>NC_143251.1:21008333-21352500 GCF_984573655.1 Nuphar pumila
ATACTGGACCGTAAAAACAATGCATTTTCCTAAAAACTCATAATTTGCAAAATTCGTCTGATGACCAAAATAAAAAATAACCAACTTCATTAGGGCCTTTTTACCTTTTGCATGTGCAAAACTCATGATGTTCGTGTTTTGATGAATCTGTTTTGAGAAAAACATTTTTAAAGAAAGTTTCAAAAAGACAAAATTTTTTATACATATGTTTTTAACATCGTTAATCTCAAATAATCTCATCGTTATACACATGTTTTTAACAACGAGACATGTGCAGGGCATTCCAGAGGATATTCAACTCACCATTATTGATAAGCTAATAGTGACGAGATTCATGACCGTAGTAGAGTAATAACAGAGAGATATTTATGTCCCTACTATTACCTATCAATTAGCGAAGACAAAAATCTCGCCGTTATCACCTTATTAATAGAGGCGAGATTTTTTCTCACTTAAAAAGAGTTGTTGACCCTCATCCTTGTAATGGGTATAGAATTCTTTGGGAGATAAATGGTTTAAAAGATTATATATATATATATATATATATATATATGCGCGGGGTAGCGCACATGGCCAACATTCTGATTTAGCACATTGAAAGTGTTGGTGAGTGGCTTGTGGCCGTTAGTCTGGCCATACTGGCTAGTCTAGCGCATTACAGGTTGCGAGCTATTCTATGCCCGTGGCAAAAGTGGCTATGAGATAGCGAGTAAAAGGCTTGCGGCGGTAAGGAGGACCGTCGCGCCACATGGGCTTATTGAGTGAAAATTAACTCGTGACAAATTGGTATCAGAGCAGATCAATATCTTGAGCAAGATACACTCAAAATAAAAAAGGTTCACGGTGACCTTGTTGTTTATGTGCGACACTGAAATGAACAAAGATGGTTTATCCTTGTGATGCAAAATTGCGTAACTGAAGATTGGTGAATATATGGGTGCGAATAGGATGGGTGTGAACAGAGTTGGCTCTAGTGTAGGCCTCCACCAATAAAACCCTTGAGGTCCACCAATAGTATTTAATAAACGCAAACCCTAGGTGATCATTAGTGTAATGGTCAATTTTTTTTAAAGCAAACCATAGTTTGACCAGTCTCATTTTGCCTTCTAAATGATGATGATGATATAAAAAAGAAGCAAAAAAAAATGGACAATGAACTCTAATCAAATCCTATATGAGACAAATCACAATATGCAGGGCCCAATGTTTTCTCTTCGTATTGATTTTTGCTGGGCTCTTAAAGCTGTTTAACAATTTTCTAATGTTGAGCCATAAATTACAAATGAAGCAGGAATAATCAATTAAATTGGGAGCATATTCATTTTTGCTTCTACCATTGAACCATAAAACATCATTAAAGCAGCAAAATGGAAGAAATAATTTAGCACCAATAAGGTTTTGACTAAAACTGAAATGATCATGGACCAACAAAACCTTGGGTTTCAACAAAGTAGAACCCATGGTCCAGCAACTAGACACAAAGCGTGATTTAATCTGACTTGAAGTTAACCCTTGGTCAGTAAGTTTAGTAGCAGAACGTGCAGAGCAAATTATGGTAAATGACTGCCTATCAAATTGTCTTCTATGCGCGGCATGCAGAGCACCATGTTTTGGGTGCATTTATCTTGATGACCTTTTTCTTTTTAATCAGTTACTTTGATCACTTGGCTGCCCCACGAGAATGCAAGATATGATTATTCACAATTTACTCAAGGAAACTTGCATTTGCACCAATTTTGTTGTATTTAGTAGCATCCAAACATATCTTTAATAGTTGAGGTTAATGGCATAAATGAAACTGCAATTTGACAAAAACTTGGCTTTTCATTTCATGATAACAACTTGGTCAGGACCAACCGGGGGGGGGGGGGGGGGGGGGGGGGGCTCCGCTTGTCGGGCAGGAGCAGTTAGTGCACGTCACCTTGTGTCGGGATGTTGCAAGTTCGAATCCCAATGGTATGGTTGTGTAAGTGGTAGGGGTCTACCGTCTGCCTAACCATAGTTCTCTGTCGAAAAAGAACAACTTGGTCAAGAGAAGGGTTAATGACCTTTTTTTTTTTGCTTATTTAAAGATAAAGACTTTTTTATATTCGCTTATTAAAGATACATTCTTCTCTCCCTATCCCCAGCCCCCCCCCCCCCCCCCCCCCCCCACCCCCACACACACACACACACAAAAAAAAAAAAAGAAAAAGAAAAAGAAGACAAAATCCAAATATTTTGACATAAAATAAGTGAGTCACTCTTGGTCCACCAAATCCTCACTAGAAATAGCTGGAAATAGGCCAATAAACTCTTGGCTATTTAAATTTCAGTAAAATTTTCATAGGGCTGGACCCACCTATTGTACTACTCTAAATCCCTAGGTTCAAAATTCTCCTTGGGTATCCATAGTTTTTGAAAGAAACCATACCTAAGATGTAACATTTTAATCAAACATGGACCCAGCGAAAAATAATAATCTTGATGCATAAAAAAGAAAAATTAATCCAAAAAAAAAATACATGTTTAAATGCTTTCCTGGTCTTCAAACCATGTATACTAGACCTTCCGTTTCCAAGATGTGGGTGCACCTATCTAATCTTAGCTGGTATTTTTTTATCTCTTCTAGAAAGGCTGGTATACGAGCCAAATGAAACAGTGCATGTTCATGTTCGGCTCATTTACTAGTGCTCATGATAAAGTTTGTGTTCGTGTTTAGCCGTGCCGACCTCAAGCTTGGCTCTTCCCTGAATGAGATGAGCCGAACACATGCCAGCTGGCTCTTATAAAAACATTCTATGTTATTTATACATAGAATATATATGTTTTTTATATATTAGACTTAAAATATATATTTCATATATTACAGTTAATAGTTTATATTTTATGTATATATTTTTCATACATCACTATATATATATATATATATAATGCATGCATGAGCTCTCTCGAGCCAAGCCAAGCCGAAGATCCTATGTTCGGGCTCGCCTCATTTAAGCCAAGCGAGCTAGTCAAGACTCGGCTCGAGAGCTGTATGAACCGATCACGAACCAGCTGAATCGATCCGAGTTATGAGCTGATCGGCTCGTTTACCAGCCCTACTTCTAGATCATGCCACATCATTGGGGAGTCATGTGGGTCCCCCAAGAAATATGGCCTAAAACTCTAATACCATATCCCAAACTTTCTTTAATTCATTCTTCTCTCAAAAAATAAAATATCCCAAACTTTCTATTGCTTGAGCAGACCCAAACTTCAATGTCCAGTAAGCATACGAAAAGAATAAAAAGGGCTAAAGCAACACAAAACAATATAATACCTCAAGAAGACCAAATTGTGTCTTTTCTATGATAAGGGTCCACTGAACCAAATTAAAAAAATCAAAACTTTTTCCTCCAACATCTTCAATAGCTTTCATAGTTCATGAAGTTGGCCACTTTCAATTAGAAAAAAAATGAAGTTGGTTACTTTCCATCTACCGCAAACAGAAGCCAAGTCTAAGTCTATGCAGACAAAGTATGCTGTAGTCCACAACTCAGCCCAATGAAAACTTTGGAGTTCATGATCATGGGTCACTTTCTATCAGCCCCGGACAGAAACTAAAGTCAACTTTTTTTTTTTTTAATGAAAGTTAAGCTAGGGTTAGGCAGACCCCTACCAGATATCTCTTAAGCCCCATGTGTCAGAGGGATTCGAACCTCAGCACCTGATCACCCTCCATCTTGGTGATAGGACCGGCCATTTGCAAGGTCCAAGAAATGATTGATGGTGATCGGGTGTAGCGGCACACTAAAAGTATGCAATTGCATTGCACCTGAGATCTCCCTCTTAAAAACTCACAAATTTAAAACACACCAAAGGTGTCTCTTGCGGCAAGGTCCAAGCTGGATATACTCATTGGTGGGTAGGAGAGAACTCAAGGGTTTTACTATTTACAGGCTTGTCGATGTGCCATCGATGAAAAAAAATAGTGTATCTGATCTTAAACCAGCAGAGCTCTCACACTGATGCCATTCATCCATGCAAAACATCATCCCAAATACTATATGTTGAATTATTTTTCAGTTGTTCAATTTGCAAACCTTAGATGACGTTCATCTCATCAACGGTTCCCATCTCTAGAAGACAAACAGTCCACCCCTGGCATTTGGGATGCCGTTCATCGCATGGATGAACCGCATCAGAGACCTGATACGCACTCCAAAAAAAAAAAGGGTTCACAGTCTTATATGCCAACGCTATCTAAGCTAACCTACGTTTTACCGTACACCTGAACCATTTATGAGTGACAAAATGACAAAAAACTTGATCTTTCGCATTTTGGAGTCCGGATCGGGTGCAATATGATTCCTGCATTAAGCACCTGATTGCCCTCCATCAGGCTGACAGGCCCTGTCCCCAAGATGGAGGGTGATCAGGTGCTTAATGCACAAATAATTGTACAATCATATTGCACCTGATCTTTTCACCGCATTTTGGAAGTGGGGGCATTTGGATCTTTTACGGTTTTACCAACGTAATACAGCCATTCGAAGTTTTTTTTTTCTTTTTGAGGTTTTTCTATTGGTCTAAGAGAATGTGTGGGTGCTCAAACTTTAATTTATTTTAAACAATTAAATAAATCTTAGAGAGAGAGGTCGTGCTGGCCGGCAAGCTGATAAAAAAAAATTGTGGGGAAGAAGAAAATGGATGGAGACTTCTCTCTCTGCGTGTCCGCAAAGCGCAAATTGAAAGAAAAAAAAAGTTGGGGTTTTGTTTTTTTAGTTTTTTCTTTTTGGGAGTTTTTAACCCCTCACTGAGAGATCGTGCAACTGCGGCCATTGGAGAAGCAGATGAACCTCCTCCTGCGGGCAATTCTTTATTGGTTTTATATAAATTTCTTAATGTTATTCTTCTCCTTATTAGATATATTTGATGAGGATGGTTAAAAAATGCTAAGAGTTTTTTTTTAATTTTGTTGGTTGGGGGGAGGGAGGAGAGTTGTAAATTTTAGTATCTTTTTCAAATTAATAGTTTCATATGAAAATTAATGGGTGGCTTTATGTGGGGGAGTGCTGAACTGCAGAAGCATGAAACTGCGTCCTTCATTCATTCCTACAGGCTTTCCAAACTTTATAAGAAACCTGTTTCGAGTGACTAAAAAACTTTGCTTTTGTCGCTATGAAATTAAACTTGATGTGTAAATGCACTTTTCATGTAAGAAGCATTATATTTTTTTCCTTAAAATTTATCATTTTATTATATAACATACTTATATGACGAATACTTTCTTGATAAAAAAAAGCTTAAAGATGCATTTAAGCACAACTTTGATTTTATCTGCAGCTTTGTCACTTTCTACTGGCTTCCTCCTATGCTTTCTAATTGCTATATGCTTCAAACACTCTATTTGTTAAATGCTTGCTTCTCGCTTCACGTTTGACGTTTTTTGCACCTACTTCTTACTGGTAACTAGTATGGAGAAATGGTGCTCAGTTTTTGCAGGGTTTGTGGAAATTGTTTATTTCTGAGGGGTTGATTGCAGAACTTGCTATGGTTTTCTTTCAGTTCTGAGAAAATTTGGCTCCCTAGTGGGATTCATTTGGAAAAAATATGAAGTTGGTTTCTCTCTGGGGTTCTTTGTACCAAAATAACAAAAATGGATTCTTTACTGAAGTTTCTCTAAATTGGTAAATGTGGTTTTTAGAGTTTTTTTTTATATTCCATTTGCTTGAGTTCCTTTTTTCTTCTATGTGACTTCTCTGCTTTTCTGGCAGTTAAAGACCGTTGTTCTTACTTTTAGAATTTCGGTGTTCAGTTTAGCAACTTGCAATGATGGTGAGATGGTGGGTGGTGGTGGTGGTGAGATGGGTGGTGGGTTGTGTAAAAATGAACTTTTTCTTGGTATGAAACATTCCTCCACCCCCCATGGAGGAATGTTTCTTATAAAAAAGTGTACTTTTTAGAAAAACTCTCAGCCAAAAGTCTCTTTAGTTTGGTCATTTAGAAGGGTCGGAAAATCCGTAGGATCTTTCATTTTCATCACTTTTCCTACATCTTTCTTGCTTCCAAACATGCCCTTGTAATGGATTTTTTTTGGTTATAACTGCTGCCAAGCAAGGGACAAGGGCTGGGTTTCAAATGATCATGGACAACAGCATGTCTGCGTCACGCCATTTTGCTTCTTCAATAGGACTACCCTCCCCACCAAATTCTTTTGATTTTAATATTCAAGTGACTCCCCACGTCCTAAAAAGTTCTAAATTGCCAGAACGTGACCCTTACCAATCTCCTTAAAAAAAGTCCCTTGTTTTTCACTTTTGTCATTGTTTAATCACACCAGTCAGAAATTTTCCCTCTATGTCGCCTTGAGTTTCTGTCAACCATTGACTCAAATCTGTAATTAGTTTTAAGAATAGAGCTTGTTGTCTAATACTCTGACTTTTTTAATCAAAATTAATCACTTCTGTGTTTCCCATTGAGTAAATTTTCATATTCTTACTCCGCTTGTGTGGCAGGAACAGTGCACGTCACCTTGTGTAGGGACATTGCAAGTTAGAATCCCTATGGTATTGTTGTGTAACTGGCAGGGGTCAGCCTAACCCCATTTTTCTCTGTCGAAAAAAAAAATTCAGATTCTTTATTGTGCCTCGATTCATGGGGTTTGGTCATCCTTAGTTTAACACCAAGCTTTGATATATTCGCTAATATCAAGCTTAGTGTAAATATCATTTCATCTAACACCTTGTCATGGTTAAATTACTTCATCTGTAGTTCATTTTGATTGTTGGTAGTTCCTCTGTTAACCTTAAATTGTGCTTAGACATCCTTCCTTACTGGCTTAAGTTTCAAACTCAGGTTGTATGATTTACACGGATAGGTCCTCTAGCACATAAACTGATACTAGTGTTTAAGGTAACCTCTTTGCAGTACATGATGGTGTCACATATCTGGAATTACTGTTTTGAGGATGTTTCAACCTTACTAATGAGAATTTTAACATTTTATTTAAGGTGGTGCTATTATATATCTTCCTTTGAGGCCTGTACTACAATTCAGAAATTACAGCTGCTTTGATTTGTCCAGTACTACATACAGATTCTTTGGTTCCTCTTAGTGGTTTTAAATTGTGACTTGTTTGTGGAATGGGATGATTAGTTGCCACAATATCTGGTCTATTTTTAATGCCAGATTATAATCCAATGATTATGACCAGTAGCATAAATTGGTATTGAGCTTAAAGTACCATGGTTTTTATCATAATTTACAGCAACGGGTTTGGTTGAATAACTTCCTCATTCATTTTATGTCAAGAGTTCTTTGATTTCTATTAGTCTCAAGTGGTGATTCATGCCTCAGTATAGATGATTAGTTACAGAAGTTTTTTTCAGCAAATGCCAGATTTCAATCTGATACTTAGAACTTGGGTCAATGTTTTAAGAACATGCTTACTCTTATAAGCTTGATCTGATTTACTGGGCTTGAAGGAATATCTTAACCTAATATATGGAGTAACTCTTGATATAACTTGTATATGATGCCATTTCCGTCTGATCGTTTGAAAGGTTGGTCTTTCGAGCTTAATTTCCACGATGTTCAATTCTATCTTAATCACTAATCCCAGTCAATAGATCTTTTGTTGATGGCTGTGCTTGGTTGGAACAGTTGGCAACTGTTCCTTATTCTTTATATTGGTTATGAGCAGGTTCTGTAGACTTGGGGGTGTCTTGAGTGGCTCCTCAAGGATGAACTTTAATGGAATGAAGGCGACCATAAACTGATAGTGGCCTCTATATAGTAATTTCTGATCTTATTACTACAGAAAATTTATGGTTGACCCCGTATCTGTCTTTGAGTATTAAAGGTTAAAAAAGGAAAAAGAACAATAATTAGTCATTTATTTATTTATTTATTTTACTGACATTTTTAATCAATTCCCTCAATTGGCCCATCTCTTAGTTGTCCGGAGAGATGACCCCACAGTGGACTTGATCATCTATGGACAATTCAAAACAACTTCAGTTCAGAGAATGCTATTATTTTTAAAAAAGAAAAATTTCTCAACCAACAACATTCTGTATGTCGGGCTTGCTGATGATTGGTATAAGTATGACTCATGTCCTCATCCCTCACCAAGCTCTTCAATATAGTCTTCTCCGTTTCCAATAGTCCTAGTTGCAAACCTCCCATTCAAAACATAACATGGAGCCTGCTACAAAAATGTCTGAACTCGTGTGGAGCTCTAATTGCACCACCAATTCAGTTCAGCATGACTACCCAATCTCTGAACCTGTGTCAACTGATGAGGCTGAGATGATGTCCCAACTTCTCACTATCTACTCCATTTCTAACGATCAAACCGTGTCATCCTGGCCTTATAATCCCGAAGCCTTAAACATGGTTGAAGGTGAAGGATCCCTGGATTCCAGTGTGTATTTTTGTTCAGACTCTGCTAACTCGAGCCTGTATTACTGGCCACCACAGAGTGCACCTACTCAAGATTGTGAAATGTACTCAAATAGTTTAAAGGACTACTCCAGTTATTACATGGGGAGTGATCAAAGAGCTAGCAGATTTCTCCATGCTGGCCAGCAGAATCATTGGGGCGATGCAGTATATGGTAATGACATGGTTAGTAGTGATGAGTCCAGAGAGCTGGGTGCCACAATACCGTTTGAGTCAATCCATCTTTCAGATCAAAATTTAGTACCCAAAAGAAAACCACAACAAATGGATGATAGTGCTAGTGGTTTGGCATCCATTTCCTGTGACAATCCGAAGAAAAAAACTCGCGGCTTGAACGATGTGAGTATTGGCTACTGTCTTTACATTTGTTTTACATTAAACTTAAGTGATTGGATTCTGTTAACTGATCTAAATCCAATGTGGTGATAGGCACAGAGGGGTGGGAAGAACACCCAACTCAATAAGAACCAGAAAGTTAAAAGTGATGAAGTAGAAGATAATGCTGGTCTGAACCTGCAATCCTCAATCAGTAACACCTCAGAGGATGACTCAATTGTGTCCCAAGAACAGAATGGAGCAACTTCAAGTTCTCTCAACTTGAATGGAAAAACCAGAGCAGGAAGAGGGTCTGCTACTGATCCTCAAAGCCTTTATGCCAGGGTGATCTCACCTTTCTGTACTCTCTGTTTTCTTTGGAAAGAATGGAAGAACCAGAGGATTATATAGTTATTGTACAGATAATGTGCCTCAGCAACAAGAACAGATACACATTATGTATATGATGTTGACCAGTCTTGTTCTGTTAGTTGATGGACCAAAATATTAATCTATTTGTATTCTAGCTACCTAGAAGATTAGTCTTTCCTTAAATAATCTTGGAGAAGATAGAGCAAGATTTATGAGAATTTCAATTTTGTCCCAGAGAGCATTATACAGATTGATGATATATTAATAGTGTCTCTTTGATTTTTTGCAGAAAAGGAGAGAGAGGATCAATGAACGCTTGCGGGTATTGCAGAACTTGGTCCCAAACGGCACCAAAGTAAGTAATTCTCCCAAGAGATTCTATTTCCTGCAATAAAATTTCTTGTTTAATTTTTCCTTCTTTTTCTTCTATTTCTCCTTGTTTCTTTGTAAAATTTTCCAATAAAAAAACTATGTTGTCTTCTTGCACATACAATGTAGCATTGCTGCATTAGCATGAAATAAGGAAGTTCATCAGTACATTTCATCTTTAAACTTTCCTCTAATTTTCATTCCATATGGAAACAATGATAGGTGGACATCAGCACGATGCTAGAAGAAGCTGTTCAATATGTAAAGTTTCTGCAACTCCAAATCAAGGTACTAATAGACAGAAAAAGAAAACTTAGAGGGAGAGAGAGAGAGAGAGATTCTTTTTAATTTGTTTGTTGGGATGTGTCAATATTCTTTCCACTTTTTCCAGTGGTGGATTTGTTTAAACCTCAATGTGTGCTGCATGCAAGTAAAATCTAGTTTATTTTTTGTTGGTTCTTGCATTGTGGTACGCATGTTGCTGATTATCTTTTAGTCTTTCTCTTTCAACAGCTTCTGAGCTCTGATGAACTGTGGATGTATGCACCGATCGCCTACAACGGCATGGATATCGGCCTTGACCTTAAGATCCCCCACCCTTGATCATCTCAATTTCTCAATAACCGAGCGACCAGGCCAACCTTTATTGAGTACGTAATCACATGGCCCAAGTTTTGGAGGCCTACCATTATCATCATGTTCAATAATCATATCGATCACCATATTCTTTTTTGGTTCCTTTTTTTTTTTTTGCTTTTCCATAACACAAGCAATGAAGCCTTGTGATTATTGATCTTGTTCAAACTTAAAAAGGACTTATAAATATTATATATTTTAACCATATATATGAATATCTTCTTTTGATTAAATCTGCTTTTGTTGGGAATTATACACACACGTGCTCGTTTGAGACATGCCGTACACACGAGTGGTCACACATGCATGTCTCCATATGTATGTAGTATGTTGACCGTCATGGAAATGTCTTCTTCTTTTTTTTTTTTTTGAGAATAAAGTCGTCATGGAAATGTCAAAGCATGATGAACATGATATGGTGCACATGCAAGCAACTAAGTGCACGTCATAAATGCCATGTCGGTTTGTCACCTTAATTAAGAGAAGCATCTAGATGTGTGAACATGTTTTTTTTATGACGAGGAACCCTTGAAGAAGCGAGGAAAAACCTTCACAATCACCCTGCCTTACGTGGCCTACCTCAGACAGCTACAGACACACTCGTGCACCAGCAGGGTTTGATCCAGGGACTTCAACTCAACACCTTCACAACCACCCCCACTGGCCATGCGGGCGACCCGGGCGGTGTTTGATGTGTGAACATGTTTGATGTATGCTTTAAGCATAGAGAATTTTCATACATGCATGTTAAGATGATGTATTTGCCTGAAATTTGAATTTTAAAGGTTTTACGGGTTGCATTATAACGGGACGATTACAGTAAGAAACGTGCGCCAAGAGTTTCTAGAGAATTCTAGGTTGTGGTTCGGATCTAGTTGCAACTTGTGCAAAACTGCAATCGGTTCGGATATAATCAGATACCCGATGAAAATCTGAAAGAATATTTCCAGATTTGGATTCTTACAATAAGATCCCAATGCAGATTTAATAAATTGGATTTCTTTCAGATTAGGATCCAGATCCAAACCTGATTCAGTTTCATTTACATGTAAAAAGCTTGCATTTTATTGTTCCTTACCAGATTCAGTATTACCACATATATTTCAGATCCTAATTGAACTCTACCATATTCGATCTGATTTTGATTTGAAACTCCATTGTATACTTTGGTTTCAGATTCGGATCTAACAAGAACCAGCCTGTCTCCGATCCATTTGCAGCCTTAGCAAGGAGAGGATTCATCATCATCTCTCTCTCTCTCTCTCTCTCTCTCTCTCTCCACAAGCATGACATATACAGACACGCATGCGCGCACAAACACGTCATATTTTGTTTAGCTTAATCATCTGGGTCAGTTTAAAGTTGGAAGAATGCAACATGAAAATGCATTAAACAGCAGACCCATGTAATCTAACACTCAACTAATTTAGTCTTTATTTATTATTAATTATTATTTTTTAAAATAACACTCAACTATCCACACGTATGTTCTAGGAGCATTTATTAGAAACTAGCTTGTTGGAGTGAGTTACCCTTTGATAGGGATGTCAATCGATCAGATTTTACCCAATATCCAATGATTTTTTTGCTACCGAAGCCATCAAAAATTCGGATCTGATGGATATCAAAATCGGATTACATGTAAAAAAAAACTGGATATGGTATGAAATTTTCACCATCTGAATTTGAATCTGTTTAGCTAACATCCTATTAGTTGAATCTTGTATAGGCCAGGTCCAACCCGAATCTGAACTGTTTGCATCTCTACTCTTTAAGCATGAACTAGCTCAATGGAGACCCCCTACCAAAAAAACTCTAAAATTTCTACCATCAATTCTCTTTTTTCAAAATGACAAATCTATCCCTGCAGTTAAACGACGAATAAAGCCTAGGGGTAGGTTAGTCAAAACACAAAATATCCAAGGACAAAGATTGACATGGGGAGAACAATATGAAGTTTGTGCACAATAGCTATACATTGTTGCTAGTGCAAATGGAAAATGGCAGGGAGTGGCTTGACTTTTATGAATGATGAGCAGCCAAGAGCTGCGCTTTGTTTATTCATTTAAGGTTAAACTGTTAATACAGCTTTTTTTTTTAGCAATCAAGGTGCTTTTGTTGTAACGCATTCAAAGGAACAAATATCACCGATATTTTGAAAATAATGTGATTTTCAATGGATGTTATTTTGCCGTATAGAATGCAATATTTTCACAATGTCACCACTGTAAAATGGCTGTATTTGTAACATGATATTAACGTATTAAAATTTATCTTTTTGCAGTATTTTGTATTGTTTACATGCTTACCATGTTTTATGTATATTTTATATTCTTGCATAAACCGATAATTTCCCAAGATTTCTGCAACAAAAGCCAGAATTTTTGAAAATATCATGAGATTTTCCTGAGAAGATTTGAAACTGCTAGTGTTTTTTTTCCTTAGAGAAGCATCCCCTCGGCTTGATAACCAAAAGCATCAAGATTGAGCCGACGAATAATAATTTACTGGTAGACCAAAAAGATCCACCAAAGTTGGATCTAGCTCACAAAGACTCAAGGCTATACATGAAAAAACTAAGAACAATGCTCATTTTTTTATCTGGAAAAGCGACGAAATTCACCGCTCTTCAGCCAACAGAAACAAAACTAATCTTAACTCCACCCCAGCACTCCCTACTCCTATGACTTACAATTGCAAAGAAAAATCAGCGTTTGTAATATGGATATCAAGTTGTTTTTGTTTTACAAGTTCAAGTAAAGATATCAGGTAGTGTCGGCATTCAAAACTAGAAATCATGAATCACTTATAAAACCAAATTTATTTAGAAGACTGGACAAACTCAAATAAGTCACCAAGTCAATCAGCTTGAATTGTCTGTCAACCAACTGGGTGGTTAACATAAACTGCTAAGTCGAAAATACAGTCCACGCAGGCACATACTCGGGAGTCTGGAACACTCCATGTATCTTGATACTGAATAGCTGAACAATGAATAGAAAGCAAAGACCAAAAGGTAACTCAAAAGTAACACCACTTGAAAAAGAATACAACAATAGGTCACACCAGCAACTTAGAATCCCATTGAAGCAAACTCGACAATGACCTTGGATCTGTAAGATTCTAAAGTTAAGAAACACAAGCTACGAGATTTTTAACTTGAAATTCCAGTTTACAGATATTGAGGCTTTGGACCTAGTCACCCAGATGTGGAAGAATAAAACCAACACGAGCATCCTTCTTGACATCATTGCCTTCTTTTTGTTGCTACCGTCATGGTTTGTCGAATTTTGCATTTAAGCAGTACCACTGTGCACATCTACAGTTAAATAGAACATGAAAAGAACATTGCACATGACTCATCTTCCTCTTGGGATGGATGATTTTGCAACCATGCAGACGGTAGACGTTGCCTCCAAATCTTCCTAATTCATTCTCTTGAAAACCAAGACAGCAAGAAGCTCCTTAACCCATCATCTATTTACAACACTGGAACACCATTAGTGAAAGAACTCTGTTCCTTCAATTGAAACGGAATGGATCAAGATAGATAACATTTTCAAGCTTTTCTAGGAATCAGATCAGTACCGGTTTCATTTTATGTATGCTCTTCATGGGCATGACTTGGGACCTCGGTTTGGCTATCAAGTGGCATGTACTGAGCCATAATTGCCCTGATTTCTGAGTCCATGTATGACTGCAAGAATTAAAACAGAGAATGTAATTAGGCAGGCAGTGCACATTAGGCATTCAAATCTAAGACAATAGAGTATTTACATGGCATAAATAGGGTGTGAAATTATTGAAGCATCTTTTTTTTAATGAACAAAAGGTAACCAAAATAAGCATGCACATATAACGACTGAGTGCTTTTGTTTGTCCAGTCAACTTTATGAACATTATGAAGTTGAAACTAGCATGAAGTTATTGGCATTTTAGAACCACAAACTGGAAAAAAAGAACAGATCATTTTTCAAATTTCAGGACTTCACTTAAGTTCTGGAAGAGAAGTGAGAAGCTTCTATGAGAGAGAGAGAGAGAGAGAGAGAGAGAGAGAGAGAGAGAGAGAGAGTTCTGCTGCTGAAAGGGAGGAAAAATCGAACTTGACACCAAGTAATGAAAATCATTTGGTAAAATACAGATTGTTATAATGCATAAACCACTCAAAATAATTCACTAAAACATTGTAGTCCATGCTGTAGCAGAATACCTGACAGACAAAAATATAGTAAATGATTTATAATTGGGAAGTGTAATGATCATACCCTCAATCTATATTTATAGACAATATATGCACCTACAGCAGCCACAGCCAAACCTATTAAAATCACCCAAACAGCTGCCCATATGGTCTTTTCTTCTTGAGCCCTCTTGCCTGTACATGTGAAACTCACAGAACAGAAAAGTTAGCATATGCCAAGGAGGTCCACCCACAGTTAACATAGACTAAGAGGAACACATGAAATCGATGGGCATTCACTGATCTGTCTCCCAGGGAAATGACAAGCCAAATCACCAGGCAAAGAATGGAATCAGAGCACATACTTATGCAGGTATCATGGTCCCTGATGTACAGGAGATCCCCACTGCAATAGCACTCAAAGCTGCCCCACGTATTATTGCAATGGCATTCTGGACACTGGCAAGCTGTCTTTTCTTTACATTCATCAATATCTGCCATAAAAAAAGTATCAAGTAAAAAAGTACTTTCCATAAGGCTAAGCTTTTTAGGTGTGCGTAGGCTACTTGGAGTAAAAGGGTGAACTTTATAACTGTTTTTGGTAGACTTTTAACACAACCGAATCCTAAAAGCCAAAATTGCCAGGCTGATAGGTGTAATGCAAATTTTGGCAGGCAATGGAGCGATCAGGGACTTAATTTGGATGGGAAAAAAGAAGGTAGTCAGAAATATAAAATGAAATTAAGATCAAACCTTCACATTTCTTGACACCGTCACCCCTGAGTCCAGGAGGACAATGGCAACCACTAGTTTGGTCCTGTATATAGCAAAGAAAGGATCAGAGAGAGTGATGGAAAGAAAAAGAAAGAATAGTGCATGGATGTTGGTTTATAAAACTCACTGAACAAGCAGATGCGGTTAGTCCATCTCGAGTGTCATGCCAACAACCTCCATTATTGAATTTGCATCGTCCTGGACCATTTGCTGCACAGCGAATATATATCAACATAAGAAGAGCTAGGCTAGTGTGAAGAATCACTGTCATCATCAAGCCTTATACCATCTACATTTCTGATAGAGTACATTTCAAAATTCCAGGTGTTATATTTCATGTTCTCATGCTAGAAAAAAAAATACTGACATTGACAGTACATGAATAAGCTAAGAAACTCATTGGAACAATGGATATAAATACTTTTAAGCTCACCAAGTTCATAATCTGTTAATAGTCATGTGATTTTTTTAAAATGTCATATATCATAACTAATGCAGAAAAATAGGAAGTAAAATTGAAAATTTAACACAAATATAACATGAAAACATTAAACAATATTAAACAAATAATATGCACTAACTAAGAATTATATGCCTTTCCATTTTTCATAATACATATTTTTATAACTTATACAAATAATGCATGAAGAGTATAAAATTCTTTCATGTTTTTTATGCAAACCATTCTCAGTGATCTTACATATAGAAGGTTTGAAGTTTCATCAAGCTGGGACTCGGAGCCAGATTCCAGTCCTGGAAGCCTTTATTGGCAACCGTGTGGATGGCTCAGATATGATCAAATCCAGAAATAATCTAAACCAACATAATTGAGCTGGCCTTATTGAACTAAATTTAGACATGGACATGGATTGAGAGACTGCCCATCAATTGACCTGACCAGATCTTAGCCTTACTGAATCTGTACACCACTTTCATAGTCACAAATCTTGTTCTCGGGAAATTCTTGGCATGAGTTATAAGATTTCGTTTTTCCCGGAAGAAACTCAGTTAATTAAAAAATATGAATATTGCAAATTTTATTATGTAATAACATTAAGTAAAATGTTTTCATAACATAGGTTAAATAGATAAACTAGTTAGAGGTCAGATTCTTCAGAAAAGAAGGGCAAATAGTCCCATATTGAAGGCAGTGAAGGAGAGGGAGACCCCTCCATGCCTACAAAATGAATACTCTCCCTTTTTTAGTTCACCTCCTGCTATGTCACACGGATACTCCATTTTGACTCCCTTTATATACAAGTCATATTGGAAACTTCAGAAAAGTCACTGTATCCCCGTATCCTCATCCGTATCCATGTGACAGACCTGTATACGTAGCGGTCCACCAACATGGATCTTACCAACTTCAAACATGTGTACAGAATACAAGTGACCAAAAAAACTCTCTAGCAAGAGTTAAAATGGTATTCTTGTATAAAACCAATTTGTTATGATTTTTCATAAAAAGTTGTGATAAAATGCAAGAAATTTAACTATTGTGATACATTGAATATATTGCATTTTTATTTACTTTTTTGTTCTCTTAATTTCACGTGAGAAAAAAAATGTGATAAATTGAAATTCTCAACAAAATTTGTTACTATGCTCCACTTGTAACTGGGTTGCATTTGTGGTTCATATTTCTGTTGGTTCTAGGCGTACTGAATATTATCTGATTAAATACAGCATGATCAGATATGGGCTCATGCTTAGGTTGGAAGACTACCAATCGAATCCAAACCAAGGTGCCAACAAGGACGTGAGCTTTTTAGGTTCTTGTGAAGCAGAAAGCAAGAAGTAGATAGAAAAATGTTTATGCGAATTAAAACATTTTCCTAACACTAAGTAAAAATAGCTAAAATTATTGTACTATATGATACAAAATTACAAATACAACCAGATTAACTAACTAATTTTGTATGACTTTACAAAGATCTATATGTAATCTAAAATAAGTTTTTTTATTATGTAATTATAGAATTAGTTTGTTACAGTGCGATGTATATGAAGGCAAAATTGACATTAATATCTTAGGGCCTGTTTGGAATCTAGGAACTGGGATAGGAGTTAATGCATTTGGCAAAAAAGTTGGTCAAACTACCACCTGGTTGCTGTTTGGAAACTGGTTGCTGGGATGGGAATTAATGCATTCGGGATGGGAAGTGGCATTGTATTTACACTAAAGCATGGAATTGACAGCTACCACCACTAGGATGTAGTAGTTCCCAAATCCAGGATTTGGCAGCTGCCACTTCCTATCCCAGCTACTAGTTTCCAAACAGGGCCTTAAAGACAACTAAAAATTTACAATAATATCATAGTAACTAACCAATAAGCCGTAAATGAAGGATTATTTCTGGTATAAAAAACTAGAATATTACATAATAATGTACATGTTCTCTTACATTCAGAAGCAAATTTTGAACATTTTTCTCTTGCCCTGACCTTTTAAATGAATCGATAAAAGGTGCATCTTAGATTTTAAAGAAATTAAAAATATGTTTCCATCTATGTCACAGGGATACTCCAATTTACTCACTTTGTTGTCCTCATATAGACTATTCTTAATGAAAAATTTACACAAGAATGGTGCATTTTGTATCCTTGTGACATAGGTTATCATTTAGAATTTATCCCTTAGTTCAATTAAGTAGATCAATTAAAGTTCCCTTCTTATAGGAGTACAATGCCTTGATTGCTTAAATGTCGTGCTTTTTTAATGAAAGTACAAACACTGTGCCCAAAATGCCCTTTTCATTGAAATGTGCTTCTCATAACATGAGAAGGAAGCTTGGAAACAACTAGTTTCCAGCTTCCAAAAATATGCAAAAGCAGCTTAAAGCCCTCAATAATGTTCCAACCTAATGGGTTTAAAATTTCATCATGGCAAAACTTACTGGAACAAAAAGTGAAAAATATTTTTGCGTGTATGTGTGTGTGTGTGTGAGAGAGAGATCACTTGGTAAATGGTCAGACTCTTAGAAGTGTTCCCATGACAAGAAGTCAGGCAAACAACTGGTGATTATAAATATAAACATACTTACCAGAAGTGCTGGATAGGCATCAAGAGCACTTAGGTTGACAATTTCACAAATAGAGGAGGACCTAAAATTATATGAACAGTGACAGAATAATGTGCATTGGGAGGACACTCATGCTACCTAAATATAATGTTATACACATTTTTATCAAATAGATGCATTCAATGTTGTGCTAGTGAATAAAAAAGAATACCTTCACAAAAGCTATAAACATTTACATCAAATAGATGGACTGTGCTACTGAATAAGAAAGAATACCTTCACAAGAGCTATAACCATCCCCCTTGAACTGTACACCTTGAACCAGCGGACACTCACACACTCTCCCACGGAATGTATCCTAGCAAATGAACAAATAATCAAGCAGGCACAAGAACAGCCAAACCATGTTCAAGATCCAAGGTTTCAACCATACCTTGCATGCAGTGACATTTAAAGTCTTGTCTTCCCAGCAACCACCATTGTTGTTCAAACACTCATTTGTCTCTATGTCTATTAACAAGAACAAAACTAAATCAGACACTAACACAGTAACACATCAGTAAACAAGAAAATGTCTCTATGTAGAAAAAGGCTTGCTACTAGGAAGCACCACCAGAACTCAAGCAGACAGGGGGGTCAGTTGTTTCCTGAAAACCAGCACAAATAGCTTTTAGAACAGCACCCTTATCCAACTTCCCTGCAGCCATTATTATAAGTAGATGAAACAAGTGAGAGGATTGGTCAAATAAGACGGTGGGACCAGTTAGAGTCGCACTATCTTAAGTTCTTAAACAAGTATCTCAAGTTTAAACCCAACTGGGGCAACCCTAGCTTGACTGTCAAAGGAATAACAACTGGGAGGATGAACACAAAGACATGCTGAACAACAAACCTCGATATTGGCGATTATTCACTACAAGCGTAGGAAGTATTGTTACATCACCCCTAGATCCTTTTCCAATCTATATATGACAAAAAACAAAAGAACAAAAAGAAGGAAAAGATCCTGTCAGTGTACCATGAACTAGAATAAACAGAACAAACTATGAAGACCATGATCAAAGGATTTTCTCAATAAAAGAAAAAATGTCACATACTCATCCTGAAAACATTTATTCTTGTCTATGAAATCATCCTAACAATTCCATGCATGTAAAAATAATTAGAAGAAAATGTAAATCCTACTTGTGCATCTTGCTCTGCCTTCAGAACAGGATTCTCAGCATCCACATCTGGGTCTCCCATACAGTCTTCTATCTTCTTATGATCAAGTCCTATCCAGATGCAATTGAAGGAGAATTTTTTTCAATGGGATGTTAAAAGGATCAACATAATAGAACAAAAGTAAACATTGACTCAATTTCTTCAGTTTCCTAGTTTGACATATAGAATGTAAATTATGTAAGTGAACCCACCAAGAGAATAAATCACAGTGTCAGCACATTCCTTGTTGTACTTCTTTGCTTTCATTGGACATCTAATTTGAAAATCAGTAACATAGTCCCACCAGACCCATGGTTTTTTTATTTCGTTTGAAACCTTAAATACGCAAAGCTGCCTTAGATTTTCAATCACCACATCTTTCCCATTATACCCTTGGCTAAAATCCTGGTCAGGGTCAGGTGCACAGTACCTCCCATGGTTGATGCACTGAGACTTACATTGCTTACTCACAGTGAATGCTTTAGGACAGTACCAAGTTATGTAATGGGGTGTAAACTGACCATAACCACCTTTCTCAAGAATTTGTGCTGCACCTTTAAAATCCTTGATAAATCCCATCAGCATGTCACATTTAGGACCACATTCATCATTGCTATTTGCCCATAGCTCATATTCCACACGGTCATCTGGATGTGGGACAGCCTCTCTCCAGTCAAGATTTACATTGACCATCTCACCATTTCTGATGGCTTTCTTCAAATCATTACTAAATGCTTTAGTAATAAGAGCAGATGGAATTGTTATGTTCTCAATATACTTTAGTGTTGCATCATCCTCTTGGGGTGAGTCCATGGTTATTAAGGGCTCGTCTGTGTCATCTGCAACCAATACTGCTGCAGCTCCAGCATTTTGAGCATTCCAAACCTTTAATGCAAAAAAGCAATCTGCACAATTTTAAAAGTTGAATAACGAATTAGCTTCTCTATAAAAACTATTGGAGCACCTGAAATTTCTGCAACTAATGGAAAACAAATGCTAACTTTGCTGAACTCCATGTGTGGATAAGGTTTGATGCTGATGATGATGATGAGGAGGAGGAGGAGGAGGAGGAGGAGAAGGTTCGACTAGTTTAATTAAAAATCCAAAAATTATGTTACATGATATTCATAGTTTCATGTTACCGATCTTGTGAAAAATAAGCATGTACAGTTGCACAGTTAATAACAGTTACACAATTTTTACAGCTCAACTGATAAAGCCATTGTGAGAAATGTCAAAAATAAGTCAGACAACTGTGCATGCATTGACACTCATCAACAGCTTACAGAAAGAGAAAATGTTAAAACCAGAAACAAGTAAATAACAAATTCAAGAAATAGTGAAACTGTCAGACAGAATTTCTGACAGAAGTACTTTACTTAAATCTTCTGAACAAAGGTGACCTCAAAATCAGTTACAGGCTGATCAATTAGAAGGTATAGGATCTCCCACAGAATTAGAGCTTCAACTAGTTATTATGAACAGAATAAAAAAAAATTAATGGTTTAATATCATATTTTGCATTTAGATTCTTAGTTTTCAGACTTCCTTAATCAAGCCTCCAAATGTTCTGGATGCGGGGCCCAAGAAAGATTTTGAAGGATTCAAAGGCTATCATAGGATTTAGAAATTACTACAGTAAATATTTTGTATATCTTGAGGATCAAGTTTACGATTGGCAAGGTATTAGAGGTAGGAATGATTAGGAGAGTTTAGGATTACATTATATGTTTCCTGATTTAAATTTGTCTTCACTTAAATATAGTTAAAAACATAAATGCAAAAGGGGTTCTTGAGTTTTGACTTTAATTTGAAGATTACAGAGACTTCGTTATTAATTGGAAGGTTTATTTTATTCCTAAGATTTATATCTTGGATGCCTAGAGGAAAACCTTGAAAGACTAACATTGATCACAAGTACCGTGATCTATTTCTTTCATTTAACAATCTGCTGCATCACATTAGTGCATACATAATCAACCTAGATCAAATGCATGCAAGTCCAATCAAAATGTAGATGATGTGTACATGTCTGTAACCAACCTAAATCAGAAGCATGTCAGTCCAATCAAAATGTAGATGATATCCATATCGAGTCCAATGGAGACTGCATTTAATACTAATCCCAGCCACATGGTTCCACCCAACTAAAAACATGAGTCCAACAGAACCCATATAAGGCTAACCCTACCTAGGTTATATCCACCTTTGCCTATCCCAATCTGGAATAATTTAAACTAAATAAAATTGACCCTACGAAATCCTAGGGAGAGACCCATGCAGAATCTAAATGAATCTATAACATTGCTGACCCTACCCATCAAGGTCCAGTCCAAACCTAGATTAAATCATACAAGCATTGTAGCCATGATTGTCTATTCATTGGGCAATTCATTGATGAATCATGATGATTTGATGTAATTATGTAATCACAATTATTTTGAAAAATCAGTTGATCACCAAATCACAATAAATAAACCTATATTGATGGTTTATCAGTTTCAACGTTGAAACGAGAGAGAGAGAGAGAGAGAGAGAGAGAGAGAGAGAGAGAGAGAGAGAGAGAGAGAGAGAGAGAGAGAGAGAGAGATCTTTAAATGGTGGTAACATCAACTGTGAGAAAGAGAGTTTTGTCAATGAATGCAGCCAATAATTATTAAAGAATTATATTAGAAAAATCCCATAATCCCTTTAAGATGACATTTTTCAAAGAAACCAACTACCTGAGAGAGAGAGAGAGAGAGAGAGAGAGAGAGAGCACAACCATGGCATATGTAAAATAAATATTCAAAAAAGAAAAAATTAATGAAAATAAGAAGAGTGTGTAACTTTGAAATTTGTTCATTAGTTTTTTAGTCTTTAATAATGTGACGGTATCAAAGATCAAGTAAAAAAATTAGTCATACTTTTGAAATAAACAAAAAATTTATATCATAAGATCTTGATTTCATCAGTTTTATCTTTTTGATTATATGGATTTTACATGATATGTTTATCATTTTGAATATTGTTTTCATTAATTGCATAATTTGTTTGATTAAAAACATCTTGGTTTATGTATCTTGACAATAACTTTGCTCTAATAAAGCAGAATTTTAAGAGGATTTAGATGATATATAATAATTTTTATAGAAAAGATTAACAATGATTTAGTCAATTAGTCATGATTCATTAGATAGCCAATTAATCACAATTAGGAGAGGGGTTGACATGCCAATATTAACCAAAATTTTCTCCAATTAAGCACAATCTGCTAAGGGCCATTCTTGGTTAGTTGCTGAGAATGAAGAGAGCTACTATGCATACAATTCTGATTAAACCTAGACTAAGACCTGATCCTACCTAGCTCATTCTTATTATATTCAAAGATTCAATAGGCAATTAAAATTTCAAGGTGGTGTACCGGATTTAAATTTATCTGATTTAATTTATGTTCCACAATGTTGAGCCAACAAAATCATTGTATTGACTACTAAAAGAAACTAAATAATTGACCAAGTTACTTGTGATATTCATATAATGTACTGCTGTACAATAAACATCACAATAAACAGAATTATATGCAACACAGACCAACCAAACACTATCACCAACACCCTGAACTTCCTGAAGTACCAATGTCAACACGGGCACACTAGGCATTTCGAAGAATCCATGCAACGTGGGAAATGACACAATGAAATTACACAGCAACAGCAAAGTTAGTCATAGAAAAGCATATTCCTTTTGGACCATGCACAAACAAAATAACTAGATGCTTCATGACATTGTGATATTAAAGATTCAAGAAATTTTGAAGAGGGCAAAGAAGTGTACAGAATTATGTAAGGCATACAAGTGTCGAACTTGATGAAAGTGCATACCTATGTCACATGGATACGGATGCGGAAACAGGATACAAGACAACAGGTTCGGATCATACAAACAGCAATTTCCTTAAAACATGACTCGGGTATATGGTTGGTTATATATATATATATATATATATATATATATATATATATATATATATATATATATATATATATATATATATATATATATATAGAGAGAGAGAGAGAGAGAGAGAGAGAGAGAGAGAGAGAGAGAGAGAGAGAGAGAGAGAGAGAGAGAGAGAGAGAGAGAGAGTAGGTGCTTAATGATCCGTGCTTAATGGGTTTTTCTGCTCTTTCGGTGTTTTTTCACAGTTCCAACCACATAAGTGTGTTGGGCATGGTCGATTTACGAGGAATCCACACCTGGATCATGTGTTTTCGATGAAAAAAATGATATTTGGAGCCTCAAAATTTTACAAAGAATTTAGACCGTTGATTTTTCGAACCTTATAAAAACCCACCCATGTGTCGGAATCGAACACTTCAAGAGCTGATCTCAATAAAATCAAGTACATAGATCACATCTGCACAGTCAGAAATTAAAAATAAAATGAAAAAAACCTGAAAAACCCATTAAGCACCTACGCTCTACTCTCTCTCTCTATATATATATATATCAATTTTTTCAAACTTTTTTTGTTGATCAGGCCCTATAGATATGATCTACAAGCATTATTTAGTAGAAAACAAGTTTTGGGTCATGTGATTATGGCATACAAGTAGGTTTTTTAAGATCATCAAAGATCAATGGCTCACACTGTACCAAAATTTCATGACTTAAAAAAATCCTATTCTTATGTCCAAAAAACATGATTCAAAGCATGATTCCTATCAAATAAACTATGTTGAATACATCTATAAGGTCTGATTGAGAAGATGCAACTTACAACTATGACTTCTAGTATGTGGGAGTAGGTGCATCCAGAGCACCAAACCATGTTTATGTTGTTGATAATAGTGTCAGACTTGATTTAAGTGGTCTGGTCGGAGGTGCAAACTTTATCCACATTGGAGTCATATTTTTTTAGTTTTAATTCTGTAGTGTTTGTGACCAACTGTTTGGCCTAAAAATGATAGTCAAATGAGTCAAATATGGTTACAGAAAAAAAAGCGTAGGGATTTATGAGAGTCTTAGTCAAATAATATTCTCTGGTTGAGACAAAAATGGGTTGGATACGTTTTGACTGTATCCAAAACGTTTCTGTTCGGCACAGGTACAGTGGCCAAAAGGGTGTATCCTGTGACATAGGTGCAATCCGATAGAGAAAGATCCAGTAGACTAGTAATCCCAAAGTTTGTCACCAAGTGATACCCTACAAGCTTCTGAGAAAGGATGGATAAGTTCTGATATGGAACGTCATAAAGGGATGAGCAACCAAGTTAACAAAGCTTTCCATATGGCTGGGTGCTACCAAAGTACATCCCTGCTGGTGCATACTGGAAAGACAAAGAGAATCAGAAGTCACCTTTCTTTTAGAAAGAAAATAATGTTTTTTTTCACATGTTTTCTAAAAGAAAAAATATATATTTTGACACATACAAGTTACAAGAAGTAATTTTGAGAAAAAAATGAGACACCTACTTGATCCAGGAAATATAAAGGTTCGAACAAGTACATCTGTTTGAAGTTGCACTGAATTTTTTAGGAAACTTGCAGAAATTTGGTTCTAAGTTGATAACTTTCTAATAAAAGAAGTGGTGAGGTATCAATGACCTGATCTAGAAAGTATATAAGTGCATCACCAAGTAAACCTCTTGTGAAAGGAAAAAAAAAATCAATGAGGAGAATACAAAAGGAGTAGGAGCTAATCAGGTAAAAACGAGAAATTCAATCCATTAATACTGATATAAGGAAGCAAGGTTGATGGACTCCAATTTGGTTGTTGATTTCATTTCATACAGAAAGGTGAATGCCATTAAAGGACAAGAAAATTTCATGGAGATCCAAATGATAAATTTTGATATGAGCCAGCAAGCTACAAAAGATCACTGGTACAAAATAGAAGCATCTCCACAGGGTCCACTTGATTGCATCGATTTTCCTATCATTATCTATTTATCAGTAAAACATAGTTTTTAATAATACAAGGAGGGAAAAAAGAGTTCAGCGAGTTATAGAAATGTTAGAGCCTAAATAAAAAAATGATGAAACAGATGCTCGTTTTACTGTTGCGATTCAAAGCTAACTTCCCTAAAACAGATAATAATAAAATAAGAAGTTCAAGATAACAACGAAAGGTTGTCAGTTATTGATCTATACTTGACCAAGAGCAAACACCATGTAAGAAATTCTTTTTCTTCTTTTTATTTTAATCGGTGGTTGGGGGAGGGAAGTCAGCGGCAAGCCTGCGATTTGCAATACTCAGTTATCACGAAATTTTGCAACACCTCCAACAGAAACTAATCAGAGTGATTATCCCTACCATCAGTTCGGTGAGCCTAGACTAAGATTTTCCAACGAAATTCTCCTAAATGAAATAAACTTATAGGAATAAGACGATTGTACTGTATCCATCTCACCCTACTTGAAAAAATCAACTCTTGAAATCAAAGGCAACCGCTTAAACAAACTTCAAATCAGATTAGAAAACAGAATCAGCGATACCCATCACATCAATTACTTGGTATGTGAAAGACTATTAATTACCAGAGAAATACAAAAGAAACAAACTGAGATCAAGAAAAAAAAAGTAAACTCTTCGCATTAAATAATCACTAAATGATAATTTATAACAATCAACAATACCTCCACGGTCAACCAATACAAAATTGGGGAGAGCACCAAGCTTGGACTTGAAAGAGAGCCCAAACTGATCAAACCCTTTGCACCCCTTGCTATCCTCCTTGGGATAAACAACTGTTCCGGCCATACTTCCACCATACTGTGGCACTCCAAAATTCCCAATAGCGCTATCATAAGTTCCCTTGATACCATCCGGAGATGTCACGGTGAGACTATTCTTCTCCACCACAAACTTCCCCACAACAAGACCCTTCAACCCCACAACGGAAACCCAAAAGAGGAAACCCAAGAGTTTCCTCATCCCCATCTAGAGAACACTAGAAATGATGAGGATGGGAGCCAAGATTCGTGAGATTTAGTGGCTTTTACGAAGTGGGTACTCGATAAGATATCGTTTTGTGAAGGATAAAGGGCTGCCCATCAGAGCAGAAGCCGCAGGATTGCAGGTTCTGAGACGGATGGTGTGCTTTTTTGTGCCTTCGGAGCAAAGAAAAAGAGGGTTTTGGAGATCACACTACAGGGAGAGCAGAGTTTTTCTCTTTCTGGGGAAAGCAGATCGGCTTTTTCACCGTTAGAGATTGATCCAAGGTGCAAATTCAGTGATTCTGTGATATTTCGGGGGCTCTACCCTTTTATGGTGGTAGTAGTGTTCGTTTCCCGTTAGGTGTGGACCTAGTTTTTACTTGTATGGTACGTTTTTTGGTTTGCGTTTGTGGACGCTTTGTTGAACATGTCTAGAAGATCAAGATGCGCCTTTGAATCTCCGCAACCAAAGCAGGTTATATGTTCTCATTGGAACACTCAGGTGCATCTTCGGGGGTCCGAATGAGCACCACCTATGTAAGCATATGGGGCTTGTATCTCTGTGTGTCAGTTAGCATCGGAGTTCAGCGCAATTGCAAAGACTTAAGTACTCTTTCTCGTCGTTCTCGCTATGAAATGATGATTCTAGAAAAAGATAAAAATATTTTTCATTCAGAAAAAGAAGGATGATCTTAACTCTTTAAAGTTAAAACATTTTGTTTTCGTCCTAAGTGTAAACTCATCTACTGTAACAGAAGCTTATCTCAATATTTCGCCCTAAACGTTTCAGATCACCTATCATCTGCTGTAACAGGAGCTTCCTTTGACGATGCACCTTTTGCCATCGTTTGTTACCATCAAAACACATTTTGCCATCGTTTGTTGTTGTCAGAGCACCTTTTGTCATTGTCTGCTCGTGAGAAATAATTGAACTACCAGAGAAATCAACATTCTATTTATTGTTCATCATGATACCAATGTATAAGCATCGAACCGAGTAGACAAAGAACAGTGATTTACAAAAGAGATAATGGTGACAACGTTGAACTGAGTAGATAGAGAGCAACGATTTACAAAAAAGGTTGGATTAGAGAGTAACAATTTACAGTAGAAATCAGATCAGAGAGTAACGATATCAGAGAGTAGCGATTTGCAGTAGAAATCAGATCAAAGAGTAGCGATTTACAGTGAAAATCATATTAGAGAGTAACAATTTATAATAGAAATCAAATTAAAGAGTAGCGATTTACAGTAGAAATCAGATCATAGAGTAACGATTTATACTGTAAATAACTACTCTCTGATCTGATTTCTACTATAAATCACTACTCTCTGATATAATTTTTACTGTAAATCGCTACTCTCTTATCTGATTTCTACTGTAAATTGCTATTCTCTGATTTTGATTTCTACTGTAAATCGCTACTCTCTGATCTGATTTCTACTGTAAATCGCTACTCTCTGATCTGATTTCTACTATAAATTGCTACTCTTTGATTTGATTTTCACTGTAAATCGCTATTCTCTGATCTGATTTCTACTATAAATTGTTACTCTCTGATCTGATTTCTACTATAAATCGCTACTCTCTGATTTAATTTCTATTGTAAATCGCTACTCTCTGATCTGATTTATACTGTAAATCGCTACTCTTTGATCTGATTTATACTGTAAATCGCTACTCTTTGATCTGATTTCTACTGTAAATCGTCACTCTTTGATCTGATTTCTACTGTAAATCACTACTCTCTAATCTGATTTCTTTTGTAAATCATTACTCTTTGCCTACTCAGTTTGACGCTATCATCATTATCTCTTCTTTAAATCACTATTCTATGTCTACTCAATTCGACTCTTGTACCCTGGTATCATGATGAATAATATACAAAATATTGATTCCTCTAGTAGTTCAACTATTTCTCACGAGCATACGACAACAAAGGGTGCTCCGACGATAATAGACAACGGCAAAGCATACTCTGACGGCGACAAAGGGTGCTCCGACGACAACATACGACGATAAAGGCTGTGTCGTTAAAGGAAGCTCCTGTTACAGCAGATGGTGCATTATCAAAGAATGATTCAGAACATTCATCGTCGAGTTCATTTCCTACAGTAAAACGATTCTATGTGCAGCTGAAGATACATCATCTCCAAACAAACGAGCTCATTAGTAATGGTAGCCCACTGCACCATTTTCCTTGGACCGAGGCTGATTCTTAGAGACTCTAAGAATGATGCACTTTTGAGAATATGCTTTACAAACTTCAGCTCAAGCATTGTCCTCTTGAAGGAGTCGATGAGCTCTGACTCAGGCAATGATAAGAGTCGCGGGAATATGCAAAGCTATTTATGGGAGGACATTTCCGTCAAACGAATATCTATTTTATGGGAGGACATTTCTGTCAAACGCATATCTACCCTTTTTATATGTTATTTTATTATAAAATCATCATGGGTAACATTGACATATGAATTATCTTGGGTCCCAAGATATTCCTCCGTACACACTGGAACACGCAAATTTGTCTTAGGGAGATAAGACACAACAACCTCCCCTCCACGACCCCTTGGACACCATCCATTGTAAAGATGAACAGCTGCCAAAAACCATCAAAAGAGTGGTCACCACCTAGGTGGGTCCCACAAAACTTGTGATGCCATTCATCTTCTAGACTAATGACATCAATAGTTAAAAAATGGACGGCCCAAACTTGTCCAAAACTTGAAGCACTTGAGAGGTTGTGGATGCCGTTCATTTTTCTGATGGCCGAGGTGCCTTGGACTGAACCCTTGGACCTGATCTGGAGCCAGGATCAGGTGCCATCACATGGCACACCTTGAGTGTGCCTCTGCACCTAGCTGCCCTCCATCTGATTTTGGGCCCCAACTGACAGACTGTCAGCCAAAGATGGAGGGCATCAGGTGCAGAGGCACACTTCAAAGTGTGCCATGTGATGGCACCTGATCTGCTCCCTTTGAATTTAGGGGTGTCAAGTGGTCGGACTTCCATCCAAATAAGTGGGTTCAAACCCGTGATGTAGCATCATGTTCTTTTCTATTTAAAAACATTTTTTGAGTAAAAAAAATTAGTGCATTCTTAATGTTATTTTTTCCATTGTCAGAATAACTTGTACACAGGTTGAATTCTGGCGACCCAAAAGCAAGTTATTACTAAAATGAATTTTGATCACATCTATAATATAACAAAAAAAAACTTTGCTTTTCTTAGTTGATTGTGAACACAATCAATTTTAACAAATATTAACCGGAGTTAAAATGCTATCATGGTCCTACTGCATTGACTGGCATTAGTTTTTAGAGGACCTGATTTTCTGCATTTATTTAACATTTATTTATTTTTAATGAACATACCTTGACTACTGAATTGTTATGTTTATACACTTCAATTGTATCTACTAGGGTTGCAAATGGGTCGGATCTAGGAAGTGAAATTTTCAAATATTTGGTTGTTTGGGATTCAAACAGATCCAACTTCTCAATGTATTTTGAGATAAAAACCCGGCCCATTTGCATCCCTCAACAATTTGCAAGTCTCACTTAGTTCACCATCAGCCATGCAGGCATACTTGAGTGGGTCAATTCATCTACTAAAAGAAGCACAATAACAATATGATAAAAGCATACTTGAGTAGATCAAGTCTACCAAAAAAAGCACAATAGTGAATACATCCAAATAGGGATTTACATGGTTCGGGTTTGGGTTAGACGTGGCTAATACTAGACCCAACTGATTGGATGTTGGCTAATAAGAGCTTGATTCAGATTCTGTTGGGGAAAGTGTCATACTAAATCCGATCTTTTGCATGTTATCAGATTTGAATATCCATCCTATTTTCTAGCCAAAACTCAAAACCAAATCCGAATTTGGTTATTAATTGGATCTGATTTAGCTCATTGAACCCAACTAATCAGAGTCAAATATTGGATAAAATCTGATCCATTGACATCCCTACTAGAGATATGAATCATGAATCCATCCCATCACAAGAGACCGATCCAGATCCAGATCTCCACCACGTTATGTATGATCAAGACTAGAGTGAAATCAAAGTGATTGAAATCCTACCTAAATCTAAGGATGTGAGAATAGGAGGGAAAGATAATAGTCTCTTAAAACACGCAAATTTTCTCCTTTTAAATACAACATCTTCTTATCCATTGCATCGTGGATGTAGCACAACAATAATCCATAGGGACTTTTGTGTGATTGTTGTTGTCATTGGATAGGGAGAGCAGAAGTGATCTGGTGATTTGGCATCCTCACTGTCCACAGTCTATGCAAGGACCATGAGGTTCTTGTGGGATGAAACAATGGACAGTGAAGATATCAAATCACTTTCTTAAAATGATTTCACAGATCACCTGATCTGCTCTCATCGACAGGAGTTTGTGTTGAAGACCATGTCTCATTTCCCTGTCACACATCATGCTAAATAACATCCACTTTACTGTATCTTGTGGAGTTGTGAAGAACCTATTCAGTGTTTTTGTAAGCAGCTTTCATAACCTCATTCGGTGGATCCAGTTCAACATTTATGCAAGTTGTTTTCAAGAATCCATTCGGTGGATCAAACCAGTCTCTTTGCCCGTGTGGAGCAGCAGTGACGATCATAGTGTCTTCATCAAACTCATCGAAATTTCAGCCAAGTTCTCCTGCTGCATTCCCTGTCTTACCTCCTCCTACAAGTTTACAATATTTTTTTCAATATCAGGTTAAACTTTGAGAATTTTCTTGTATGGGAATCTCAGTTCACACCTCTTAAGGGTTCATAGATTAACCCTGAATACATTCTTTGGATAAGACAAGACCAACTTCTCTTGTCGTATAAAATATTTTTGCTCATCGAAACCAGTGCTTTCCCAAACCCAGAAGGTTAAAACCTCTTATGAGGCATGAAACACTCTCAAATCTATAGTGCTCACTCACCTGATCAAGTGATGAAGTTGAGAGAACAGCTGCAAATAGGACATATAATCCAATTGTTATCAAATCACTCATCCCAATGCAGGAAATTCAGCAAAATTTTGCACGAACTAGTCAACCTCAAGTATACCATGCTTTCGTGATTTCAAAGCATCTCATCATGTTAAGCATTATCTAAACAACTTATTTATTTATGATTCATATAAAGGAAAGAATACTGTTAAAGTGGGCAATAGAACATGTTTGGATATTCAAAACGTTCGGTCTTTTTATTTTAATGTTGTTGTTTCAAAGTTCTTTCGAAATGATGTTTTACATGTCCCACAAATCACACAATCTTTTATACGTGAATCTTTTATATCTTTTACAGGTTTGAATAATAGAGTTGTTTTTTAATTTCATCTTGATTTAAAGATCAGGACACAGCAAGAGCACTAATCAGAGAAAACTTTATCAGAACTAGATGCCAGATAAAGAAAATAAAGGCAATAATAAACAAGTAGTTGAAAAGAGAGCTACTGTAAACCAATGGCATCAACACCTTGGTCATCCCGCACTTATGGTTCAACAAATTATTCACAAGTTTAATTTACCATATTTTTATAACCATGCCACCCTTACCACAAGGGCAAGCTCAACAACCACCACTAAGGGTAGGGATGTCAATGGGCCAGGTTTGACCAGACTTGACCTGCACCAAACCCTATAGGGTTAGGGTTTGGTGATAAATATGAAGGCCTAATTAGAATCGGGGTTAGACTTGAAGGGTCTAACTAATATATGGAGTTGGGTATGGTTTGTGAAATTTAATACCAAACCTGAGTCCGACCAAGTTGGAGCTCTATCGAGGAGGCCCCATTAGGCCAAGTTTGGGTAAGTTCGACATTATTTGGAATAAATACTAGGTTTGGGCCTATTCTGGATGAAAAAACATATCAGACTCAACCTCAAAGGGTTGAAATTGGGCCTGAACCGGGCCCAAACCCGTTTGAACCATCTGTACGTAGGACCTTGGAGCCGGCCCAAAGGGGTTGTAAATGGGTGAACTGGTTCAAAACTGAACTGATTTGCTTACCTGATTAATCGGTTGAGAACTCGGGTGGGAGAACCCCACCTATGTTAGGGTATGGTCAGGCCTTCCTGGTTAGGTTGGGGCTTGGGGAGGAGCCATGACCGATGGTCGAGCCTTCTGCCAACCATCACTAGCTGGTAGGTGGTAGCTAGGCGGCAGACAACCAGTAAATGACAGAGCCCCACTCGACCACCATGTTGTTCAGCCATCACTGGCCGACAGGTGATCGCTCGACAGTAGCTAGTCGTTTGTCTATCACCTCTTCCCATGGCTGAACAACATGGTGGCCGACGGTGGGTTGATAAAACCACCGTCGATTGCTTTGTCTTCTTTTTTTTGGTGGTTGAGCGACACCCTAGCCTAGCACGACCAACCTTTGCTTTTAGACATCGCTAAGGCTAAGGCCTGGTGGTTGGTGGGAGGTATGCTTCAAAACTCCAACGAGTGTTTTAATGGCCCTTGTAACGACTTCACCAAGAGGATTCAAACTAACTATGCTCGCTTCACCGATGGGTCGACCTCGGCTAGAATATCTAATCTAACTGGATTCGACATTGGAGATCGTATCTACAACTCTCTGAAACTCCTGAACATGTTGTTCCTTCATCGACAAAAAAGATGGATCTTCACATTGATTGGCCGTCACCTTTGGCCATTGCACAAAAGCATCTTGCGATTGGGCATCATTGCTGGAGAATTGGTTGGGCAGTAACGTGGATTGTCTGAAAACCATCGGAGAACAATAATTCGTATTTCAAGTAATGCAAAACTTTTCAACTTGGAATCTTTTATTGAATCTCGAATATGACGAGAGTAGATCTGTTTTCTTGAATCGCTCTATCAAATAAGTCAAGGCCAACCGTCCCTTTGCTCTGATAATCTTCCCACGAGCTTCCTTTTAAGAAGATGAACGAGGCAAGCAAATATAAGCCCTGATACTAATTTGATGCAATGATTAGAATGTTCACTTTTGAACCCCGCAAAAATTGATATCCTAGTGCAACTAGGAAACTAAAAACTACAAAAACAAAAAAACAATAAAAATTTCATGAAAAACAAATAAAATCACTCATAATTCATTCATCTCACTCTCTAGATATTTATATTGAAGAGAGAAAAACCTTAAAAACCTTAATTATACTATGGATACGAGGTAGATCCAAAACTCAATTAGGATTTAAAGAAGATAAAAAAAATGATTCTAAACTAAAATCCAAACTAGATAAAATTATAAATATAAAAAAACCAAATAACAAAAATAGATTCGAATGGATCTTATAAACCCTATTTTGTCTCACTTTCACTCCCCTCTCTCTCTCTCTCTCTCTTCCCAACACATACACGCACACACATTTGTGTGCACGTGCTACTGCTTTGGACAACCCAACACACTGATCGGAGGGGACCCTCTACCACCGATCACTCGAAAGAAACATCAAACGTATGGATTTCTCTCTAAAGCTCTCACTTGGTTGAGTAAAAGTTCTCTCTCTCGTGTTTTCCATTTCTGTTTTACTTTGTTTTATTCTTTTCATGAAATTAGGAAAAATTGCTCAAATGATCAAGAGAAATCCAATCCCAAGGAGTGCTCGGTTGTCTCTTATGAGTTGCTTGTAAAGCCGTCAAAACGGGGTTTTGTTCTCTGTAGAGGGTCTAAAATCGAAGGTGAACAAGGCTTATGGTGCTTTTTGGCTGATTGAGAGCAGGCACTTTTGAAACAGGATTGTCAAGATGTCCAGTTTACGCACAAGAAAAGTGAGATCAACTGCGCAGCAGGTCGAACATGAGAGCCCCAAAATCATAAAAGCAGCAAATCGATAGGGCGGATGGTGCAAAGGATTCGTATGCAAGGAAGGTGCAGTCGGTCTGGTCAAGGATGGTATATTTCTGCTGTGATACCACCGATAAACCCAAGCAGTTTATATGTTCCTCCCCCTCAAGGACCCACTGTTTGCTACGGAGTTCCCAATGAGCGCCATGTATGTAAGCATGTGCGGCTGGTATCCTCATGTTTGTCAACATTAGTTAGCATCAGTGTCCGGTGCAGTTGCAAAGACTTAAGTACCATTTCCACCATTGGTGCCATAAAATGACGATTCTAGAAAATGAGCAGTTGCAAAGACTTAAGTACCCCGAAGATGATTATTTAATACCCAGTCCCTGCACTGCAGGATTATCCGAGAAAGGAATCCCCGCTGAAGGCCATGAACATCAACCCTCTCTCCCTTCTCTTTCTGCCTCTGTGCACATATCCTACGCTGCTTCATCAAGCATCAACTGACATGCACACTGACTATAACATGGTTCAACTTGAAGAGTTGTGGAGCCTTATTCAGAGTTTTTGCCCTTACAGGAGGGGGGGGGGGGGGGGTCCGGAGGCTCCCCCCAACGCGGATCTCGCTGCGCATTCAGCGGGCGGGGTCGAGGGGGGGCCGCGCCCCCAAGAAGAAAATTTTTTGGGCCTTGTATAAATCCTTTTTTTTCTTTCCCTCTTGTAACTGTCAAAAAAGAGCAATAAAGTTTTTTCTCTGGGCGGCTATGATTTTTTACTTTCTCTCGGATTTGAGGGGACGGTTTTTCACATAAATCTGTGTGTCATTGTGTTTTGTTTGATCATTCTTGTTTATTGTTTCCTTCAGTTGTTTCTTGCTCGCGGTTTTTGTAACACCCTTTCCCGCCATTGGTGTCATGAAACGACGATTCTAGAAAAGGACAAAATTTCTTTCTTTTTTTTCGCTACGCGATTTACGAAAATTAGGTTGTGATTTGCCTTTTTTTTTGCAACGTGATTTAGCGATTTACGAGCATCGCGTAGCGATTTGCATTTTTTTTTGCTACACAATTTTCGTAAATCGCTACTCGATTTAGCGATTTTTTTTTCACTACGCGATTTTCATAAATCACTATTCGATTTAGCGATTTTTTATTTTTTTTCGCTACACGATTTTCGTAAATCGCTACTCGATATAGCGATTTACGAAAATCACGTAGCGATTTGCCATTTTTTTTGCTACGTGATTTTCATAAATCGCTCCTGTGTGTAAATCGTAAATCACAATGCCAAACTCCGCCCTCTTGAGCATGATCTTCGCCGTGATTAGGTTGTAGTCGCCAGCTGTCCCGATGGTAGTCTTGAGGTCTGTGACAGAGAAGCCAGAGAGGAACGTGCCATTCCCGACGTTGGCAGTAAGGTGGGTCCTGTCATAGAACATGATGCCGGAGGTCAAGATGAGGACCTCGCGGTGCCAGAACCCTATGAATGTCTGCCAGGACTTGAGGGTGCAAATGCCTATGTTGAGCAACGTCAGGGTGGCCTGGAAGGCATAGCCTTGATTGGAAGTATTGCCGACGTAGGGGTAGACAGATTGTACTTTGAAAGATTCCGTTGTAGGTGTACTGGAGGAAGATTTTGTTGTAGGTGTCCCTCAAAGGCGGCGGAGGGGCCGCCGTAGTCGGTTGCTCGCTGGACGAGGGTAACATTTCGGCCACTGCTAGCAGGAAGAGGACGACGATCGCTATCAGATCGCCGACTCTTTGCCTCCCTTAATTTCTTCTCTCTCTCTCTCTCTCTCTCTAGAGAGAGAGAGAGAGAGAGAGAGAGAGAGTTTTACAGTGTTTCACGAAGAAGGAAGAAGAAAAAGATGACGACGAAAAGTTCAAACGAAAAAGAAAGAGAGAGCGCTTCAAGTTCGTTTCACAGTTTGGACCTTGAAGAGTTAACATCATCCTTGACTTTCTGAATGAAGGACATTTTTGTCCTTTTTTTAAACCGTCGTTTCCTTTTTTTTTTTGAATGAAGGACATTTTTGTTATTTTCTTGAACCGTCGTTTCATGGCAAGAATAACAAGAAAGAGTACTTAAGTCTTTGCAACTGCACTGGACTCTGATGCTAAGTGATGCCGACACACACAGGAATACGAGCCCCACATGCTTATATATGTGGCGCTCATTCGGACCCCCGAACATGCACGGTAGCAAACAATGCGTCTTCGGAAGAGAACACACAACACCCTCTCCTGATAAACCTATACTAATGGACTCTTTGAGCAATGTGTGAGAGAGAGAGAGAGAGTCTGACTGGGGATTCCCAATGAAAGGTGGGGTAATTCCTCATATCTTAGAATTGTTTGGATTCTCTTGCCTTTTTTTTCTATATATTTTCCATACCTAGACTACTACCTAGGATTTTCGCATGCCAAACGTTCATAGGAAAACCTTCCCTCTCATTCAATCCTTGGCTACCTTAAATATCATTTTGATTTTTTTTTTTTTACAAAATTGAGCTTTTGAAAGGGGTCTTAAACGGCTATTTTTGGTAATTAAGGTGGCCTTGGCACGTTATGGAAGGGGCTCTCCTTTCATAACGTGCTCTTCATGGGCACAACATCCCCCCCCCCCCTATGAAAACAAATTTATTGTCACTATTTGTGGCATTCCTGTTATGAGGGTCTTCACGCTCCCAACGGCAATTTCATGAAAACAAATTTATTGTCACTACGTGCATTGGGTCAAGAATATCTTTGTCACTCAGTTTAACTGTATGGATGTGATAAGCATAGTTTATTTGCTAGGAATCATGAAAATTTTGGTACATTGTGTGCTTTTGATTTTTGATGACCATGAAAAGCCTTCTTACACATCGCAATGATACGATTTAAAACCCTTTTTTTTAAAATTTATTTAAACAAACTCTGTAGGTCACATGTATAGATATTTTTTGATAACTTACCACTTACCAACATCTCTCACTTGCCTATGAAAACAAGTTTATTTCCACTGTTTGTGGCATTCTCGTCTCAGGGGTATTCACGCTCCCAGTAGCTATTCCATAATGGGAGAGGTGCCCTTATGTGCATTGGGGTCAAGAATATGTTTATTTGCTATGAATCATCTCTTGGATCGTCGAAATAAAATCATGAAATATTAGTACATTGTGTGCCGTTGATTTTGAATGATATTGAAAATCCTTTTCACACATCACAATGATATAATCTAAAACCTGTTTTTTTTATTACACAAATTGTGTAGGTCACATCTGTAGTGCTTTTTTGACCATTCGATATTGATTGGATGGTTTAAAATAAGTGTTTATCTACCAAACTCATTATATTTGATGTTAGCTGTGTTCAACTGAATGAATTTACCAAACAACATGAGGGCAGTGGCATTTGTGAAACTTTCAAGGTTGATTTAGAGGGTTAAAGAAGATAATTGATTTTAGGTAGGAGAAAAAATGTTTTGGATGGGTGAAATGTTACCAATTGGTTTATTTTGCAATTTTGAAGGGTATCTTGTGCAAATCTCTCTCTCTCTCTCACACAGAAGTTCTCACCATCTTCTTACATGAGCCTAATCATTGGGATTTAATTTCTTTGAACCATTGCAGTAATTCGATGATTTCTTTGAAGGGATTCTAGAGGGTTGCGGTTCAAAATTTGGGACATCTCTGGTGCTTTTTGAACCTCGATTACAGATTTGTCCTCACGCAAGATCCTCACCATTGTCATCTCAGAAGAAAAAAAGGTGCCACTGCCTCCAAAAATACTGCCTTAGCCATAGTAAAAGAGTGAAGGATGTGCCGTTCATATTGTTTCTCAACAGATTTCTCTTCACCAGCTACCCCAAACTATTATTCTCCAGAGTATGTGAGTACCCATTTCTCTTTTCCTCTCATTCTTCACTCTACACTATGACTACAAAACCCTTGACTCTTCCCACACCATCTCATTCATAACTCTACAAGAAAAATCCATCTGCCAAAACATCTCAAAATTCATATCCCAGCTGCCCCCAAGATTCACCGCTCAAGATTTAACACTCTCTCTCTCTTCAGAGCAATCCTCAAGTATGCCTTCAGCTCTTCAATTGGGCTTCCCAGCAACCAAGGTTCAAACACGATATTTTTACATACCATATAGCCATAAAGAAGCTTGGGTCTTCTAAGCTATATGATAGCATGGATATCCTTGTTGATCAAATGTTGGCCAACTCATGCCTACAGAGAGAGCCCCTCTTTAACACCATAATTTATTTCTATTGTGAAGGTAGAAAGTTAAGCAAGGCTGTTCGTGTCTTTAAGCACTGAAGAACTCTAATCCCTTGGGCTGTAAGCCTTCTGCGAGGACATACAATTGTTGGCATCGTTGTGGATAAGGGTCACACCCCTTATCTTTAGCAAGTCTGCTCTATCCTGGGCTCCTTCTGTTTTGGGAGGTTGTTACCTTCTGTATTGTGGTTATCGCATAGCCTTTCGTTGGCTATTTAACCAATATACTGTGTAACCAGATGATATAACAAAATAAAGACATTTGGGGTTTCTCTGTGGATGTAGGCCACATTGGCTGAACCACGTACATGCGTTGTGACTCTGTGTATCTCTTCTTATTGCTTCTTGTTATTTCAACATGGTATCAGAGCCCCTTCCTTGATCCTGTGTATGCCTGCACAACTAACTGCTTCAGTCTTACGGTGGATTATTATCTGCATCAACACTCATAAGAGCCTCCTTTTTTTATCATGCGCATCCTTGCACAATTGATTGCTTCAGTATTGCGGTGGACTGCCATCAGCACCTGTTTCACAAGGTATCCCTGTATCCTTCTGATCCTGCCCAACCCTTGATCATTGTTTTATTAGTCTTTCTGAGTGTGCCATCATGGATGCATCATCTCAAAGCCTTGGAAATATGAAACTCACAATCCACGATCAGAACCCCTCTCTCAAAATTACTACTGTTCCATTAAATGGAACACATTATCTTAGTTGGTCCAAAGTTGCTAGCCTATTTCTCAGTGGCAAAGAAAAGTTGGGACACATAACAGGAAAAATACCTTGTCCAACACAAGATGACGTTGGATATGACGAATGGGAGTCGGCAAATCATTTGGTAATGTTGTGGCTTCTTAATTCCATGGATTCGAGTATTGCTGAAGGATTTCTTTTCGTAGAAATTGCCCAAGAAATGTGGGAAAATATATGTGATGTATACGGTGAACAAAATAATCTTGCATGCATTTTTCAAATTCAGCAAGAAATTTCCCTTCTCACTCAACAAGAGAAACCCTTCCACACTTATTTAGGGACTCTCAGAGGCTTATAGGACGAGCTTGCCTAATATCGTCCAATCACCACTGATCTGGAGGTCATTAAAAAACGTATAGAGGAAGACCGAATTTTCAAGTTGTTGGCTGATCTCAAGCCAGAATATGAATCCCTGAGAAGTCAAATGCTCATATCAACACCATTGCCTACTTTTAACACGGTGTGTTCTATCATTCAACGTGAGGAGACCAGACGAAAAATAATGAATTCTTCATCACAAGTCATTGAAGTCGCAACTGAAAAAATGGCATTCAAAGCCTTTCAACCATCATCTTCCACTGCTGGTATTAACCTGAAAGATAGTTTAAAAAAGCCCAAGTTTCGGTACACTTATTGTAAGAAGTCTGGCCATACTAAAGACAAGTGCTGGGAGCTTCACGACAGACCACCTAAAGCCCCTGGACTCATTAATCAAAGAAGCCCCTATGCTGCCAACGTTGTATCCATTGCCGATCCTACCAACATTCTGCAACAACTAAATAAAGGACATCAGGTGGAAATGCCAGAATCAACATGTGAAAACACGTCAGGTATCTCTCACAGCTTTACCTCAAATATGTTACTTGGAAAATGGATTGTGGACACTGAAGCGTCCGTCCACATGACAGGACAAGGATCACGACTTCATGACATTCGGTACACTACTAAGAAAACCGTATGCATTGCCGATGGAAGCACAGTCCCGGTAGAAGGAATCGGTTCGACCTATTTTTTTGATAACTATGCTAAGTCAAAAGTGCTTTATATTCCAACATTTCCAGTTAGTCTATTATCTGTTAGTCATATCACTAGGAGTCATGATTGTGTTGCTGTGTTTTCTGCTGATAATGTGGTTTTTCAGGATCAAAGGATACAGAAAGTGATTGGTAAAAAGCGACAACACGATGGCCTATATTTTTTGGATAGTGATGCTCAAGCTCTTGTTGCATACAACGCCAAGGAGTTGAGCAGGTTGTGGCACACTAGATTAGGCCATCCTTCATACAAGATTCAAAATCAGTTATTACCGCATTTACCTGTTATTTCAAATGCATGTGACGCATGCGAGTATGCCAAAGCAACTCGACTACTGTTCTCTAAGTCTCATAGTAGGTCTGATTTTATGTTTCATTTGATACATTCTGATGTCTGGGGACCTGCCCCAGTGCCTTCACATTTGGGGTAAAACTATTTTGTTACATTTATTGATGATCACTCACGGGCAACGTGGATTTATTTTCTTAAAAATAAAAGTGAAGTTTCAAGAGTTTTCTCAGTTTTTTATCAGCTTGTCTTTACCCAATTTGATAAGAAAATCAAGATTGTGTGATCTGATAATGGGGGTGAGTTTGTCATTACTAACATGAGAGATTTTTTTTTAAAACATGGGATCTTACCTCAAAACTCTTGTGCCGGGACCCCACAACAAAATAGAGTCGCAGAACGGAAAAATCGTCAGTTACTGAATATTTCCAGAGCAATTATGTTTGAAAAAAATATACCAAAAGAATACTGGTCTGAGGATATTGGAACAACATGCTACATTTCAAATCGTTTGCCCAGCTCTGCTATTGAAGGACGTGTGCCACTGGAAGTAGTCTACAATAAGCCCATATCTATCTCTCATTTGCGGGTTTTCGGATGCAAAGTTTTTGTTCACCTTCAAAATAAAGACAGAGACAAACTCGAACCCAGGTCAGTCAAATGTGTTTTCTTGGGTTACTCTATAGTTAAAAAAGGTTACCGATGTTTTGATCCGCATCAAAACAAAATGTATATCTCCAGAGATGTTCATTTTTTTTAAAATGAATGTTTTTTTCATGAGCCGATTACCCTTGACAATGAGGTTCATCCGCAGGGGGAGGATGGGAAGGGAAAGGGATGCAAATTGACCCTTCCAAATGTCCAAAACTATGAGTCCATTGAATTACAAACCTTACCTAATTTGACTCCCAACACCCAAATCGAGTCAGACTTAAGCATTACTGGTGAACCGATTTCTCATGAATCAACCTCAACTGATACTGTGGCTCCCACTAGAAGATCCAGTCGCATCTCCAGACTTTCTGAGCGGTTGAATGACTTTTATACCTATTTGGCTTCATCTTCAACCACTCACTCTACAACACACCCCATCCAAAATTATCTCTCCCTTAAAGACCTTTCATCATCTTATATCTCCTATGCCTTAAGTGTTTATGCTCACCGTGAACCCAACACGTTTCAAGAAGCCAATCTCAACCCAGAGTGGAGAAAAGCTATGAAAGAAGAAATTCAGGCTTTGAAAAAAATGGTACTTGGGAAATTGTCAATCGCCCTAAAGGAAAAAAACTTGTCAGATGTCGTTAGATCTATAAGATCAAGTACAACAGTGATGGTACCATTGAAAGGTATAAAGCCAGATTGGTTGCAAAAGGTTACACTCAAATAGAAGTAATAGACTATAATGAAACATTTGCTCCCGTAACTAAAATGAATTCTATAAGAATTCTTTTATCAGTAGCCGCAAATAAGAATTGGAGAATGTTCCAATCCGATGTTAAAAATGCCTTTCTTCACAGAGATCTTGAGGAGGAAATATATATGGAATTGCCTCTAGGATATCAGGTCCAAGACCAGGAAAAGGTAGCGTGCAAATTAAAAAAGGCACTTTATGGCCTGAAGCAATCTCCTCGAGCCTGGTTCGCTAAGTTAAGCAGAGCTCTATGTGAGATGGGTTTTAAAAGAAGTTCTGCTGATTATTCCATGTTTGTGTCTATTCAGGGATCTAAAACTACCATTATTCTCATATATGTTGATGATATAATCATGACAGGAAATGATGAAGCCTTGATTGAACAAGTCAAAAGGAGACTTCATCATAAATTCGAGATAAAAGACCTGGGAACTCTCAGGTACTTCCTCGGGTTAGAGGTTTCTCACTCAAGTAAAGGAATCTTTATCTGCCAAAGAAAGTATATTTTTGACCTTCTTCAGGATACAAAGATGCTTGGCGCCAAATATGTGGACACCCCTATAGATTCCAGCAGCAAGTTGAGGACAGATGATGGAAAACCAGTAGCCGGCATTGGTGAATTCCAAAGATTGGTTGGGTGTCTCATTTATCTCACGGTTACTCGACCAGATATTTCATTTGCTGTCAACTTGATAAGTCAATTCATGCATGACCCTAAAGAACCACATCTTGATGCTGCTTACAGAATTCTCAAATACCTAAAAGGAACAATGGGAAAAGGAATTTTGATGAAAAGAAATGCAGATTTGAATGTTGTTGGTTATACAGATGCTGATTGGGCTGGTGACCCAAATGATAGACGTTCTATATATGGATATTGTGTGTTTGTTGGAGGTAACCTGGTAACGTGGCGTAGCAAAAAACAGGGTGCTGTAGCTAGATCAAGTGCTGAAGCCGAATATCGGTCTATAGCCCTTGGAGCGTGCGAACTCATCTGGATCAAATCTCTGCTATCAGACATGGGAATTAATGTCAATGAACCTATGGAATTAAGATGCGATAATCAAGCTGTCATCCATATTGGAGCTAACCCGTTTTTTCACGAGCGAACAAAACACATTGAGCTCGATTGTCATTTTGTTCGTGAAAAAATTCAGGCTCAAGTTATCAAAACTCCTCATGTCAGAAGTCGTGACCAATTGGCCGATGTTTTTACTAAAGCTTTAGGAAAAGGAAGACATCTGGATATCATAAGCAAGTTGGGACAAATTGATATCTGCCTACCAACTTGAGGGGGAGTTTGTTGGCATCGTTGTGGATAAGGGTCACGCCCCTTATCTTTAGCAAGTCTGCTCTATCCTGGTCTCCTTCTGTTTTGGGAGGTTGTTACCTTCTGTATTGTGGTTATCGCATAGCCTTTCGTTGGCTATTTAACCAATATATTGTGTAACCAGATGATATAACAAAATAAAGACATTTGGGGTTTCTCTGTGGATGTAGGCCACATTGGCTGAACCACGTACATGCGTTGTGACTCTGTGTATCTCTTCTTATTGCTTCTTGTTATTTCAACAACAATCTCTTCTTCAATGCAATGCTGAGCAAGGGGAGCAACTTCTGCATTAGTCATATGTATATGCAGACCATGAGGTGCCTCTTTAAGGCAAATGGTCGATGATGGTGTTAGGCCTGATATCTTCACCTTGAATTTCATGATTAGAGGTTATGTTAACTCGATGCATTTGAATGATGCATTGAGGATCAGAGAGGTCGTTTATGATTGTAGGCCAAATGCACACACATATGATCATCTCATACATGGTTTGTGAGTGCAAGGAACCAATGCAAAGACAATATAGGAGATGGTGTTTAGGGGCTACAGTCCTAGTAGTAAAGCTTCTGATTCACTTGTTAATTGCTTGGCAATTGGTGGAGAGGTCCAGGATGCTGTGAGATTTATGAGGGAGATGATTGAGAGGGACAAATTCTATTACCAGTCAAACTGTCTTGGATGAGGTTTGCGGGCTAGGAGAAGTTGAAGAAGCTAAGAAGATGGTGTGGGAGTTGGTGGGAGTTTTATGAAAACAATATTTTTAATGAAAACAAGTGAAAGCCAGACACCAAAAATATAAAAACTGGCCCGCATGAGTGGTGGAGTCTGAGTCAAACTCAAGAAACATGAAATACTTTGTATTCAAGCACACAATCTAAACTATTTTTTATTGCCAAAAAGAAAATTCAATTAATTAAGTAAACAAGGGAAGAGTGCAGCTCCTCTCCGGAGGACTTTAAATAATAATTAACGACCTTATTACAACCTCAAATAATTGAATAAAAAAAAAAAACTAATTTTAAAAGAAAGAGAAAATGTCTTCAGTGCTTGAGTCTCCGTGTCCCTCTTGAATTGATTTGCTTCCCTTTTTTGCCTTCTCTCTTCAGGTAATGCTTGTTTTCTTGAACTTTTGATTTTCTGAGGGTTTCCTGATGACACTTTTGAGGGCTTGAGGGGACCTCAAAGGACACTTCAAGGGAATGAAAAGGGCTCTATCGCACGTTCCAACCGCTTCCCTGCAAAACATAAAAACAAAACACGAAGCAGAAAAAATCTACGAGAAAATCAAAGGTAAATATGAAAAAAATCATAAAACATGAACTAAACTAATAATAAACTTGTAACAACCTAAAGCACTAAAAGACAAAAAGTCAAAACAACCCAAGTAACAATTAACAACTAATTTCTAACAAACTATGATTAACTAAATCAATAAATCAATAAATTGACTACACCAAAAGATCAAAAACACAATCAGCTGAACATGACAACTACTTAATTAATTTAATCTAATATCACACGTTAATAACAATTAACAAGAACTAAGCACAAAAAAATGTCTAATAGTAAACTATGCTAATCGGCTAAGAAAACAAAGTTCTATTTATTTGATCTAAAACAATGGCGAGTAAAAAAAAACTTGCTGCAGACTTTCCTAAATTAAATCTAATCATAAACTTATCTAAAACTAATCAGGAAAACAAAATGTAAAACCTATATTAAAACTATGATCTACCTAAATCAAGATTTTTCAATTCTTAAATCAAGAAAACGGCTAAACTATAAAAAAAAAAAATTTGTTCTTTTTATTTTTCAAATGCAATATATGAAATAAACTAGACTAATATGTAGATGATGAAATGATCAACTAAGACTATATGCGATGCAATGCTTTATACATTGCAAACTAGATCAATGGTAAAAAAGAGGGAGAAAGAAGCAAACCATCACAGATCGCCTCTGCTAGATTGGATGAGAAAAGAAGATGGTCTTTCTCAGCTGAACACACGCCTCTTCGATGAAAAGCACGGTTGCCGATGACAGATTGGATACAAAAAGAAGAAAAAAATAGAAGAAGAAGAAGAGCGAGGGAGAAATCGACAAGGATCAAAAAGGAAGAGGAAGAAAAGAGAGGGAGGGAGCAAAGGGAGACTCGAGGCTGCTGAAAAAAAGAGAGCTTAGCTTGGCTGGAAAAGAAGTATTTATAAACAAAATTTAGGTTAAAACACATTCTCTATGGAAGTCCAAAATATTTTCAAATTTTTTAAAGAGGGTCTTCCTCAAAAATATGTTTTCCAAAAGGAGTTTTTTCTAAGACTAATTAAAAATAATTAATTAAGTCCTAATTTAACTAAACTATAATTAAAAAAATTCTAAAACTAATAAAAACACCAAAAAATGCAGGGCAAGCTTTGAAATACATGATTTTTTGTTAATTTCTATTTCAATACGATTTCTCAAAACTAACGATAAAAAATGGTTTTTAATGTGATTTTTCTATGAATCATGCATAAAATAAGATGAATAAAATGCAAATATTGTGCATGATCAAATACTCTCATGCTTATCGTTTGCTAGTCCTCGAGCAAACTGAAGCAAAAATAAAAATATTAAACTAATCAAAACAAAAACCTAACTCACTTTCGTAGGAATCGTGGTTGCATTTAATGTATGCAACAAGCTCTTTAAACCCCTGGATTACCCTAGTGGATGAGTATGGTCTCATGAGGGTTTGCAATGATGCTACCCACAAACATCTGTCATATATGCATAAAAATACAAATTCAAAAAGCATTAGGCAATTGAGGAGTTTGTTTTCACAAATATTTTATGTCATTACATTATCAAAACATAATTAGAGTCTTTTACAGGCCACCACAGGATAAAACTTTTATTTTTCACTTTTCTAAATATCATAATTATTTATGCTTTATTATCAGAAAATTAAATATGTACATATCATTATTTACTAATCCTCACTCATATACTTTTCTACACAGGTTTTCTCAATATTTGCTTCTAAGCAGTGAACTTTCTCTTTTATGCTCTTTTCTTTCTTTTTTCTTGATTTTCAATTTTTTATACTTTTTCTTTCTTTTTATTGAGCATTATTTCAAATTTCTAGTTTTGTGACCCGTGTAACGAGCTTTGGGTCAGTGACTTCCAGGCCAGACGACCTTAGGGCACCCGATACAAAATATCCCTCAGACTTAATTGTTTGAGTCATTAGATCTTTCATTTTTATAGTTTACGTATAGTTTGTTTCTCTGTTATGTGTAATGTCAACATCTATTAGGATCTCTATAAAGTCCATGTAACAGACTTTTGGACTGGTGACTCTTAAACCTGATGGCTTTAGGGCACCAGATGTAAACACCCTTCTGGCTCTACTTGCTCGAACAAAATAGGCCACATATATCAACTTAAACAAGGAGTAATTTTCTTCATTATCCTTTTCAACATAGAACCCAAACACTTCAACTTGTGTCTGAGTCTAACTACTAAAGAATACGAATAAATCAAACAACTAAACATATGCTCTTTTTTATTTTTTGAGCTCATGAATGCAATATTGTTTATTTGCTTACTTTTTCAAAAATAAAACTGTGCATATTCATACTTATGATTCAAAATAAACTCTAACATGTATATATCACTATTTTTTTGAAATCCACATAAATAACCATAGTTTTCTAGATCCGTGTCAGAAAAAAAATTATGGGGCTTAAAAATTCTCTAAAAATATTAGATTATATAAAGCATTCATATAAGGTCAAACTTATTCCTTAAAAGCCTAATTTTTATGAATTATCATCAACAGTGCAGGTACAAAGACATAAAAAGTTTGAGTATGCAAACTACACCCTCCCCCATACTTGAATGACACTGTTCTTAGTGACACTCCCTCATGCTTGCATGAAACTAAGTGAATGCATATGAGAAAAGAAATAACTGGGAGAAAAGTAGTAGAAGTCACATGCTCCATATTGTAGAACCTTACCTGATATGGCATGTGAATGACTTTGCATAGGTTCCATCTGTCTACGTGTTATGCAACTCATAAAAATATACAAAAAAATTCAATGCATACATGATCTATCATTCACGCTCATAAAAAAAAGTTACCTAAAAACAGAAAAACTACTAAAACTACTAATAGTACATCATAAATATGGGTTGTCTCCCATAAAGCGCTAGGTTTTACGTCCTCAGCTAGACGGATCTCTGGAGACCCTTTATCGTCCATGAGATCAATAGACGTAAAGTCATGCATTCTAAGGAAAAGAGTGCCATCTATGACACTGCGCACTATGTGTCCTCCAACTCTACTCATATGTACCCTATGATAACTCTCTAGACTGACAAGAAGAACGAGATTAGTCTTCCCATGAAGGTTATTCTTAAAAGATAAAGAGCCATAAACCGAATGACGAGCAAGACACACATCCAACTATGGATCAGATTGCTTTTCTGTAGCGGCTATCACTTGGAAACAATTGTCATGTCCTGTCACTCTTGTGGCAACATCAAATATATGCAAGCACAAACACTTGTTGCCAAAAGAAACCTCCATCTCCCTAGTATAACAATCGATACGAGCATGAGCAGTGGCCAAGAATGGTCTGCCTAGAATAATGGGGATCTGGTGAGTGACATTAGTGCCCTCCATGTCTAGAACAAAAAAATTAATAGGAAAGTAGAAGTCATCGACCTTGACTAACACATCTTTTAAGATTTCTCGTGGACGCTTGGTCGACCTGTCAGCCAACTGCAAGACAATAGTTGTGGGCTTCAAATCCTCAATCCCAAAAGTGTCATATAGGGAACCCGACAATATGTTTACACTTGCCCCAAGTTTGAGCAATGCACGCTCGCTAGTCATATTCCCTATAACACACGAGATGATCGGTGCCCCAGGATCCTTGAGCTTAGGTGGGGCTTGGTGTCAAAACACGGAGCTCACCTGCTTAGTCAAGAAGATTGTCTTGGGCAATGACCTTGATTTTCTCTTCTGCGTGCAAAGTTCTGCATAGGTAGGCACTTGGTGGATGGCGTCAAGTAGGGGGATGTTTATGTGAACCTGCTTGAACATGTCAAGCATCTCATGCATGCGCGCCCCCAGTTTGCCAAAATCTTGTGGTTTGGTCAGGGCCTAAGAAAAAGGGGTTATAGGGATATACAAAGGAGAGGGCACATGTTGTGTGCCCTGCTAGCTTTCCTCGAACCTAGTGGAGGAGATTGACTGGTCAATAGGGGTGGCAGTGGGCTCGCTAGTCAACTCCTGAGTAGGGTGCAATGTCTTCCCATGTTAAAGGGTCATAACAACGTTGGCCTACTCTTGGTAAGACTCTGTGAGGTGCATGTCGTGATACATGGGTTCCTTACCCTTCGTGTTGACAACAGACTGACTCGAGAGGCTTCACTTGCTTCGCCAGCTCAAGGTCTCAGCCAACTGTCTCATTTGAGTCTCTAGCTTCGCTATTGACTGCGTGTGGAAACTAAGGTTGGCCTTAATGTTAGAAAAAGTCTTGAGTAGCTTCTTCTACAAAGATGGGTTAAGTGTAGGCTCTTAAGGAGAAGAAAAGCTAAGCTGGGGATGGGCCTGTAAAAATGTGGGACGCGGGTAACCTTGTGGAAGGTTACCATGTCTGTGTTTTGTCTAGAGCGGCATGTGGGGTGGCTTTTGTAGATTTTTTCATGCAAAGTTGGGATGATTTTGTCATCCCAGGTTATAGGTGGGTGCATAAGGATCGTTTATCAGTCTAGCAAAACCTTGGGCAACATTCACTTGCTCTTTAACAAATTCAGGATAGAGTGGTGCTACCGGACACTCAGAAACAAAGTGTGCAGGGCTAGCGTATAACTCACACACTTTTCTTACTTGATTTAGTGAAGCTGGGTTGGTCAGTAATTGATCAACTTTTCTGGTCAATTGGTCCACTTTGATTTGCAGATCATGCTCAGACCCAACTTCATAAATTTCTCCCTTCTTAATACCACTAGGAATAGATGTGATTCTATCAGTACGCGAAGACAGGGCATGGTGCATGGTATTTTCGCTCAATGTCTCAAATAATATCCATGCCTCATCCTCGCTTTTGAGCATGAATGTGCCCCCACACGAAGAATCAACCATTTGTCTATCCTTCTCGGTCAGGCCATCATAAAAGTACTGCATCAGTTGCCAATGAGGCACCTAGTGGTGGAAATTTTTTTGGAGAAGATCTTTCATCATCTCCCAAGTCTCATGGAATTGTCCTCCCTCAATCTGAGAGAAACTAGTAATGGCTTTATGAAATTGGTTTGTCTTACCAATTGGGAAATACTTCTTGAGGAACTCACGCTGCATGTGTTCTCAAGTGGTAATTTGAACAGTATCGAGGGCCTTCAGCCAGTGTTTGGCTTTGTCAGTGAGGGAAAACAGGAACAACGTCAACCTCAATGCATCATCCCCAAAATTATTGATCTGCACCGTGGAGCAGATCTCGAAAAACTCATCGAGATGATGGCAGGGGTCTTCGTTGTTCAGGGCATAGAAAGATGATAGTATTTGTATAATGCTGACCTTTATCTCAAACTGCGATGCTCCTACAACAAGTCTCACGATGTAGGAGGCTGGAGTGTAAGCATTGGGAGTGAAGTACTCCCTAAGATGATGGGTCAACTATTGATCCTGATCCATGGAGCCGGATCAATGGACTCTCCTAATAAGGAACTCGTGGTCCTCGACAATCTCTACAAGCTCAAGGTCAAGCAAGTGTCACCCTTACACGCACCTGAGGGTAGACCGGTGCAATAATCGTACTAAGACATTGGTTTTCTACCTACCTAACGTACAGTGTGACCAAACCATAAAGTAGGTATGTAAAAGAAAAATAACTAGAAAATAAAAAATAAGCATGTACCACACACTTGCACTGATAGATATTTTCGCGAAAAGTAAGCTATGAGCACGGTACCAATCTTGTGCAGTCAACTCTAAGGGTATCCTAATAGGTGGGCCGTTCAAGAAAGGTAAGTTGGTATCTAGGGTGTGTAAACACGTGGTTCTAAACCTAAATGCAGAAAAGAAACTAAACAATCCTAAATAATCAACAGAGAAAGTAAACTAAACAATCTTAAGTAAAGAATAAGAAGTAAACTAACAACCTAAGTAAAATGAGAACAAACAATGGCAATAAAATAAATACTCGTATTAATCACCGTTCTCCGACAATGGCACCAAAAATTTGGTGTGAGTTTTATGAAAATGATTTTTAAAACAATATTTTTAATGAAAATAAGTGAAAGCCAGACACCAAAAATATAAAAACTGGCTCGCACGAGTGGTGGAGTCCGGATCGAACTCAGAGAACAAGAAATACTTTGTATTCAAGCACACAATCTAAACTACTCTTGATTGTCAAAAAGAAAATTCAATTAATTAAGTAAATAAGGGAAGAGTGCAACCCTCTTCGGAGAATTTTAAACAATAATTAACGGCCTTATTACAACCTCAAATAATTGAATAAATAAAAATAAAAAAACTAATTCTAAAAGAAAGAGAAAATGTCTTCAGTGCTTGAGTCTTTTTGTCTCTCTTGAATTGATTTGCTTTCCTTTTTTGCCTTCTCTCTTCAGATAATGCTTGTTTTCTTGAACTTTTGATTTTCTAAGGGTTCTCTGAGGGCACTTTCGAGGGCTTGAGGGGACCTCAGAGGGTACTTCATGGGCATAAAAAGGGCTCTACCGCATGTTCCAACTGCTTCCCTGCAAAACACAAAAACAAAACACAAAGTAGAAAAAAAATCTATGAAAAAAATCAAAGATAAGTATAAAAAAAATCATAAAAACATGAACTAATTAACATAAACTAAACTAATAACAAACTTGTAACAACCAAAAGCACTAAAAGACAAAAAAGCAAAACAACCTAACTAACAATTAACAACTAATTTCTAACAAACTATGATTAACTAAATCAAGAAATCAATAAATTGACTACACCAAAAGATCAAAAACACAATCAGCTGAACATGACAACTATTTAATTAATTTAATCTAATATCACACGTTAATAACAATTAACAAGAACTAAGCACGAAAAAAAATGGCTAATAGTAAACTATGCTAATCGGCTAAGAAAAGAAAGTTCTATTTATTTGATCTAAAACAATGGCGAGTAAAAAAAATTTGCTGTAGACTTTCCTAAATTAAATCTAATCCTAAACTAATCTAAAACTAATCAAGAAACAGAAAAATAAAATATAAAACCTATATTAAAACTATGATCTACCTAAATCAAGATTTTTTAATTCTTAAATCAAGAAAACGGCTAAACTATCAAAACAAAATATATTTTTGTTCTTTTTATTTTTCAAATGCAATATATGAAATAAACTAGATTAATATGCAGATGATGCAATGATCAACTAAAACTATATGTGATGCAATGCTTTATACGTTGCAAACTAGATCTATGGTAAAAAAGAGAGAGAAAGAAGCAAACCACCACGGATCACCTCTGATAGATTGGATGAAAAAAGAAGATGGTCTTTCTCAGCTGAACACACACCTCTTCGATGAAAAGCGTGGTTGTTGACGATAGATTGGATGCAAAAAGAAAAGAAAAATAGAAGAAGAAGAAGAGCGGTGGAGAAATCTTAAAGGAGGAAGAAAAGAGAGGGAGGGAGCAAAGGGGGACTTGAGGCTGCTGAAAAGAGAGAGCTTATCTTGGATGAAAAAGAAGTATTTATAAACAAAAATTAGGTTAAAACACATTCTCTATGGAAGTCCAAAATATTTTCAAAATTTTCAAAGAGGGTCTTCCTTAAAAATATGTTTTTCAAAAGGATTTTTTTCTAAAACTAATTAAAAATAATTAATTAAGTCCTAATCTAACTAAACTATAATTAAAAAAAATCTAAAACTAATAAAAAACACCAAAAAATATAGGGAAAGCTTTGAAATACATAATTTTTTGATAATTTCTATTTCAATGCGGTTTCTCAAAACTAACGATAAAAATGAGGTTTTAATGCAATTTTTCTACGGATTATGCATAAAATAAGATAAATAAAATGCAAATATTATGCATGATCAAGAGTTGAAAGAGAAGGCTATCTTTGATGGTCTCACATTTAGGAATCTCTTTCACCATTTAAAAGATAGTTTTGGTCTGAGTAGATGATCATTGTCTTGCCATAAACATCAAATGTACAACAATTGTTGGTCTTTTGATAATGTGACTGTTTTCTTTGTAATTAAATTTGATGATAGGTTGGAGTATCAAAGATCTCACACACACACACACACACACATATATATATATATATATATATATATTCTTATTTTTGGTTTTTCTTTTTATACTCCAAATTTTATGAAGTTTCAAATTCATCAATCTTGTTTGTGGCATGGGGAGTGTAAAAATGCAAAACAGTAAGCATACATACAGGAAACTCCAGAACTTCCAGTGGGCAACAGTGATGTGTGTATGTCTGCACGTGCACTGACACGTGTTTAATCCTTTATTGTGGATGTGCATACCACATTTGGTGTTAATGAGTACAATTTCATTTATTTATATATATCTTGTAGATCAAACCATTTGGACAGATTTAAAAAAGAAATCAATCAACTAGATTGCATCAAAGTGCAACTGTTAGGGAAAAGACCCTTTCTATACAAGAAAAAACATTGATCAGATAGATTGCATCAAAGTGCAACTGGACCCTTTGCATCAAAGTCCCTAAGTTTTGGTTGGTCTTTGTTCAAATTTTTGTATTTTTACAATTAGTAAGAAAGTTTTTCAAGGTCTACATTTATAGAATAACAATCTATGTGGCAGATTAGAATCAAAAGTATGTGGTCGACAACTTGCTTAAAAAAATGTTGGCAGAAACATTAATAAGTTTCTCAGTCAAAGAAGTTGGAGCGAAAAGCGATTCCGGAAGCCAAAGCAGGAAGCAAGGTACTTTTAAAATTTTAGGAAGCAAAAAGTACGAAATGACTTAGAAGCGAACCCGTAATCATCTCGAAAGAGAGAAGAGAAGTAGACTAGAAGCGAGAAAAGAAACAAACCCGAAGTGAGTGGGAAGCGAAAAAAAATGAAAAAAAAAAAGAGAAGCGAGCTTTCCATTAAATGGAAAGTGTGCTTTCCCTAAATAGGAAGTGTGCTTCTCAATTAATTTTGACGCTTCTCATCACATTTCAGAAGTGCCACGTTTCAAACTTTCAAAACGCGCTCCAGGAAAGCTCGCTTCCCTGTGTCCTATGGCACTTTCGGTATCCCTAGTATAAACACAAACTTTAGAGAGAACTCTCACTATTGTGTGAGTAAATGGGCCTTCATCTTTGTTAGATATCAAATAGCCCAAACTTTAATCCTTGTAAACCAACTCATAGAAACAAATAGATCCAGGTGTACAAGAAACCATAAGGAAAGTTGGCAATTCAAATCTTTGCAAAATCTCTTATTTAATGAGTGTTGGTTCCTGTTTGAATGCCTAAGCACATGGGTAACCTAAGATCATGGTTATTTCTTCAAAGGTCCTGAAGAAGTAGAATATGATAACAAAGATTCACACATAAGCCTTAAAAAAAAAAGATTCACGCATAAGAAAACTGAAAAACATGTGAATAAGGGATAAAATACTGAGAGGAAAAATCGAATAGTTCATGGTGAAAGCTATAAGCTTCCAAATCCAAGCTACAATGATTCTATTTAGCTAAAATTCTCTAGAACATAAATTTTTTTGGGTTTTCTGAAATAATTACATATTACAAAAGAAGTTGAGAGTACATTAACCACTTTATTATAGCCTTACATTGACTTATCTGATAAAAAAAATGCACACTGCTTTTGGCAGACCGCTTACTACTAGGCTGAATCGGATGGAAACCAATGAAGGCACCATTCATTTATTGAAAAAATTTCTTCTGTGGTTTTCTTCTTGTTCTTCCGCGAGATGGAAGAAGAATTACCAATTGTACACAGACACACAAAGAACTTTTCCATGGCTCTTTTTTTATAGATTTGCTAACAATGGAATGCGACAAAGTTTCACCAAACATGCTGGATGTCCATCATTTGGCAAATCCTTCCCTATCTTGATGCCAAAAAGCAAAGTATGAGGGTGCTAGAAAAACTTAACTTTAAGAAAAGGCCATTTGGTTTTTATTTGGGCTTACTACCTCACATGCTCTATGAAAACATTTATCATCACAAGTACCCATGCAAATAAACATCATGCCCAATCATAAAGCTTGTAGTTCACAAACACAATTACGTGATATTGTCAATTTTTTCCCCTTTAAAGCACATAAAGTAAAAGGTCAGAATAATTATAAACTCTAAAAATGTAAATATTTATTAGAGTTAAAACATTACTAGCTCGGTTATTAAAACTTCATTATTGGAATAGCAGCTCGTTCCACAGGACAATTTCTTGAGTCATGACCAACATGGCTACAAGATAGTATCTTACAGTATCTTGGATTCTTGGGAAATTCACCGCTGATTTTGTTTCCTTTTTCATTTAGTCATCTTTGGGTAATTGAGTAGATAGGATAGAGTATAGTCTCAACATTGGTATCAACCATTTCATTCTCTAACAAAAATTAGGACTCATCATTTGTTCTAACATTCTTGCATTGTAACATCTTAGCAAAATCCATAACCTTCATCATCTCTTTGTGGAGCAAATCACAGCTTCGCTTTCCCTTGTTGGATTCATGAATAATATTTGAAGCACTGGATTGTAGCTCTTTAGTTTGTTGGTTATTTTCACTTAGAGTACTTGAAAAACTTCTTGCGGAATAAGAACTCACAAAAATATCTTTTTAGCAAATATCACCACAATAAAACATTTGTGAATTTCTTGTCAAATTAATTTTTTTAATTTCTTGTACTTTTATATATTAACAAAATATAAATTAAAATATATATATATATATATATATATATATATATATTTAAAACTTTAAGAAAATATAAATAAATTGCCAGATTTAAGAAAGAAAACAAAAAGGCCCATGAAAATCTCGGTTTACACTCTAGTTCTCCTATTTCTAGTTTTCACATTCTAGTGGCCCTATATACATGATTATATTTGTTACAGTCTATTGTAAATACAATCAACCTAGCAAAGTAAAGGAGCCTTTTTTTTTTTCTCACATCTAACACCATAGATGTGATCTACGTATTTTATTTAGTAGGAACAGACTTTTAGATCCTCGGAATCCAACCAGTATACATGGTTTCCAGCGATTCAAAAATCAACAGCTATGAATGCATAGATTTTTTTTGGCTCATAAAAGTATGTTTCTTCATCGAAAAGACATGATCCAAGAGTTGATTCCTACTAAATCGAGCATGTTGAATGCATCTATAAGGTCAGATTGTGTTAAAATAACTCACATCATGAGATTACAACTCAATTGTAGGTATAATAGTTTGTAGCAAATATAAATCCATATTTATATCGGGTTAATAGTTGGTGCTATTGAAGGCAAGGAACTATTGAGCTGGAAATAATAGGTCCAAGCTTTATTGACTCAAATTTAACCACATAGATATTCAACACTGTTGGTTTGCTAAGGATCAAACCTTGGATCATGCGATTTTGATTTGAAAATATGATTATTTTAGCCGTGAAATTTTAGCATATTGTCTGCTGTTGATGTTTGAAGCTCTTAATAAACCTACTTACATGTCACAATCATAGCATTCAAAACTCATTTTCTACTAAAAACACCATGTAGATTACATCCATAAGGTCTTATTTACGGAAAATAATCTAAAAAATATGAAAAGATGGTGATTTATACTTAATATTTATGTTCCTTCAATAGCATGATATATATATATATATATATATATATATATATATATATATATATATATATATATATATATATATATATATATATATATATATATATATCCTTATTATTTAGTTAAATTGGTAAGATTACTTTTTCCTTAACTTCTATGTAATTCATTTGTTGGTGCAGACTTTTTTTATGCTCAAGAATGGAAAACATTCACAAATATTCCTAACCGACCAAACAAAGGCTATCTCAACTGTATTGCCAATCACAGCATGCATATTGCATTTACCCTCCAACTACAAAGCATGCATATATCCTCAAAGTTATCAAGTTAGTGTTGTGGCTTGCTTGGGTTAAGCTTAAATGATTCTAAGCAAGAGTTGTGTAGGCTTTATGATCTAGAGAACAAAGTATATTTTAAGAATGGATGGATTGGGATGGTTAAGCATTACAATTTAGAGTTTAATGAGCACGTCTGACTTTCTCAAAATATGTGAATAATGGGTATTACCTTGCCTAGGAGATTACTTTTTTGCTCAAATGACAAAAGGGCAATCCAAGTCAATAAAACATCCATGAGTTGAAACATGTCTAAAGAAATTTATAGAGCAAGTAAAATATTTACAAGTTTTAAGTTTTTTATTTTATTTTCAAACTGCATAGTTTTAAGTTATTATTTCTTTTGTAATACATGACTAGATACAAATTTTATGTCCATTACTTGCAAGTTATGGTTGTCATTGAGCGTAGAGATCACAAATGGGAACATTTAAACATTTAAGAAAAGTACATGTTTGGCACACTAATCTAGATTCATGCCTTTGGTTTGTTGCAAGAAGAGAATGTGGTCTGTTTTGAGCATATAATAGTAAGAGTTGTTGATGACACTTAACATGTTAGGCGTCACAAGAGCAACAATAATAAAGAGCATGCAGACTAGTTTCTTTCATTTGATACATTGTAACTTCATTTTGTACTTTGGTAGGGTCTGTCTAACCCAAGCTTACTCATCTAAAAAAAAGTATAAATTATTGTAATATTTTGAAAGTATCACCATATTTTTGTTTAAAGTAAAATACCATAAACATGATTTACATTTCTATCTACAAAATTGCAAGATTAAGAAAAAAAGCATTACATACTTTTGCCGACTCGAGCTTCCCTTTGGTTCTAATCCTCGCATTAGACCAATCGTTTTCCTTAAAAATTCGAGTTCCAAAAACTCGGGTTTCCTTTTTTTTAAGATTCAGGTTCAGACTCGAGCTTCCCTTTGTTTCTAATCCTCGCATTAGACCAATCTTTTTCCTTAAAAATTCGAGTTCCAAAAACTCGGGTTTTCTTTTATCTTTTCCTTTTAAGATTCGGGTTCCGACTCGGGTCTTCCTTTTATCTTTTCTTTTGCTCTTGAATCATCCGATTGCAATGCATAAGCAGGATTTTTTAAGGCTTGAAAATCGCCGGCTTAGAGTTTTTGTAAATATTCAAACATACTGAAAAATATGATCAAACATTCGATTCCTATCAAATGGACCATGTTGAACACATTTAGAGGGCTGGATTTGCAAAAAGCGATTGGAATTGCCTAGTTCACACTCTAGTTCTCATATTCTAATGGTCATGTATATATATATATATATATATATATATATATATATATATATATATATATATATATATATATATATATATATATATATATATGGATCAGGTCAGTCCATAGTCCATGTATTGGATCTGCAAAGATGTCCACAACAGGGTCTATACCACCCAACTAAACTCTCAGTAATCCAAAGTACCATTGAATGTGTAATTTATGAAAAGTAAGTGGCTAACCAATCATTAATGATTTCTCTTGAAATCTGTGGCACTAACATATCAAATTCCTATTAAAATCTTTTGTGACAGGCGAATACATGCTGCCCTGTTATATCAAGTCTTGTGCGTCTCTGGTTTGGCTTGGAAATGCATGTCTTTTACTGCATTAACTGTCTTCTCAGTTTTGTTATATTTGCTAGCAAGTTTTGATGTCTCTGTTGGTGGGTTTTTTTCTTTTTCATTTGTCATTTAGGTTGTAGTCATCCCAAGTTATTTGTTTTTATATATTAAGATACCTCTATTTTGATGTTGACACTATAATGGGTCAGTATCTTCTTCTCGAGTTCATAGGTTGCTGCTATCATGGCATTCATGAATACCATGTTGATTCTTGGTTTTCATCTATATAAATAATTATCTGCAACCTTTAGTTTATGCAGGTTTCTAATTGTTTTTTGTCTCAAAGAAGCACTGAAGTATAACAGGATCTTTCTAGTTGTTGAGTGCTTTTGTGGAAATATGCTTCTAAAGTTGTCTTATTGTGTTATTTCTTTTCTCTCAAGTCCAATGTAAACATCTACTTTATCTCAACATGGTTTGAACTTTGTGTTGGATTTTTGGCTCAAAACTAAAGTATTCTTTTTATCTTTCCAGTTTTCTTAAGTAAGTGGGAGTAAGGTTTCCTACAAGTTTAGTCCCACATTAAAAGTTGTAGAAACTTTCGTTGTCCTTATATAGAGGGGTGGTGCCTTAGAAGGCATTAAATGTTGGTCTTGAACAAACCATGTTGGATTTCGATTTGAGTTTGGGGGTTACAGACGGACATGGATTGGTTTGGTTCGGTTTTGACTTTCTTTAGTACTTGGGATGATTTTAATCCTCAAGTATATTTTTGACATTTGACCAACCATTAAATCGATTTTGACTTTGCATTAAAACCTCTTTGAATCTTCCTTGATCTGTCTCATATCCATTTGGACTTTGCCCTAATGTTTTGCATAGGAATTTAATACTCTAAATGGTCAATACTCGCCCATCCCCTTTGATCATGAACTTTTGACTCTGTCAAAGTCAATCTTACACTTTTCAGAGTTATTTTTGTTCAATTTTGGCACCTTTCTTAGGCTAGCCATTTAGGCATTTATGGCTAGCCGTTTTCATGGGCCCCATAAAGGTTAGACATTTTGGCATTTTAAAAACCCATTATGGCCTTAATGGGTGGCCTGTGGCTGTGGCCTATATAAATACCAGTCATCTCCCATTTCTCTCATCCCTCGTTGTTCTCCTCTTCTATCTCTCACTCACGAGTGCTCTCTGCTCTCTCCACGAGCTTTGCTTTCTCTCTCTTATTTTGGTTCTTCAAGTTTGAAATTCAGATCTAGTTACTATTCAGATCCAGGTCCAATTGCTATCTTGATTGGGTTAACCCAGATCCAATTAGCTCCCAGATCCAATTAGCTTAAACTTGTTTGATCCTGATCCGGTTACCCAAGATCATTCATATCTAAGTTGGGATTCAGATCCATACTTGTATTCATATCCAAAATTCATACCTAATTCAACTCTAGTCAAGAGGTTGTTCAAGGTGGTCCATGTTGAGGTTGTTGGGCTCACCCAGTGTAGGGCGTGGTTCGATCAATTGTAAGAAGGTGAAAGCTCGGTTGTATCTTGAGCGAATACCCATTGCACAATTATCGCTTGAATGACAACACGTTTATGCATTCCTTCAAGTTCACTGGTTCAATCTCGACCCACTAAATTAAGGCAAAATTTTCAACACTTTGAACTGTTGTTCTATGATTTATTTCATCAAAATCTCTATGAACAGAGATGCAACTTTTGTAGGTCATATTGAATGAGAAAGATGGAGCATGATAAAAATCAATATGGGGAAGCTTATTCCTCCATGGTCGATGCTGTTAATGAAAGCCAAGTGATGATGTCACAACAGAAGATGCTATTAATCAAAGTGGGTCATGCCATACCCCTGTAGAAGACGCCGATAATGAAAGCGAGAAGTGCCATACTCCTGTGGATGATACTGGTAACGAAAGTGAAGACCATCATAACCTGGAGACAATGCTGTCAACAACAGTGGGGTGCACCATACCCCTGTGCCACACCCTTGGAGATGATGATGCCTGTGAAAGTGGGCGGTACCATACCTCTGTGCAAGTTGCTGCTAAAGAGATTCTGGCGTCATATCCCTGTTACTCATCATAGCATCAGTACTGTTCCAAGAGTTGGTATGGAGTTTGACAATAATAAAACTGCATATAATTTCTACAATATGCATGCTGAAGTGCAAGGATTCAGTGTTAGAAGGCATTCTTTTTACATGAACAAAACGGGTTTGCTTGTCTGGTACACCTTTACATGTTCTAAACAGGGTTATTGCAGACCAAGAATGACAGATATAATAGTTAGAGTAAGACTAACTGAGAGAACATGTTGCCTTGCCCACATGACCATTAAGATCATCACAGGTGGTAAATATAGTGTGAGTTCATTTCAGCCATTTCATAATCATCAGCTTGCCTCTCCGAGTACGGTCAACATGTCAAGCTCTCAGCGGAAACTAGCCATGGCTCAAGTAGCTGATGCTGATTCTGCAGATAGTTCAATTATTACACAAAAAACTACATATGGGTCTATGGGTAGACAAGGTAGTGCTCATAGACACTGGAGTCTTCCTCAAGATTGTAATATTTATCTAAGGTCAAAATGCACAGAAACTATGAAAGTAGGAGATGCAGGTGCCATAATGGAATATATGCAGGGAAAGGCAGCAAGTGATCCATCATTTTTTTTATACAATCCAACTTGATGAAGACGATCTCATAGCAAACATTTTCTGGACGGATTCAAAGTCCATGGTAGATTATAATTGTTTTGGTGATGTTGTATGCCTTGACACCACATACAAGAGAAGTGGTTATGGTAGACCATTTGCGCCATTTGTTGGAGTGAGTCATCATAAACAAACTGTCTTCTTTGGTGCGGTGTTGTTATATGATGATACTACAGAATCTTTTCAAGTGGTTACTCGAGACTTTTAAAAAAACGATGAGCAGAAAACAATCGACGGTAATTCTGACAGAGAAAAACCCTGCAGTGGAGAATGCAATAGCTGCGGTGTGGCATGGTACAACTCATCGACAATGTGTATCAACATGCTGCTAAGCATCTAAGCCATGTGAACGTGACTTTAGTAAATGTATCTTTGAGTGCGATGATGAGAGTTTTTCATCAGCATGGAAAACAATGCTGGAGAATTATGATCTCACTGATAATGAATGGTTGTCACAATATAAGAGGATATAAAGAAGTGGGCTTTAGCTTATGAACAAGAAACTTTCTGTACGCAACGGGGTGAGCATGAACTGTATGTTAACAAAAGAGATAATGTCGATAATATCGTCTATTGAGATCCCAATAATATCGGGCACGATAATGGGACTCTCACAAGAGGTTTCAATAAGGCCAAATGTGAAGACGGTTACAAACGAGACTACTACAATATCAGGTACAAGAGTGGGACTCTTACAAGAGGTTTTAATAAGGCCAAATGTGAAGCCAGTTATGATAGAGATCACAATAACATCATGCATGTTAATAGGACTCTCACACGAGGTTTTGATAAGGCCACACGTGATGCTAAAATGATCAAGACAACAATGGGATTCTCACAAGCAGTTATGATATGATGGAAACCAAGTCTATCGATAATATCAAAATTGTCGATAATAACAATAATCTTGATATTGGAGCTAATACGGTTAGAACGAAGAGAAGATCAAGATAGCAAATGTAACAATCTTATAAAAAAGAAGAATCTAAAAAAAATCAACTCAGAAAAGTTGATAAGCCATGTAATGTTGGGATTGATCGTCCGACAACTGCATCGCCTCCCCTGAATAGAGGTGGCCCTGCGCAAAGACAGAAAAATAGAGAACAAAAATGCAGGGAACTCATACCTGATCCGACCATTAGCAGGTTGTGGTTACCAAAGATGGAGGTCGCCGGAGGTTCTCTGCTCAACCGGGCTGCAGCTACCACAAGCTCAAGCTTCTTCAAGCAGCCGGTGAGTAGACCTGTATTCCTCGTATCAGGGTCACTCATGATACCCTATATTTATAAAGCATAGGGTGGGAACAGTTTGCGTAACCGTTCTCCCTTATCGTATGTTGATTTATTGGATGGATCATCCCTGATGTGGGGATGTATCCACATCGTGGATAACCACCACGTCAATCGTGGTGGTTAATTCAACATTCTCTCACTTGATCCGACGATAAACCTTTTTAACCAGAAAACCTTATGGTAATAACTTGATGAATAAAATGACCTTTTTATTCTATTCTACAGGTCCTTAGTTGAATCTCTAATCCTTATGAGATTAACAACCATAATGAGAATCAAAAAACTGAAAGTGATCACTTTATTTATGTGCATATGTCAAAAAAGAGTTTAGCAATCCTATCCTTATTACATGTTCGGAATATAATTCTGGTGCTAGCCCTTTAGTAAGAGGATCAACGATCATCTCTTTGGTACCAATATTAACAATATGGACTAAATGATTCTTCGTCCTTTCTTTAACAACAAAATACTTCAATTCCATATGCTTGCACGACATAATACTTTTGTTGTTGTTAGAAAAGGACACCACAGTTTCATTATCACAGTAGACCTCCAGTGGCTTCCCAATGGAATTGACCACCTTTAACTGTGATATGAAGTTCTTTAAACATATAGCCTGCGAAGTAGTCCCGTACAATGCTATGAATTCTGCCTCCATGGTGTGGGCAGCAGTGGTCGACTGCTTTCCACTCCTCCAAGATATCGCACCCCCAGTAAGTAAGAAAACATACCTAGTAGTAGACTTTCTACTATCAAGGCATCCTCTTAAATCCGCATCTGAGTAGCCAATGACCTCGAGGTGATCAACTTTATGATACATCAACATATAGTCTTTTGTCCCTTGCAAGTACCACAAGACTTTCTTAGCAGCCTTCCAATGGGGTAAACCTGGGTTAGACTAAAATCTGCCAAGCACCCCTACTGCAAAAGAAATATCTGGTCGAGAACATGTCTGTGCGTACTGCAAGCTGCCAACAACTGATGCATATGGATAAGCACTCATTTGTGCTTTGTCAATATCGTTCTGTGGACAATCCTTTAGACTCAACTTATCACCTTTTGATATGGGTGTTGAACTAGGAGAACAATTCTCCATCCCATATCACTTGAACACCTTTTCTATATAGGATCTATGGGAGAGGCCTAAAAAACATTTTGCTCTGTCTCGACGAATCTCAATGCCAAGAACATAAGCAGCCTCACCCATATCTTTCATATCAAAATGTGATGGAAGAAACTGTTTTGTCTCTGAAAGCAACTTTATATCGTTGGTTGCAAGTAAAATGTCACCCACATGCAACATTAATACAATGAACTTACTTTCACTTTCCTTAAGGTATATACATTGATAATAATGTTTTTTGTAAACCCAAAAGTCACAATGACTTAGAAAAATTTAATATACCACTGTCGAGAGGCCTGTTTAAGCCCATATATTGATTTGTTAAGCTTGCAAACCAAACAATCATCTTCAGAGAAACCAAGAGGTTGTTTAATGTATACCACTTCATTCACATCCCCATTGAGAAACGTTGTTTTCACATCCATCTGATGTAGCTCTAAGTCACAATGAGCTACGAGGACCAAAATTATCCTCATTGTCTCCTTAGTTTAGATAGGAGAAAATGTCTCATTATAGTCAAGGCCCTTTATCTGGGTGAATTCTTTAGCAACCAATCTTGCTTTATATCTCTTTATGTTATCTTTGGAGTCCTTCTTGGTCTTAAGGACCCATTTACACCCTACGGGCTTTACTCCCTTAGGTAACTCGACAAGATTCCACACTTGATTTTTAGCCATAGAGTCTAACTCTTCTTTCATGGCTTCTATCTAGTGCGGAGATTGTTTGCTTTCAACAACTTTCATAAAAGTCAACGGGTCATCATTCATATCGATGAAATCACCAGGCTTTTGAAGGTATACCACATAATCAGGATGTATGGCAGATCTCCTAATCCTTGTGGATCTCCAAACAGGTCATTCTTCATGCTCAGATTAAACCTGATCATCATGTTTGTACTCTTCTGCATTGTCCACAATAGGTTCACTTTGGATTTGTGCATTAACAATCAAATGATCAACCACATTATCATTAGAAATAATAATGTGGTATCTTTCGATGTTTTCCTTAACAAGTGATGAAACTGGATCTTGTACTTCTTCAAAACCAAGGCTTTGAAGTGTACTTAATCCTACTGAACCATCTTTTAGAAATTTTGCCTTATCTGTTTCAACAAACTGTGGTGAGTGAGATGGGCAATAAAACATGTACCCTTTTGATCTTTCTGGATAACCAATGAAATATCCACTGGTTGTTCTTGAATCAAAGGCTTTAATGTAGGAGTTATACAACTTAGCCTCTGCAGGACATCCCCATATGTGCATATAAGACAATAATGGTTTTTTACCTGTTCACAACTCATAAGTAGTTTTAGGCACAGATTTCGTAGGAACCTTATTCAAAATATGCACAACAGTCCTTAAGGCTTCACCCTATAACTTTATGGGAAGCGTTAAATAATTCAACATAACTCTGACCATTTTCTTAAGCGTATGATTTCTCCTTTCAGCTGCATCATTTTGATAGGCACTATTAGGCATGGTATATTGAGGCACAATACCTTCCTCTTTGAGAAATCACGTTAATGGTCCTTCCCTTTGCCCCATCTCAGTAAATCTACCATAATATTTGTCACCTCTATCAGACCTGACTATCTTAATAACCTTATCCGTTTGTTTCTCTACTTCTTTCTTAAATTCCGTAAACATTTGAAAAACATCAGATTTTTCAAAGATCAAGTAGAGATACATATACCGAAAATAGTCATCAATAAAGATGACAAAATATTTTTCACCTGTATAACAGGGGGAAAACGGTCCACATACATCTGTATGAACTATCTCCAATATCTCACTGTTGTGTTTGACACCCTCTTTATATGTGTTTGTATGCTTAGCCTTTATGCAATCAACACATGGGTCATTTTCGGTAAAATCCAAAAATTTCAAGATCCCTTCATTTATAAGTCTCTTTATTCTCTTTTCAGAGATATGACCAAACCTTCGATGCCAAAGCATGTAAGATTTATCATTTATCAAGCTACGGTTATTTTCAACCAATGCGTATTCAGAAGTCAGAGACTCCTGAGTTTGGATCTTTACATTCAATCTATATAAACCATCATAAACTGATGCAAAACCAATTTTAATTGAATTTTTATAAATGAACAATTTGGAATTTTCAAACTTAAAACAATATCCAAATTTATTCAACTTCGAAATTGAAATTAAGTTTATACTATGTGATGGGAATATAAAAGACATCATAAAGATCTAAAACTACGTCTGTATCTAGAGTAATCCTGTAGGTTCCAACACCCTTCACATGTGAACACATCTTGTTTCCTGAATAGATGCTCTTCTCATGCATTGTTGGTTCCTTTCTGCTCAGGAACAACTGTAGACAGTTGGAAATATAAATAGTAACACCAGAATCAATCCATCAACTATTTTCAGGAATTTATAATAAATTACATTCATGAGAAACAAATGATAAATTACCTCTCTTTTCCAACCACTTCTTGTGCTTTATGCAATCTGTCTTCATGTGCCCCTTCTTCTTGCAAAAGAAGCACCTTATGGGAGTAGAGTTAGATTGCTTGTCTTGGGATGACTGATCCCCAGTTGGCTTCTTCTTAGCATTTCTCTTAAATGTATTCTTCCTTGGTCTTACCTTGGATGTATGAGAAGTCATATGTGCACTCTGCACCTTCTCTCCTTTCAACCTCTCTTCTTCTTCAACACACTTGAACATAAGTTCATTGAATGTTCATTCATCTTTATGTGTGTTATAAGAGATTTTGAAAGGTTCGTATTCCAAAGGTAAGGATGTTAGAACTAAATGCACTAGGAAAGAATCAGAGATGGTGAGCTTCATGTCATTTAGCTGAGACACTATGTTTCTTATCTCCAAAATGTGATGACGGAATTTTTTTCCTCCAGTATATTTCATAGATATGAGTTTTGACATCAGGGTACTGGCTCTAGCCTTGTTTGAACTCACAAATTGTGCCTCAATGGCACTCAGAAATTCTCCCATTGTTCTACATTGTGGGATAGCACTGCGAATATTCATAGCTACTTTAGATTGCAAAAGCAACAAGCCAAGCCTATTCGAGCGCTCCCACTTCTCAAAAGCAATATTTTGATAAGCAGTGCTTTGATTAGTGAGGGCAGCGAGTTCATCTATCCTTAGGGCCAGATCTAAATCCATATACCATAATATAAAAAGAACAGTTTCTTTCTAATCACTAAAGTTAGATCCATCAAGAAAATGTATAGAGCTTGAGTCATCTAAAATCACAGAACTAGAAACTGCATTACAAAAGACATGTATAAAGAAGCATTTGTACGAGACTAGAACTTTAGTGGAAAAAGCAAAAGAATAAAGGTCATTGATGTGCTTATTTCCAGGCGACTTAAGGGGGTCATCGAAGTTCTACTTTGGTAAGAGCTCCGACACGCGAAACCACTTCGTCTACCGACCATATTCGGTAAAACTAAGGTTCTTGTGAAGTTAGACCATCAACACAAGGTACCTTTGGATACACATGTATGACGTATCTTGATACATTTACCTTATTCTACCTTACTTAAATTTCAAACATGATAAAACTACCTTTGGGTCGTTTATCGTTTCATGAATATAAGTACAATAGTAATATTGGCTAATAGTATAAAATTTTGACAACATACGTGTATTCAATCACTTTGATGACATAAATTCATTAAGTCATCTAACTATCCTTAATGCCAATACTATACACAATCATTCACGCATGCATAATTATAAATAAATACATGAAAAACAACCCAAACCAAGCTTAAATGGGTAAAACCTTGGGTCCTCAAGAATGAACTAGTTTGAAAGCACTCTGAATTGGTCTAAAATAGTCCTGAACCGGTTATCCAAGGGTATGAACTGGTTCTAAACCTTATAAACTGATGTCAAGTATGAACAAAAGTTCATAAAAACTCTATAATCGTATACCGAAATCCTTGTATTTTCTTATATTTAAGAAAATAGGGTCTTAGCATCTCGGAACCGGTGAGAAACTCGAAAGAATCGGTTAAAATGGCTCCGAACCGGTCCAGAAAGTGGTTGAATCAGTCCCTGATCCGGTTCAGGCCAAATAGTACCTGGACCCTACTGGATCCGGGTCAGAACTAGTTCAAACTGGATCTGGGTCGGACTCGGCTTTAAACTGGATCCGGGACAGAACCAGTTTGAACTAGATCAGGGTTGGACCCAGTTTGAACTGGATCTGGGTCGAGCTCGGTTTTAACCAGATCCGGGTCATACCTGGTTTGCAACCGGATCCGGGTCAGACCCAATGTTTAAACTGGATTCGGGTCGGACCCGGTTTGACCGGATCTGGGCCAGACCCGGGGCTTAACTGGATCCGAGCCAGACCCAGTACTAACCGGATCCGGGTCTGACCCAAGATTTAGCCTGATCTGAGTCGGAACAGAGCGGGTCCCCACCCGAAACCCGGATCCAATCCAGAGGAGCCTTATGGATCGGTTCAGGTGGGGCTGGTCCGGATCCAAACCGGGACCCAAAAATCCAAAACAGGTTTAAAAGAACCTGAAACACGAAATAGGGTTTCAGAAAACCCTATTTCACTCTTTCTCCTCGAGATGCAGATGAACATGGTAGTCGTCGACTGCGGTGATCCGGCAATCCGACGATTGCCGGCGGTCCGAAGACAAGGGCGGGGTTGCTGCCACTGTCAGTGACCCAATGGTCACTTGATTTCGATGGTGGGGGAAAACCAGCCATTATAGACCCCGCTGCCATGCTCCGGTGACTCGACAGTCGTCAGCGACAGCATCATCGGCTTTGTAGAAACCCTGATGGCGGAGAAAAATAGCAGGAGCAGCCGACGTGCCGTTCCCGACTGAAAACCCTCAAACCTGGAGGTAAGCCGGTCATTTTTTTGTTGTCCTATCACCCAACAACGACAGTCGCCGGCTGCCGACGACCAGTTGCAGCATCACCCCGCAGCAACCTGCATTGCTGGATGACCGAAAAACACACCCTGCAGCAGAAGCGTGGTGTGGGCCCATAACCCATTGTTGGGATTGATCGTCCTGCAAATGCATTGCCTCCCCTGAATGGTGGTGGCCCTGCGCAAAGATAGGAAAACAAAGAACAAAAATACAGGGAACTCATAACTGATTCGGCCATTAGCAGGTTGTGGTTACCGGAGATGGAGGTTGTCGGAGGTTCTCTGCTCAGCCGGGCTGCAGCTACCACAAGCGCAAGCTTTCTCAGGCAGCCGGTGAGTAGACTTGTATTCCTCGTATCAGGGTCGCTCATGATACCCTGTATTTATAAAGCATAGGGTGGGAACGGTTTGCATAACCGTTCCCCCCTTATCGTATCGTATGCTGATTTATCGGATGGATCATCCTTGATGTGGGGATGTATCCACATCATAGATAACCGCCACGTCAATGGTGGTGGTTAATCCAACTTGTAATACCTTTAAACGGTGAAAAACTCCAAAGGATGTGTTGAGTGGAGTATCATGGATGTAGGTGATAGTTCACCGAACCACGTGTGTTGCATTTTCTTTTACTGTATTCTAAAAAAGTGTTTTGAATCTAGAGTTACGTCTATTTCATTCTTTTGAGCAATATGAGATGTTGTTAGACAAGATTTCTGTGTAAGCTAAAACTACCCCAATTATGCTCACCAGACGATTATAAAGCAAGGTGCGAAAGTTTGAACGATTAAGGTTTTTGAAGTAGTTCGAGAGGAGGTATCATTGGAAGTGGATTGTATGATTTACTCTTGTGGTGAGGATGATTCTAATAAGGCAAGCAACAGCTCACCAAATGACTGGATAGAATCCAACGTCAATCCTTCAGGATAAATCTTGGATTTCCCAAATGAACCAAGATTTATCCTAGTCTATCTCTTAGATTGTGATGGTCAATCCTTCCCGATGAGGTTCAATCGTTATCTCCACTATCCCTCAGATTGTGCCTCTCCAAATTTGGTTCATAGTTATCTTGTAAAGTGGAAAGGCAGATGCACCTTTCCACCTTTGTATTTGTTTTTACTGTTGTAATTTCCCTTTTACTTATATCGTTTTACCATTGTAAAAATGGGTGACATTCTTGTTACTATTCTTAGTATATGAAGTATCCTTTACACTCACGGTGAACAAGTGAGGAAGTAAGGTTTACACTGTGCGCCATTATACATTTCAGGTTCATTAGTCAAATATAAGGTCATGGTAGAAGAGAATGCAAAATATTTTGTTACATCAAATATCACGATCTCTTGCAGCTGTAAGAAATTTGAATTTACTAGTATAAATTGACTTTGTGTTTGGATCAATTGAAGTGTATATTATAAAGAACCCATTATGTGGCTATCAGTAGGATACAAACTGGTTCGGGTCATAAATTTCATGTTCAGAAACCGACCTACTTCACAAATGGGTATATGTTTGGAATCGACCCGACCCGACCCGACCCATGGGTTTATCAAGATCAAGATTAGAATTTTGAACGAGAAAGCAAACGCGTAGCATAAGCCCCAGGGGCAGGGGTCCTAGCCTCAGAGTTTTACGCTGTTGGTACGATGACTGTAGGTATGGCAGACAGAGCCAGCGAGAGCAGGTCTTCGTGCCGGGTGTGGTTTCTTCGGGTTATAAATCCAAAAAAAAAGAGAAGTGTGTTTGTCCGGATACTAACAAAGTCCAACAAAGAAAAAGAACAAAGTGTCCCTCTGAGGTCCTTATGCCTTTGGATTACGTGGTTCATGGACTTTGTTGACTGGGTTCAAACACAACCGAGTTCCTTAAACCTGTTGACTCAGCTCTATCTAAGCTCAGTCCAGCTATATAGCAAAGGCAAACCATAAGAGTACTCTCTGTCATTAGATGGCTGGGTCTTAACAATCTAGATCACAGTCAAAAGACGTCGGTTTGAATCGTGAAGTCAAGTTGATTGCATTTTGCCTTGACCAAGCCTATAAGACTCGAGTAAATCCATACCAACTTGGTCAAGACACCGAACATTTGCCAATTAAAGCCTCATCGAGCCCACCTCATGCATTTGAAGCAAAGGTCAAGACCATTGTTATTAACAGAGGTCAACATAAGTCATGCTGATCTGTGTCCCTAATGAGGATGGTCTAACAGGTTTAAGATTAATATTTTGGAACAGTCAAAGTGCCCAAACCAACAGCCAGGATATATGATCCATGCAAGATCAAGCCTTTTTTAAACCACCCTATAAAAATGAACCATGAACACTTGGCATGGATTCTAGGGATGGCAGTGGACCGGGGGACAACGGGGCTCCACCCCGCCTCGCCCTGTTTGGACCGGAGATGAAGGGCATGAAACGGGGATGAAGGTTGAAATCTATCCCCGTGCGGGGATGGGCTTACGCTTTTCCCCACCCCGCTCCGTCTCCGTCCCAATCCCCACCTAGCCCCGCCTTACCCGGTCCCCAATCATTTAAAGGATGACTATAGACTAAGGGGAAAGGGGGGCCTGTCCCGCCTAGCCCCCGTTTGGACCGGGGATGGAGGACATGAAACAGGGATGGAGGTGAGGGTGGAGGTTAAAATCCATCCCCGTGCGGGGATGGAGGCAGGGATGAAGGTTCGGATTTTAAGACGAGGTAGGGCTGGAGACCTTGTCCCCAGCCCCCGCCCTTGCTCACTGCCATCCCTAATGGATTCAAATGGTTCAGTTACAGTCTTTTAAGACTTATGAATCAAATCCTTCAAAGTTGTTGCACTCTAAGCTAAGTCCACAGAGTCCACCCCCAACACATCGAGCCAAAACCTAGCCCAGGCTCATTGGCCTTTGTTGGCCATTTACGAGTTAGGTCCTAGGGACACGCCATTTCGATCACGTGTCACTGGTGACATGATCGGGTACCTGCAGATGACACTGATACAGAGACTGACACATATAACCATTATTTTAATACTTTGAATACTTTGATTAGTTTTTGATATTATTTTAATAAACAAGAATTTTTAATACTAAAATATTAAAGTCTTTTAATGATTAAAAAAATTTAAAAAATTTAAAAAAACTCCAATGTTTTGTGCCTTAATTTTCGTTTTTTTTTGGAAAGGCAAGCTGGGGTTAATCTGACAATAGGTTTTGAACTTACAACGTCCCAACACATGGTGAAGTGGGCTAACAGCTCCTGCCAAACAAGCGGAGCACGCATTGGTTATTTTTTCAAAAATTTTTGAACTAGTATCCGCGTATTTTTGTAACATGGAGCTTGGTTACCATTGGGAACTATGTCACAGGGACACGCCATTTTGGTTGCACGTCCCTGGTGACGCAAGCAGACATTTTAATTCCTGAAATGTAATAATATTTTATTATATTTTAATTTTAATTTTAATTCAATAAAAACTATTTTAAATGTTAAAATATACAAAAAAAAAATTTATTGATTAAAAATTAAAAAAATCCGTGTCTTCGTCTCCCATTTAAAAAAAAAAAATCAAAATTTTCAAAAATTTGAGTCGAAACTTATCCCTCGTCCTTGAGTCCACGAATCATTGTGACATAGTTTGGGAAATGAAAAGTTGGAAAACGGTCAAACTAGTCAAGTACCATGTGCAAGGCCTCATGCTCTGCTTTCTTTGGCAGCTCGGTTCTCCATGCATAGGCGTGGGGCCCACATGCTATTTTTTTTGTGCAGGACAGCTTTCCCATGTTCACCTTGATTATTTCATCCTCGTACGCACACATACTTTGAAAGCCCAAAACCCAACTCTTCCCTGCACTGGCCTAAAACATATCAGAGTTTTGATGGTTTTGTGGTGGGCCATGAAGGTGAAGGTGGTGAAGATTGCACTTCTTTTTTCCTTCTCTTTGCTGCTATTCACAGGTTCTCTCTCTCTCTCTCTCTCTCTCTCTCATTGTGAATCATTTTCATATATTCATCAATGAACTATCTGCAGTTGGTGGTCTCAAGGACTCGGATTACTCTGCCTCCATTTATGTCTACGAAGAAGATATTCATGATGTTGCTTACAGTATCTCAGTGGCAGAGAAATGGGTCAAAGATAACATTGTTAATGAGCAGAGACCGGGCAATATAGTTGTTGGTGGTGGTTTTCTATGCAAGGCTGACTATGAGGAGTACTGGAGCTTGGTTCTTCCAGCTATTGAGAACATATACTTCTCTCTAGTGAGATGGGGTTTAGAGAAAAAGGTCAAGGTCGCTACTTTAGTCTCTACTGATTGCCTTGACCATCCCCTTCACCCACCTTCATCTAAGTTCAGGGAAGATTTGGCTGATACCCAACTGAAACCACTCCTGAACTTCCTCCAGAACACAAACTCATCTTATCTTCTTCACCCATCTTCATATCTTTCATTGTCCTCTCATAGGTCTGCCCTTAGAAAGATGGGCCTCTCCCTCGACATTGGTTTGGTAAAAGAGTATAGAAGCAAAAGCAGGAAGCTGACTGTGGACCCATTTCCAGCAAGGTCATCACCACTAGCACAACTTGCACCCTCACCTTTATATCCCACCTTTGGATTCTCTGTCCCTCCATCTATGGCTAAGAGTCGCTCCCTCCCACCTTTTCATACAGCCAGCCCTCCTACTGTTTCCTTCACATTTGCACCAGACAATGGAGATCCTATAAATTTCCCAACTGACCCACCTTCTGTTAGTCCCCCTTCTGATCCTGCTGTTAGTTCCCCTTCTGATCCTTTTGGTCTTCCTCCATGTGGGCCAACTTATAAGGAGCCCAGGGCTGTGAGGAAGTATAGGTTGTGGTGTGTAGCAAAACCTACTGTGCCAGAGGACACTCTGCAGCAGGCCATGGAATATGCTTGTGGGAATGGCGGTGCAGATTGTGAGGAGATCATGCTTCATGGGAGTTGCTATTTTCCTAATACCATGGTAGCTCATGCTTCTTATGCTTTCAATAGTTATTGGCAGAAGGTTAAGAATAGTGGGGGTACCTGTGATTTTGGTGGAACAGCAATTTTGATCAAATCTGACCCAAGTATGTAAATTCCTTCCTGACTGTTTCACTTCCCAAACAGAATAATAAAAGGGATATATTTTATGTACATTTTTTTGTAAAACATGCCTGATAATATGTACATTTTGTATTGGCGTGTCTAACAAAACGTTCTTGTTGGTTTCAGGTTTCTTAAACTGCCATTATATGCTCAGTTGAGGTGGTGAAGGTGAAACTGTGTGTCACTCATGTTCTTTTTTGTCTGTCTCAAAGCTTAGTAGCAGAGTTCTGTCTTGCTATCTTGTTTCCATGTTATATTTAGGTGTTTGTTTTTCAGGGACACTCTTGAGACCTCGTAGGGGTATGTAGTACACACTAATGCTAAAAATGTACTCGGTGCTTTTGTCTCCACTTTAGCTATTTTATATTGGCATATTGATTATTGACACACACTGATACACTGGATTTTAATAATAACACCTCTATGGATGATCATACCGTATTTAACTATCATTGGCCAATCTGGGGACAACAAATAACCCTCTGCAAAGAAGGTTTGATCAGTGTAAAGGGAAAGTTTGTAACTTTGCACACTCTGTCTGTGGTGGTTTCCTACAAAACCAGGTCTTATATATGAAAATCTTAAGGGCCTGGACCCTGTCCATCTTTCCCACCTTCTATAGCTAAGCTCGTCGTGAGTGGCCTTCTCTTCTTTGCTGTCCTATTTGTTTAATACAGGATCTTTTCTCAAGCTCAACACACTCCTATTTTTTCAGTTTCTGGTGTTGGAAGACTAATTTTGTTGTCTTTCTCTCAGGCCATCATCAGACCATGAAAAAACGATTTCTGTTCCACCTGACTAATCGTATTTGATTTGTCTTAGCTAAGATGATATTTGTCCTTTTTATACCCAGATTAGGTATGGTACAACTGTATTGAAGAGGGCAACCATATAAAACTCATAATCTGGATCTGTTGTGGGACTCGTAAATTGTATTGCATGTATAAACTATAAACATATATGATACACGTAACATTCAATATTCCTGCTTATATTTGAAGCCATTTCTACTCAATAAGCAACCTGGTTGCAGTGATCAATTGACGGGTATATTTTTTTTTGTGTGATCAAGCTGGGGGGTTAAGGCCCCCCTCCTTTCCAGTAGACAAGCCCTGCAACCAGGCAGCTATTCAACCACCCCATACCAGTGGCTTCAAACTTACAACGTCCCATCACATGGTGACTTGCACAAACTGATCATATGGTAATGTTCGATTGCTTGGATATTTCAGATGCGAGGGGTTGGATTTGCATGTGCTGAGACGTTTCAAATACTAGATTTTAGATCTCAAAAAACATAGGGATCTGAGATCTCAAATCCATTCTCTCAGATTGCGAAGGGGGTATGAAGCACTCAACCGTACTCTTTTATGATCCTCCTGGTTTCATCCCTCTTTAGGTTTCAAAGCTCTCCCCGGTGCCGTATAACTAACTGGTTTTGATGTAAAACACTTTCTTGTAAACAGCATAATGTCCCATTTAGTGGGAAGGTTTTTGATGCAGGAGCAGGAGCTATACTTATCCAGGTCTACAAGATCCAATCAGATCCATTTTATTGTTTTGGGCCTATAATAGATCCAAACTGAATTTAGTAATTTATTAAATTAGGTTGCTTTCTTAATTTGTGTCTATCGAAACAGAAAACCTAGGTCCATCAGGATTAGCTTCTCCACATCTATAAATGGGTGAAGGATCTTCAAGGTAGGTAGAGTTTTGAGGATTGAGAAGTTTATTACTTAATTTCCAGTTTAATGTTAATTTTCAGTTATTTCTTGTTTTCAGTTACTTTCTTGCAATTTTTCATTATTTTTCATCAATTTCCTTGAATTTCTTGCTTTTCTAGATCAATTGTAGTTTGGGGTAGCTTTTCCTGTAAATCTGATTTGGGATTTACATCAGTTTTGAAGGCCTTTAGTTAATAAAAAATGTGTGAGGTCGTTCTTATGTTGCAAATAAAATCTCTTCAGAATAACAAACTAGCATCAATTGGAACATGACCCAATTTATGATAGATGTTCCCAATAGTTTTTTAGATTTGACGTGGAGAAACTACCGCTATTGTTTGGATGTCCTGTTAGCTAAGAGGGGTCCCGTTGACCATGAACCATGGTTCCATGAGTACTCCCTCCCCCTACCAACCAAGGATAATTTCTCATTGGCTTAGGCCTTGTGGCAAATTGATGCATGCTCCCCGTATCAAACTTTTGACTTCAACTTGAAAACCTTAAGTCAACCTATCTCACCAGTGTGCAGTTCTCAATGGTTGAATTCTGGATATCATTTCAGGGAAAGGTGGATCCAGAAGTAGTGTTGTCTTGGGAGCAGCAGAAGACGATCGTGGAGATCAGGATTTTCTTGGGATTTGATGGATATTATCATAGATTTATGTAAGAAAAGGTATATAAGATTCTTGTGGAACACCATAAATGCATTTCAGCTGGAAGAGGGAAAAGAAAGAGAGAGGGAGATGCACAGTAGAAAAAAAAACGGCAGCCATCCTAAAAGATGCCTAGCCCTAATCTCATATATGAAAGCAAATATTACAATGGGTTTAAAATACAAATAATTTACAGAATTGTCATTACATAAAGAAACCCATTCTTAATATGAAAAGACGCACAGATCTAGATCAGATTCAGATCCGATGACGTCAAGACCATATTTTATCAATTTATTCAAGACTTTTCTCATATAGTAGCCTTGATAACGAAGCTGGTGCAGAAATGAGTAAAGTTTGTTTGGATGCCTCGTTGTGAAAAGAGCTTCCAGGAGCTAAAGAGGAGGTTAACCTCAACTCCAATTCTAATGTTACCATCAGGATCAAGAGGTTTTGTAGTATATAGTGATGCCTCGAGAATCAGACTGGGTTGTGTCTTGATACAGCATGAAAAGGTGATTGCTTATGCTTCTCGATAGTTGAAGGTGCACGAGAAGAATTACTCGACGCACACTACAAGAAAAATGCTACTTAGCGACAGAAATTTGTGACGGATTTTGTCTGTCGCTAATTTGTGACGGCTTACCGAGCGAAAACTATTTGTCGCTAACGTTTGAAATATTTACAAAATTAGTGACAAAAATATTTCTGTCGCTAAAGCCGTCACTAATTAGCGAGGGATTAGTGACAACATTTTTTTTGTCGCCAAAATGTTAAAAAAATGCTAATTAGCGACGAAATTAGCGAGAGAATTTTTTCGTCCCTAATTCGTCGCTAATTAGCTACAAAAAAATTGCCTCGCTAATTCCGTCGCTAATTTTCGTCCCACCTGAGGCACAAAATTTTCCCTCCCTCCGTTTAAAATTTTTCCTCCGTTTGTTTTTCCCTCCCATTCGATTTAAACCATCCTCACTTCGGCTGGTTCTCAGGAAGCCAGAAGCCCCGCTGACGACGCGCACAAAGAGTCGATCCCCACCTATGGAGAAGTTGCAGATAGAGCCGTCGTGGCTTCGCCGGAGCCGAGACGTCAAGGGGAAGACAAAGAGGAGGCTGTTGTTGGGGAGCCACTGGAGCCTGCCGGAGTCGCCGATGGACCAGCCGGGTCTCGTAGTAGAAATCTGATTGCTTCCCGGTGTGGCCGTCCCACACCCCTATGTTGTACTCGTTGCTCCTCCCTCTGCAGCTCGCGAAGATCTGTGCGGACTCGCAGCTGAAGCTGAGCGCCCCCGCCGTGAAGCTCTTTGGCTGGTTCTCGTGGCAGACCTGGAACTTGAAGAGGAGCTCCCCCCGGAACGCGCCCCTGCCGTGAAGCTCTTCGGCTGGTTCTCGTGGCAGACCTGAAACTTGAAGAGGAGCTCCCACCGGATCCGCGCAGACTCGCAGCTTGCCGGAACGAGCCGGTTCTGTGCAAAAAAAATTGTTCCTTGCCGGAGAACGTGCCAGCAGCGAGCAATTTTTTTTAATTTTTTTTTTAAATTTAACAACGGATTAGCGACGAATATTATTCATCGCTAATTTAAAATAGCGAAGGACTCACGATGGATCATATCTGTCGCTAATCTGTCGCAAATTAGTGACGAAATTAATGGCGGATAAGTTCTGGCACTACTTAGCATCGAAAAATTCGCGATTAAAGTTTTCCATCGCTAATCCATCGCTAAACTATTTAGCGACGGATTAACGATGAATTTAGGTCGTCGCTAATCCACAGGTTTCTTGTAGTGACATAACCTAAAATTAATAGCCATTGTCTTTGCAGTGAAGATTTGACACCACTATTTGTATGGAGAGCAGTTGGAGGTTCTCTCTGACCTCAAGAGTCTCAAATATATTTTCACGTAGAAGGATTTAAACTTGAGACAATGCAGATGGCTAGAGTTCTTTAAGGATTGTGAGTTTACTATCGCTTACTATCTGAGTAAAGGAAATGTGGTGGCAAATGCACTTAGGATGAAGACTTCGGTTTCGGCCATCAGTTTGATTGGGCAAAGTTGGGATTTACTTGAGGAATTTGTCAAGTGGCAGCCATTTGTATCCATTATCCAGGAATGGGAGCACATCTCGAGATCATAGATTGCATTAAGGCATTACAGTCAGATGATTCAGATTTTGAAAAGTTGTGTGAGTACTCGAAAGTTGAATACACAGTTCTATCGCAAGTAGAACATGACTATTATGTTCAGTGATAGATGGTGGGTTCTGAAGTCTCTTCGAGAGAAGTTAATGGGTGAGGCCCACAGGTCAAAGTATTCAATTCATCCTAGTAGCAACAAGATGTTCAAATACTTGCATCAGACTTATTGGTGAAATGGGATGAAACGAGATGTGGTAGAGTTTGTATCTCATTGTTTTACTTGCCAACAAGTTAAGATTGAGCACCAAGGGCCTGGTGGAGTGTTAAAGTTGTTAGACATCCTCGAGTGAAAGTGAAACAACATATGGATGGACTTCATAGTGGGACTACCGAGGACCCATCGTCAGCATGATGCTATCTGGGTGATAATAGACCGATTGACGAATAATATGCATATTCTGCCAATCAAGGTGAGTCAGACCTTGGAGAGCTTGGCAGATTTGTACATCAATGAGATCGTCAGATTACATGAGGTACCACTTTCGATCATATGGTATCAAGATCCTTGCTTTACGTCACATTTTTGCACCAGTTGTAGAAGGCTTTGGACACCAAATTAAAGTTCAACACAACTTTTCATCCGTAAACCGAGCAGACGATCTTGTGCATTGGATTGGCCTGAAGATTGGGAAAAGCATGTGAAACTTGCCGAGTTTTCATACAATAATAGCTTTCATGTTAGTATTGGTATTGTTAAATTGTAATTTATAAGACAATATATTTTTTATGTATATTTTATATATATATTATGATTGTGTGTGACTTTATGAAATAACGATTCTACCCCAAGGTAGGTCGTTGTGTCCCAAATTCACATAGGGTGTAATAGTAGATGTGTATTTCAGCCCATGAAGCATGTTCACACTCAAAGGTACAATGCTGAATTATTTCTAGTTACATGATCTGCTAGCTTCACCGATTAAAGTCAATTCCTTATGAATTGAGGAGGTGAAACAACTATGAGTATTGTTGTTTCTACCAAAGTGGAACGATAATGACTCAATTATGCTTGTCTCAGAAAAGGTGAATAATAAAGGGTCTCCATGTTTACCTTTTCATCACAAGTCTCATCTCAGCAATAATAAAGCTTTATTTTTTGTTCCTTGTTGTATCAGGTTCTTTCTTCATTGACGATTCTAGTAATATTTACCTATTAGACAAATCTAATTTTTCAGATTGGAAAGAAATAGTTTTGTTTACTCTCGGATACATAGACCTAGATTTGGCCCTTAGGACTGACGAACCTCCCGCTCTTACATAGCAGAGTACGGCCGAACAAAAGACTATTTTTGAGAAATGAGAGTGCTCAAATAGACTTAGCTTGTTGCTTTTGCAATCTCGAGTGACTAAGAACATTCAAGATGCTATTCCTCACTGTAGAACATTGAAGGTATTTTTTAGAGCAATTGGAGCTCAATTTGTTAGTTCTAATATGGCAATGGCCAATACACTAATGTCCAAACTAGTATCTATAAAATATATTAGTGATAGTCACATCCGACAATACATTTTAGAAATGAGGAATATTGCATCTAAGTTGAATGACATGAGTTTGCTATTTCTGATTCTTTCTTGGTCCATCTAATTTTGACCTTATTGTGTACTAAATATGGACCCTTCAAAATCTCCTATAACACACATAACGATGAGTAGTCTTTTAATGACCTCTTGACCAAGTGTGTTGAAGAGAAAGAATGACTGAAAGGTGAGAGGGTTCCGAGTGCACATATGGCCTCTCATAAAAAAAATATAGGTCGGGGCCAAAGAAAAATTCCTTCAAAAAGAAAAACAAGAAGAAAACTTTTGAGGAGAGTTCAAATTCTCAGGACAAAAGCCAAATCCCAAGCAGAAGGTTCTTCTATAAAATGTTTCTTTTGTAAAAAGAAGGGACATAAGAAGGTAGACTACTTGAAGCATAAGAAATGACTAAAAAATAAAGGTAATAAGTCATTCATTTCTCATGAGTGCAATTTGATTCATGTTTCATTACATAGTTGGTGAATTGATTCTGGTGCCATGGTGAACACTGACAACTCCTTGTAGGCATTTCTGAACAAAAAGAAACCATCAGAGCATGAAAGAAACATCTTCTCAAGAAATAAGATGCATTTGCATGTCAAGAACGTTGGGACCTGCAGAGTTGTGTTAGAATCGGTATTCATTTTGGATTTGGTTGATACATTTTATGTTCCATCCTATAATTAAAACTTGATTTTAATTTCGAAACTTGCTAAGTTTAGTTTTATTTTTAAATTTGAAAATTTTATGCTTATTATTATTAAAAATTCTATTAATGTAGGTTCTGCATATGTGTATGATTGTTTGTATCGGTTAAAAACCAAATTTCAAATTCAGGAATCTCATTTTATTGTTAACATAATGATTGACAATAAACGTGGTTTAAAAGAAGATCAATCATATTTGTTTTGGCATCGAAGGTTAGAATACATCTTAAAAGAGAGAATCCAAAGACTTGTGAAAGAAGAAATCCTTTGGATCTCTTGATTTCACGGATATAGAGTCATATGTTGACTGCATAAAGGCTAAACAGTCTAACACATATAAGAAAGATGTTAAACGCAACAATGAAAAGTTGAAGATAGTGCTTACGAATGTTTGCAGCCTTTTTTCACCATGTTATACAGGTGAAAAATATTTTGTCACCTTTAGAGACGATTACTCACGGTATATGTATTTCTACTTATTATTTAAAAAATCAGAAGTCTTTCAGGTTTTTAAGGACTTCAAGAAAAAAGTAAAGAAACAAACCAGTGAAGTTATTAGGATTGTTAGGTCTAATAGATGTGACAAATATTATGGTCATTTTACTGAGATGGGATAAAAGAAATGGTCATTAACGCAGTTTCCAAAAGGTGAAGGCATTGTACCTCAGTATACCATGCTTGACAGTGCTTATCAGAATGATGTAGCTGAAAGAAGAAACCGTACACTTAAAGAAATGATTCGCGTGCTATTGAATCACTCAAGCCTTTCCTTGACCTTGTGGGGTGATGCTCTTAGGACAACAATGTATATTTTGAATAAGGTTTCTATGAAGGTTGTTCAAAAGATTCTTTACGAGTTATGGACTGGTAAAAAACTTTCTTTGTCATATATGCGTATATGAGAATGTCCAGCAGAAGCTAAATTGTATAACCCACATATAAAAGCCTTTAATCCTGAGACGATTAGTGGATTTTTCATTGGTTATCCAGAAAGATCAAAGGGCTTTAGGTTTTAGTGTCCATCTCATACACCACAGATAGTAAAAACAGATAAAGTGAGATTTCTTGAAAATGGTTCTATTGTGACAAATGCATCTCAAATGATTGAATTTAAGGAAATGCAGGATTCAGGATCCATACCTGCAAAGGATAAAGACCTAGTTTTTCTTGTCATTGTCCATTTGGATAATGTCAATGAAAGTCTCATCAGTAAACATTAATCCCAAATAGAGCAAGTTGTTGATGAGTATATACAACATGATACAGAAGTTCATTTCGAACCACCTGTAACATCTGTATGGAGGTCTACGAGAATGAGAAAATCTGCTATCCATCCGAACTATAGAGGTCTAATAATTTTATGGATATTGATGATGATCCCTTCAACTTTGCAGAAGCCATTGAAAGTAAAATATCAACACATTGGATCAATGCCATAAAAGAAGAGCTTGACTCTATAACAAAGAATCAAGTGTGAAATCTTATACCTCGATCAGATGGAGTTAGACCTATTGATTGTAAATTGGTCTTTAAGATCAAGACAGACTCTAAAGGTCAAGTGAAGAGGTACATGGCTAGGCTTGTTGCAAAAAGTTTCATACAGATATAGGAAATTGATTATAATGAGATTTTTTTTCTTGTCTCAACTAAGGAATTGTTGAGGATAATCATAACTCTTATAGCTCATTTTGATTTAGAGCTACATTAAATGGATGTGAAAATTGTCTTCCTGAATGGAGATCTGGAAGATGAGGTATACATGCAGCAACCTCCTCGTTTCAGTGTAGATGACTCGAATAATTTAGTTTGCAAATTGAAGAAGTCAATTTATGGACTTAAACAAGCCTCCCGCCAGTGGCATAAAAAGTTCAATCAAGTAATTATGAACTTTGAATTAACTGAAAACATTATTGATTAGTGCATATACATTAAGACTAGTGAGAGTAAGTTCATAATTTTGGTTTTATTTGTTTATGACATTCTTCTTGCAACTAATGATTTGAGTTTACTACATGAGACAAAAGATTTTTTCTCTCATTTAGATATAAAGGACATGGGTGAAGCCACATTTGTCCTTGGAATCAAGATTTGTTGTGATAGAACTTAGTATATCCTTTGTCTCTCTCAGAAATCATATATCCTTAAGGTTCTTAAAAGATATGGGATGGAGAACTTTTCTCCTAGTTCGACACCCATAGTGAAAGGGAATAAATTGATCCTAAAAGACTGTCCTCAGGATGATAATGAAAAGGTTCAGATGACAACTATCCCATATGTTTCAGCAGTTGGGAGTTTATAGTACATGCAGACCTACACACGTCCTGATATCACATTTGTTGTGGTAATTCTTGGTAGATATCAGTCAAATCCAGACATTGCAGGCTGGAAGGCAGCGAAGAAGGTCATGTGATATTTACAATGAATGAAAGACTACATGTTGACCTATAGAAAAGTTGACCACCTAGAGGTCATTGGATACTCTGATGCAGACTTAGGAGGATGTCTCGACAATATAAAGTCTACTACTGGATGCATTTTCCTACTAGCAGGTGGTGTCATCTCATGGAGAAGTGGAAAACAGTCTAAAACTACTGCTCATACCATAAAGGCAGAATTTATTGCTCTGTATGAGACTTCGTCTCAAGCCATTTGGATAAGAAACTTCATTATGGGTCTTGAGATTGTGAACTCTCTATTGATAGATCACTAAAGATTTTTTGTGATAATGAAGCAGTCGTGCCCTCAAATAACAATAAGAACTCAACCTCGTATCGACACATATAGTTAAAATACTTTGTTATTAAAAAATAGACTGTGAATCATCTGGTATGTATTGAAATAATTGGTATGAAGAAAATGATTGCAGATCCCCTTACTGAAAGGATAACACCGGGATTGTATTCCCAACATGTAAAGAGGATGGGTCTTTTGTATTCTTTCTGATGTATGACAATACATTATGTAATCACATTTGTGAAAATGAATTGATTTTCTATGATTTTTTGTATTGTTGAATTTATATAAAGAATCTCTCATTTGATTAGAGATAATAACATAATAATAATATTAAAGGACCAATAGAATATGTTAGAGACTAGCCTATTCATAAAGGTAATCTTAACATGCTAAAACACTGAAAATGAGTTGTATTATAGTACATGAAAATATGACATTTCATAAAGAGATGGTCATCTTCATGACTCATATGATTAATTCTTGTGATACAGGGTTGCATGTGAACCCACATAAAGAATTAAATTGAGATAATGGTATAAACCTTGATTTAGTACCCTTTTAGTGTCAATGGGTCAAGTGAAAGAATGTTGGGCATTTGGGTTTGGGTCCAACCCATAGTGTGACCTGGTTTGACACTAATGAGAATGTTAGTGGGCGGTTAGTGGGCACTTAATGGGAGTTAGTGGGGTGGAGGTTATGTGAATGTGAAGAGTTCACATTCTGTAGCCACTCCTTATCTTCCATTATAAATAGAGGGCTTGATTGTATGATGCGACCATCCAGAAACCATAGCCTCTAGCTTATTGTTCGTAATTGTCATTGGGTTTAGGGTCCTGCTCACCATCGACTTGAAGGCCTGAGCTCATTGTAGGAATCGATAGGCTGAGGAGAATGCTGAGCACCCACACGTCACATCGATCATGGTGTCTACCGGTATGTGCTTATTTTGTATTCCGGTTTCAATTTTGCAAATACGCCAAGAGGTGGGTGATCAGGTGAAGTAGCATACTTAAAATGTGCAATCAGATTGCACTAATCTCAATTTTCTCTTATCCTAATCGGGAACAATGAAACGAGCCATGATCATGGAACAACATTCTGGTGGAGGACCCGAAGAAATACATCAATGTTGGCAAGATCTGTAACCACCACCATATATCACCATGTAAATAAGGTTAGTTCTACAGGTTCTTTTCTTCCATTATAGTTCACATTTTGAGGCTTGTTTCACTACATTAATTCTGGATCAATGTTGTTAGTATTGGTGTGTATCCGCCCGAATAGGTTGATATGTATCGTATTGCCAGAAAATTGATATGATATTGACCTGAATCGGCTATTTTTTAATAGATGTAAAAATAGCCTGAAAATAATATTTTCATATTATTTTAATGGCTTTAACATGTATCACATTCTGAAATATTTTTAAATTATTTTTTGGCCGATTCAGAACGATTCACTTGAGAATCAGTATCGCTCGATTCAATCGTTGGCCAAACGATACAGGTCCGATTCTGATTCCGATTCCAATACTGACAACATTGGTATGGATTGAGAACTTGGGATCTCTTAACGGAGCCGTTATGTGTCCCAGCCAATCACATGACAGCAATTTGAATGAGACCTACATTCTGTTGCGGTGGGGCCAATGGAATGCTGTCGTGTGATTGGTTGGGGTTACACAGGGGATTGGTAGATCTTATATCCCCTCTGTGAATTGGGTTGATAATGAATAGATTGGTTGGGGGCACCTAAGAGATCAGTTAGGAGATCCTACATCCCTGCTATGAATTGATTTTTTAATGGATAAATTTTAGAGACACAAATCATATATTATATTGATTGATCTAAACTCAGGTTGCTATTATATTCTCATCAAACGAGCGTCAGCCATATGCTTTCTTGTACTGGTGATCTGCCTAAACTGGCAGGAACAAACATAAGTTTTAATTCTTGGACATCTCCAAATATGGCCAGAATAGGTTTATGTAACCTAAAGAAACCATCAATCAAGAAGTTTCCTACAAGATTCCATATAGTTGTGGATATTTTTGGTTTAAAGCCTTAGCCGTTAAGCTAACACAAGTTTTTCATTATTCCTTACAAACATCTTCCTACCTACTCTTTTTCCTTTTCCATTAATAAAGTTTAATATTCACCATTTGGAATAAAATGCAGAGGGTATGTCCTTTTCTCCACGTATGACTATGTCTATGGTCAAATAGAAAATTTATAACCAAATAATAGTGCAAACAATTTTTTATCACGGAAATTTTCAAAAACACAACTAAGTTGTTAATGTTAATAAAAAACACACCTAAGTTTTGAAAAACGTTCACACACCTTAGTTTATGTTCCTTTAATATATCTTTGTTTTGTTTGTTTAATTTGGGTTAACATTAAGCCAAGTTGAGTTTTGAACATAAATTTACTAATTTAATTAACCCCCCCCCCCCCCACCTCTCTCTCTCTCTCTCTCTCTCTCTCTCTCTCTATATATATATATATATATATATATATATATATATATATATATATATATATATATATATATATATATATATATATATATATATATATATATAGTCACTAGAATATGAGAACTAGAAATATTGACATTTCCAACACTTCTTTTTTTGCAAATCCAACCGTCTGGATGTGCTTGACATAGTGAATTTGCTAGGAATCAACCATTGGATCATGTATTTTCGATGAAAAAATATGATTTTTTAATGCTTGAATATTTAGAAGATTATGAGACATTGCTTTTAGAGCCTAAAAAAAAATCTCATTTATGCATCAAAATCGGATGATTCAAGAGCAGGTTGGGTTTGGCTGGTCAGACTCCTCCCCGCCGGTGGGAGGGGCCCTTGGTCCACCGCCATGGCAGGTGGTGGGCTGGGGTTCTCTCCCTCATGCCCTGGGGTCAGGCGGCCCTTAAATTGCGGTTACTGGTTCATGGCATAACCAGTTCTCAACTATTCAGCCAGGAACCGATTTAGGGAACCCGACCCTTTCTTTAATGGGTTTGGATTTATTTCAATCCCAAAACGGGTCGATTCTAAACAAGTTTGACGGACTCCCAATTTGTATTTAGACCAGGTCAAGGCTAGACCCAAAATCATTTTGGTTATGGATCGAGTCTAAACCAAATCTTAAATCCCTCAAACTCAATTCATAACCCATCCCAATCAAATCTAGGTCCAACAAATCATGTGAATCTCAATTCAATCGTGATCTTAACCAAACCCATAACCCAATCCAAAATCTTAACCCGAACCTAAACTAGACCCAAAATCAAATTAATCTGAACCTAAACTGTCCCCAACCCAATATAACCCCATACTTGTTTGAATCCCATACCCAGACCACCTCATAATGACCCAAACCTAAATTTTGGATCTACGAGAAGTCAAGGTTCGCTTCGTCACTGCTACCCGCGACCCCTACAACATGGAGTCCAACTAGGGCAACATGTTCCTGCATAAGCAACAAATAAGTTTGAAGAGCCTGACGATGAAGATAATGTTTGGCTCATGCATCCTACACATAGGCGGAGCTGGGGGGGGCAGAACTGGGCTGTAACCCAGTCCTAACTCCGGTCCCAGTTAATTTTTTTTTTTTTAAAGCCCAGCCCTGATTCCATATGAAGTAGATTTTTATCCATTTTTGTAGCCCAGTCCTAGCCCAGCCCTGACTGCAGCAAATATTTTGATTTGTCCATATGAAATAGATTTTTATTAATAATTGTAGCCATTTTTTATTTTATCTCAATTTTTTTTTTCGGGGGAGCTGCCCCCGAACCCCAGACTATCACACCAATTTTTTTTTTGCTACACCCCTGTTTGTCCCTCCCTCACATGAATCCTAGCTACACCCCTGATCCTACATGATATATTGAGCATCGTCCAAAGACTTGAGGCAAACAACTTGGTTAGGATATAGACCTCCCACATATGTGTCAAATTCCACCAGGTCCCCAAGAGCAGGAACACCACTATAGAGTGAAGGTAGAGTTTCCCAAAAGTTAGCAAACAAGATTGAGTTCCTATGATGAGAAAGCTTATGGACAAGCAGAACCGAAACAAATGCCCCGAGTTGAAGGATCATGTCTTGCATACAACACTGGGTCTCAAGCACAAGCAATCAAGAACGAACAATGTTGCTTTAGGTGTGATGGTGTTGGGCATATCACTTTCCGGTGCCTTACTCTCAACAAAAACACCCATCTCGCAGAGCAAGAAGAACATAAAGGGCCAGATGAAAGTGATGATGCTTATGACAGAGAGGATGTTGTTGTTATTAGTGGAGATGATATTTACCACTTGATGCTTGGTTGTCTTGACACAGATCTCCATTATTTGTTGGACTCAAACTCTTCTCAAGCCGAAGGCGAAGAGAATGATGTATAGGCAGAGCCGGATCTAAGATCGATCTAAAAAAGAAGAGATGCAAGAAAAAGCTGAAAGACTAGTAGTTTTATTATCTATTTTTTATTCAATTTAAGTTTATTTATTTTTGAGTTGTATTTAGATTTTTAGATTTATTCAAGATCTGATGTAGGGTTAGGGTTTTCTTTTTCAAGTATAAATACGTTATTTTTAGAGTTTGTTTTGTAATTAACTTAATTGATTAATTGTTCTAAGTTTGGTTTTTTCTTTCTTTTTTTCTCTGAGCCCTATTCCTTACTCTCTTTTTTCGTACTTGATAGTGTAGATGGTAAATCATAGCGTACATCTTCATGAACCAGTCAACCAATTAAAAGACCACTTGGATTTCACCAACTGGAGACTTGCCAACATGCGATGTGGTGGTTTTTTCCCTTGACGTTGCCAAAAGAAAATTGATAAAATATATAATAATGATGATATTATTGATGTTGTATCTGCCTTTACGAGGTACTTCCAACAAGAAGCATGAGCAAAACTTAATTAAATATTAAGTGGGCACACTCAATAATATATAATGACTTATATTTCTTAATTAGATACTTAAATGATGCGTTGATGAACACTTATTTGCACTGACAGAAAATGCAACAGTATGAAGACAGAGACACCAGCTCAAGCCATTTTAAAATAATCATTGTGAGGATTTGAAGTTCAAGATCAAAGTCCAGATCCTGAACCGATACCGTACATGCCAGTAGAAAAGTAGAAAACCGGTGCCCAGGTGAAAAGATCAGGTGCAATATGATTGCACAAATATTTGTGCATTAAACACCTAATCACCCCGTGAGACCTACGGGTGGCAAAACCTGACGCGACCCCTCTTAGGCGGGTTCGGGTTTGGCTTAAACTAACCCGTTTAATAAACAGGTCAACTCGCCTAACCCATTTATTAAAAGGGTCGGGTTCATGTTAGGGGTATGCCAACCCGGATGACCCCTTTAATAAACGGGTTAGGCGGGCGGGTCAACCCGCCCGCTAACCCGCCAACCCGACCCAACCCGTTTATTAAATGGGTTGGCGGATCATGGCGGGTTACCCGTTTAATAAACGGGTCGGGTTGATGTTTGCCAAAGCTAGGGGTGGCAAAACCTGACACGACCCGCCAACCCGACCCGCCAACCCGCCTCTTAGGCGGGTTCGGGTTGGGCTTAAGCCAACCTGTTTAATAAACGGGTCGACCCTCAGGTTCGGGTTGGGGGTATGCCAACCCGCCAACCCGGCTGACCCGTTTAATAAACAGGTTAGGCGGGCGGGTCAACCCGCCAACCTGCCAACCCGTTGACCCGTCAACCTAAGAACCCGTTTACCCGACCCAACCCATTTATTAAATGGGTTGGTGGGTCGTGTCGGGTTACCCGTTTATTAAACGGGCCGGGTTCGTGTTTGCCACAGCTGACCCGTTTAATAAACGGGTCAGGTTCGAGACCCGACATGATTGCCACCCCTAGCCACAGCCGACCCGTTTAATAAACGGGTCGGGTTCGGGTTGAGGTATGCTGACCCGCCAACCCACCGGGTTGACCCGCGAACCCGACCCGATTGCCACCCCGCTGAGACCCAATACCTGATGGAGGGCTATCGGGTGCTTGACTCACAAAATTTTGTGCAATCATATTGCACCCGATCCAGACTGGGTGCAGAGAGCATGTAACAGGGCTTGTGGCATTAAAATGAGAGGACCTTGACATGTCCCGCTTCAAAAGGGCTCCTCCCCTGAATTAATGGTGTAAAAAAAAACTCTGCCACTTCAATGCACGTCGGTTTTTAATACGTTCCCCCATCCGTCAAATATTTTAGTGGTCAGGCTTAGGGATGCACAACAAGCCGAGCTCTCGTTTAAGTTGGGCTCGAACTTGTGCGAGTAAATAAACGAATCGAGCTTGATCTGACAATCAAGCTCGGATGAGCTCGATTAAGTTCGGTTTGCGTAGTTATATAAAGTATCACTACAAGAAAATCATGGATTAGCGACAGCTTATATCCATCGTTAATCCATCGCTAAGCCGTCGCTAAACAGTTTAGCTACGGATTAGCGATGGATAGAGGCCATCGCGAATTTTTGCTCGCTAATTAGCGAAAAAACTTATTTGTCGTTAATTCCGTCGCTAATTTGCGACAGATTAGCGACGGACATTATCCGTCGCTAATCCGTCGCTAAATTTAAAAAAAAAAATAAAAAAAAATGATCCCTGCCGGGCGGTATTCCGGCAGCAATAAGCCGGACTTATACCGCACCCGACAGGCATCGTCGTCCTCTGTGAACCAGCGTCGTCGTCCTCCGTGAACCGGAGGACGACGACGCCGAAGGCAGACCTTGCGTGGCACCGCCTTCGGGGGCAAGGGCTCGCACCCCTTGATCATCAGCCGCTGCGCAAAGATGTCGTCCGCCGGGCACGTCCCCCCGATGTCGTACGACATGTACTGCTTCAGCTCCTCCTGGAACCGTCGGCAGGCGTGACCCACCGGTGGGTAGATCTCCTCGGAGCCGAAGGTGGGCGAGAAACCCAGCGGCAGCTTGTGCGGACCCACCACGTTCCTCACCTCGTCGGGGACATCGGGGCCCCAACCAGCCAGGTGATCTGTCTTGGCACCATCATATTGTTCAAGGACCACGGGGTCGTTCTGGCCGCTATTGCTCTCCCGTTCCGGCAGCGACTCCTTCAGCCGAGCCAGCTCCGTGAGCAGGTTCTCGAGGAGGGTGTTGGAGGAGTGAAGCTGGTTCTGCACCTCGGAGAGATGGGCCTCGGTCGTGACGAGGCAATTTTGCGTGGTGTTGAGCTCATGGAGAAGCTCGTGGGCGTCAAGCACGATTTCCTTCCCTTTCCTGCTTTTCAACACCGCGGCCTGCTTCGTTGAATGCAACACGCCGATGAGTCCGCCCTCGTTCACTTCACAAAAAGGAAAGCGATCTGTTGAATAATAATAATAAAGAAAGAGATCGAGTGCGATCGATTTAAATCGAGTGTGATCGATTTAAATTTCGAAAGGGAGAGAGGGAAAATTTCGCGCTCGGTTTAAATCGAAAATTAGCGAGGGATTTAGCGACGGAATTTTTCCGTCGCTAATCCGTCGCTAATTAGCGACGGATTAGTGACGGAAAAATTCCGTCGCTAAATCCCTCGCTAAAATGTTTTTTCGGTATTGAGAATTAGCGACGAAACAATTGTTGTCTTTAATCCGTCGCTAATTAGCGACGGATTAGCTAGAGAAAACTTTCATCGCTAATCCGTCGCTACTTAGCGACGGATTCATGAAGAAAGTTTTCTCTAGCTAATCCGTCGTTAATTTGCGACGGAAAAAATCCGTCGCAAATTTTCGTCGCTAATTAACATTTTTCTTGTAGTGTATGGAGTATAGTACACGTACAATTTATGTTATGCAAATTTAAGGCATCAAATGGCCTTGGTTACATGAGTAAGGTGTTAGCTTTTTACTTAAAAAGGAGAACGTGGGTAGTTTGAAACTCACTGTTTTCAGTGCAGTTCAAAAAATTTTAATAAAAAATATTTGGCTTCAGTTAAGCTGAGCCAGCCTAAACTTGGCTCAAACTTGGCTAGTGGGCATCCCTAGCTAGTCCCCTTCATGACCAAAATGCCCTACAGATGAAGCACAAAAAACAGGGAAAATTTTGTCAGTTACATATTTCTTAATCATATCCTGACAATAGCATGCTGGGCCAAGCATGGTACGGTATCAGCAGAAAATTCATTTAACAAACTTGATAATACTTATTAAATATTTTAACGTGATTTATATAATCATATGCAAGTAACATGCTTAATAATTTGTTTTTGTACTTAGTGCAGAGGAAAAAAAAAAGGGGGGGGAGGGGGTTGTTGCTCTAGTGGTTAAGATTGGTTTGATCTTGTCTCCTCTTTTCGTGAATGGTATTTTAAATTTAAACTGGGTTCAATCAGACCTGAGTTGAAGCCGGATAGAACTCGGGTCAAACTCGAGATTCAAACTACAGCACAAACGAACTACTTGAAACTAAGCTCAAACAGCCCAAGCTAGAACCAAGCTAGTTTCAAACCAACAGAAAGGTCCAGTAGCGGCTGCCAATCGCCGCATGTACTGGACTCGGTTGGCTCGCGCGGGTGGAGGCTGCGAAGCTTGATTGATTCCATTTTGGGTTCGTCTGGTTTAGGGATGGCAGTGGACCGGGGGAAAGCGGGGCCCCGCCCCGCCTCGCCCCGTTTGGACCGGGGATGAAGGGTATGAGGCGGGGGTGGAGGATAAAATCCATCCCCGCCGCGGAGGCGGGGCGGGGGTGGACGTGCACTTTTCCCCGCCCCGCCCCGTCCCCGCCCCAACCCCAACCCCACCCCGACCACTTTTCCCCGCAATATCCCCGCCCCGCCTCATCCCCGTTTGGACCGGGGATGAAGGGTATGAAACGTGGATGGAGGCGGGGGTGGAGGATAAAATTCATCCCCGCCGCGGAGGCGGGGCGGGGGTGGAGGATAAAATTTTGAGGCGGGGTGGGGGTGGAAACCTTGTCCCCCGCCCCGCCCCACTGCCATCCCTAGTTTGGTTAGATCTGTACCTCTACGTGTGGCATCAGAACCAATTGCAGTAACGGACAGAATGAGGATTCTCGTCCAAAAGTTCCAAAAAACGGGGGAAAAAAAAACTCAAAAAGAAAACAGATTCTGCGCCCGTACGGGGATGAATGGCGGCCCTGATAGACGGAGGGGAAATTGCTGACGTCAGCAGAGAATCCAGACGGACCAGAGTCCAGACCTTGCTTCCCTGAGAGGCTTCCTTTCCCTCGCCCCAGTAATTGGAATTCTCTGGGAAGAAGTCAAACAGGGAAATTTAAAAGAAGAGAGAGAGAGAGGGAATTGGTCAAGCCAAGAGTGCTTCTCTCATGCTCTTCATCCTTTTGGAATCTTTACTGTTTGATCCTGCTCCATCGGAAGAGACCTGAACCAGTAGCAGAGAGAGAGAGAGGTGTTGAATCAGTGATCACCCATATATGAATTCTGCCATGAAATTTCCTCTCAAGTTCTTCATCCTTCTGGTGATGACCCTCTCAACCTCTTATGCTGCTTTCTCTAGAGATGGAATTGAGAATTCCAGAAACCACCAGTTCAGGCGGAAACTGCACCACCCATTGTACCCCACAGACCCCCCTGCAACTCCCGCCACCCCTGCTTCATTCTTCCTCCCGGCGGCTTCGCCGGGACCACCGTCCCCGAACCTGTCTGCCCCTGCCAATGTTTCTGATCACATCTGCCCGCAAAACCAATTGATAAATCCCGCCGGGAAGATCTTCATTGCAGTTTCAGTCTCAATTGTAGCACTGTTTTTAGTTCTTGCGCTGGCTTGCTTCTTGCACTATCGCCGGATGCAGAATTCGGCGGACTCGGAAAAGTTAGTCGGACAAGGAGCTGTGATCAGCCACCGATCCGATGCACCTAAAAGGATTCCGCCACCGGAGATGTCAGCTGAATCCCGTTTCCTCTACATTGGAAGAGTGGAGCCTTCACGGGGCAGAAGTGGGGAGATCAATAATTCTCCATATCACAGGTTGAGTGAGAGACACATCAGGCTAGATTTGCACCAGCCAAGCCCAGAGCTTCAGAGGCTTCCGCCGCTTACTGGACCGCAGCAGTGGAGTCCTCCGGATAAGGATGAGTCCTATTACACAGCTAAAGCCTCAACTGGAAGCAATTTGAGCCCTCACAGACTGGCTTTGCAGCTAAATTTTGCTACTTCCACCGTGAGCAATACCAGCACCGCCACCACCAGGAGCAGCACAAGCACAAATATCAGCACCAACACTAGCACCAGTAGTGGCAAAGGTGAGGTGCAGAATTTGAGCACAACATCAGATAGATATTCAACAACAGGACCCCTTGCCGAAAGCCCAATGACTACCATCATGATGGGCACTGCGCCATCACCACAGCTGCAGCCAATGACTGTACCACTCCAATCGTCCTGTCCTCGAGCTGAAACACCATATCCACCCAAGAGGAGAGTGAAATTTTCACCGCCGCCATCTTCTCCAGAAAGTTTACCAATTCTTCCTCCAACGCAAACTCTTCCATCAAACGTGGCTCAGAAATCCCGCTCACCACCACCATCACGGCTATCGCTGTCACCACCACCACCGCAACTATCACAGCCACAATACCCAATACTAAACAAGGACAGGCTGCCTGAATCATGCCCTCCACCCATGGCAGTTTGCCTACAGGATCGAGCTCAAACTCCAACATCTCGAACTCCAAAGAACGGCAATACTGAGCCCACAAGTCCAGCACCTGCCGAAAATGTCAATCAGGATTCATCTTCAAAGCAGTTCAATGAAACGGAAGCTGATAATTCAAGACCCAGATTGAAGCCTCTGCACTGGGACAAAGTCCGAGCCAGTTCAGACCGTGCCATGGTCTGGGACAGACTGAAATCAAGTTCATTCAAGTAAGAATTGGAACTTCAAACTTCCAGTTTATCGACTATCCTATCAAAAGATCAAGTTCAAGCACAGGGGCCCTTCAAAAGAACACTTCATATTTAAAACTGCATGAAACTAGGATGAATCCTGAATTGTTAGCTTACCGGAACATCGCTATTAAAAACCAAAATGCTACTATCATGAACTTGATCACGACTATTAGCTTGGTATTGATGAGCCATCCAAGATCCAAAGTCTTTGGCTGGATCTCTCAGGTGAAGTCCATAGTGTCCAGTGCTTCTGGTTGACCTGCCGAGAGCTGAGTTGGGTGACCCATTCCTAAAATGTAGGATCTGGATATCTTATGCCTGGTTTTAGTTATGAAACTGTATTAGATTTTTTCTACTTGTTTGCAGACTGGATGAGGACATGATCGAGACTTTGTTTGTTAGAAACCCTTCAAATCCTGATCAAAAGGAGGCATTAAAGAAACCTTTCTCTCCTGCTGTTGCGCGGGAGACCAGGGTACTTGACCCCAAAAAATCCCAAAATATAGCCGTACTCCTAAGAGCATTGAATGTGACGAGATGAAGTGTCTGAAGCACTCTTGGAAGGTGAGAATCATGTTTTTCTATTTCTTTCTATACGATTTTGTGGTTTCAATTTCAATTGTTAGTCAATTAATGCATGAAACCTGATGCATATATCATTTTTGTGAAGTACCAAGGAATAGAATCAGGGGCAGTGGTTGGGCCTCAACTCTTGTCCTGGAACTGGGTCCAGTCTTTTTTACCTACTGTTAACTGTAAAATTTGCCTGAAATGTGTGGAAAGCATATAGCCAATATTATCATTTTTATGGTTGGTTAAAAGCATCTTGAATTGAGTGTTAATGCCATGCTAAACTCCATAACAGCAAGAAATTTATTGAAAATTTAGTTTTGTTGGACATCTAGAAGACTAGAACATAATAATGAGAGTTCATGAACTCATGAATAGAAGCATCAGGAAGACCGGAATGGATATATTCCTCTATGTACATGCTAGTCACCATATCAAACAACACTGTAACATCTAAAAGAATGCAGAAAGACGATGATGATAAATAGAAAAAATAAAATATTTTCTACTTGCATATCCCGATAATTTTAGCAGATTCATGCCCTATTAGATAAGTCTCTATGTCCTTAAGTACATAACAGGAATTGCATGATGCATGTGTTTTGAGTTAATTCACTAGGCAGTTCAGTTCAATTAGTTAGAGCTAAAGGAAGCAAGCTTACATTGGTGGCAATTTTTTAATTATATGTTTTGTTTCAAGAAAATAGGCAAATTATGTGGCAAATGACCATTGACAGTGGAGGATCATAGACAGTTAATAAACAAAAAGGGTAAAAGGGTAACCATTTTGCACTAGAAAAAAAAAATACTACGACCACCATTTGGCTTCCAATGAGGCTAGTCCACCAACTGTTGGTCTTCTCACTGAAATCTCTGCAGTAAAGAGCCACCAAATTGAATTGCAGAACTTCTAATATTTGATTGTAAAACAATCTTGGGTTCTTCCAAACCCATTTTGCTTTGAGATGTCATTCCTCTGTTTGATTCTGTAGAATGGTCAGTTTTATTCAACATGGAAACATATGGATCCATGTGCTCCCAGCATGGATGAATATTGCGGTTGCTTTTGTCCTCAAAATTCAAAACAAGATGCCCCAGGTTTGTCATGCATATTTGCTAGTTTCTGTGAAATTATCGATGTTGATCCCTCTACTTCATTGAAATGAAATGGTAATGAAGCTCTGCCTACACACTTGTTGCACTTCATTACGGCCTCCTATGTATAATTTTATCCTTGCTGATGCAGCAGAGATCATGAAAATGATATGGTTGCAGAAATAGGTTCATGCCTGAGGTGAGTAAGCTCCAGCGTCCTCCCTCTTCCCAATACAAGTTTCATAATTTAGTTTATATTTTGCATCGACTTTTTTAGTGAGTTATAATTTTGGTCATTCCTACATTTTTGCCACTAAGAATAGCAAACGCCCTTTCCTAAATTAAAATCAACGTGGTATAGCAACATGATAGGTGCACATTTGAAGCATAAAAGCACTTCCAACCTATAGAGTCAAAATATCTAAAGTTGAAGCAACAGGTAAGCCTAGTGTACTTGGAACTATCACATGCCATGCGGAGAGGTGACAGAAGCTAAGCTTTTAAGGCTGGTCTTTAAATAGATGAAATGTAAGCCGTTTGGCAAGTTCCATGCAACAAGTGTTGGATCTTCAGTAATCAATCTTCTAAGTGTTACAGAGGATCCAAGTACTGATAGAATGATAGAAATGGAAATGAAGCATTGAACAGCAGAAATGTAGTATTGAGATCTTACCAGTCTTAAAATATTAATTCAGGTTTGGTAAATAATGATAAAACTTCAATGCTGAATATTCCGTGTATCACCATAAGCATACCATATTAATGCTATATATATCCTTTCCTTTCTTTTAAGGCTGCAAATTGGTAAAGTTTGGGAACATAGTAACCGGAATCACATGCGCTACATGGGAATTAGGATTTGTAAGCAAGAACCAGAATTCATCAGGAATCGCAATACCCAAACATAGAAATCATGATTCTTGTGATCGAGAACCTGATTCTCATGCCTAGGAATCCTGATTCTCATGACATGAAATCCCGGTTCTTATTAATCATGTGAATCCCGATTCCATCAGGTAACCCTAGTCCCATTAAAAAATTGCCCCCAATAGCATATTCAAGACAAACAATAACAATAAAATTTTGAAATCAGTTAAAAGCAGTAACAAATGGAGAACCTTCCAAGGATATACACACACACAAAGGATAGCTAGTTACCTTTCAATTAGTGCTGCACACTCACTGGATCATTTCTCACAGAGATAAGATTTTATGCACATTTAGATGAAAACTGTAGTAATTTTTCCAAATGTCTTCCAAAGATTCCTGAGTTCTCTTAGTTTTATTCATAGGAAATTTAAAACACGAAGTGCATATTTGAAATTGAATATAAAGGTAGACTGCAGCCATTGTCTCACATCATACTATAGGAGAAGGTTACAATGGGGAATTGTCTTTGGAATCAATAGAAGTGTCATGCACCTTGCTAAGCAAATGGATCTTTTTAGAAGCAAGTTGAGATTGATATTCATCATGTGTCATAGTTGTCTTCAGGTGAAATGGTTCCTTGTTTTATGCTCTCAATAAGTTGTAATCTATTAAGAAAGTCCCAAACACTAGGTAGATATTGGAATATTCTTCATAAATGCTAAATTGTTGTCGTCTAGAGTATGTGACTAAGAATTTGAGTTTGGGAAAATCTACACCTCATTTATTTAAGGGTAGTTATAGCAATTCACATTATTCCGTATTTTCAGGAAAGATATTTGTTCATTGGTACATTTTCTTATGCATTTATATATGGCAGTTTATAATCACAATCATTGAGAATTTCAGTTCTCTCTTTTTTTTCATAATACACCTCATCTCCTCAAATAATTTAAGCAGAGTACCAGCTCAAAAGTTCCTCCAACCACAGCTAATATAAACAAAGATGCTAGAATGATACGAAGATAGACATGGTGTATTTGGTGTGAACTTTAAACCTTAATCAGCTTAAAACAACCAAGAATTTTCAATATAAAGTTCTGAAGATCCAATCTTTCTGTTCTGGCCTGATATTAAAAGAAATTAATGATACAATCTAAAAATAAAACCTAAAAGCACACACCCACATACACACATATCAGTAGAGAAGCACCATAAATTTTATGGTGATGGCATGCATTTAATGCTTGATTCATTTGAAAAATCAGTCTCCCAAAAGGTGACAATCTCATGCAAAAAGCCAGCAATCCAAATTTGATTGCTATAGTGCATTAATATTTCTAATAAAAAAACATGGATGCAACCAAATGATTTCAGAATAACTGAAAATACTTGTGGCTAATGTACAGTCAGGATTTAATAGTGAAAACGGGTAGTGTGTTCATACAACCATAATAGTATGAAGTAATTGAGAGCTGATGTTAGACATGCCCAAGAACCCAATTATGTTAAAAGCAGGGAACCTCATGTATGTAGCCAATATATGCTTCTCTGAGAAAGTCTACTACCAATTCTTTATTACAGCTTTTTTTCACACACACACACACACACACACACACACACACACACAGGGCTTTGAACTTCAAACTCTTTTGTTCACAATCAATGAATATGGGTTCTCATTATGTGATAATCCTGTTATGGAATGGGTCTACTACAAAGTTATTGGAAGCTTCTTAGGTAGGTGGGAAGCACACTTCCCCAAAAACTCGCTTCGGAAGCATGATACTCTCTCATGCTTCTCCTATGCTCCCACAAGCATTGTCCATGCTTTCCTACATGCTTCCTATATATGCTTTTCATACGCTTCTTTTCATATTTTTCATGTTTCTCCTCTCACACTTTCGCACTTCTCATGTGATTTCTTTAAATTAGCAACCATCATTGTTAGATTTTAACAAAAAAATTAGTTCTCCCTCACACTAAAAAATCACGAAATATAAGAATACTCAGTTTTATTTTAGTTTTTATTTGTTTCATCTGATTCCTATTCAGTTTCCATATTGATTTCTTTTTTATTCCTGTTTCACTTTCAAATTGATACCTCGTTTCTCGCTTCCTATAAATTTTAAAAAGCCTCGCTTCCGCTTCCCATATCATTTCCCGCTTCTGCTTCCTAGTCTGTCTTGGTCTACTATATTTCTAATTTTTTATATCTCCATTGCAACAGGTAATCCTGAAGGGTTAGATGCAGAATTTTTGGAAACCATGTTAAAGATGGCTCCAACCAAAGAGGAGGAAATAAAACTTAAGGAGTACAGTGGAGATATATCAAAACTTGGCCCTGCAGAGCGCTTTCTCAAGGCTATCTTGGATATTCCATTTGCCTTCAAAAGGGCTGATGCATTGCTTTACATATTCAATTTTGAAGCAGAAGTAAGATACCTCAGAAACTCCTTTCAAACCTTGGAGGTAATTTGTGCTGATCATACTAATTCTCTCCTGCATGTACTTTCTTATGCATATAGATCTTAAAAAAATTAGTAGGCTAAAAGTTATAATTTATCATATCTTAACAGAGAACCCAGGAATGTTAAAACTTTCACAAAGGTTTAGTTCTAAAAATAAAGGAAAGAAAGAAAAGAAAGAAAGAGATGTCAGTCCAGCCTATGGTATCCACTTTTTTCTCATATTGTCCATTTCCATTAGAATGGTAGCAAAAGCAATGTAGGTGCTTAGCATGTGTAACCCAAAAGAAAGGATTTCTGAAGTGGAAGAAAGATGGAATATATCATAAATAGTAAAGTTAAACAGGACCCTTTAAGTTAACATTTTTATATTTACCTGCAAAACATGATCAGGCAGCATGCGAAAAATTGAGAAGCAGTCGACTATTCCTTAGATTGCTTGAAGCTGTACTTAAAACAGGAAATAGGATGAACATTGGGACAAACCGAGGTGATGCAGAAGCGTTTAAGCTTGATACACTTCTGACACTAGTAGATATCAAAGGAAGAGATGGTAAAACAACATTGCTCCACTTTGTTGTTCAAGAGATCATCAGATCAGAAGGTGAAGGTCAAGGAATTTGCAGAAATGAAGAGGTCCAAATTCGTGAACTTAAGCATGAAAATGCACTCAATAAAATGCACCCAAATGTTATTGAGGACAATCTCAAGAAGCAAGGGTTGCAGGTTGTTTCTGGACTAAGCAATGAACTCGGTAATGTAAAGAAGGCAGCTGGAATGGATTCAGATATCCTAAGAAGTTACGTGTCCAAGCTCACCATTGGATTGGAAAAGATAAACTTGGTCTTGCAACTGGAAGATGCACAAAGAAACAAAGACAGTGACAGCAGGAAATTCTCTGAGTCAATGAAGCAATTCCTTATCAAAGCTGAATCAGAGACCCTTCGATTAAAGGCTGAGGAAAGTGTGGCACTATCATTGGTCAAAGAGATCACAGAATACTTTCATGGAAATACAACAAAGGAAGAAGCTCGTCCTTTCAGAATATTTATGAATGTAAGGAATTTCCTCTCAATTTTGGATAAAGTTTGTAAAGAAGTAGGGACAATACAGGAGAGAACGATATGGGCTCAGCTCGATCATTTCGAATTTCATCTGGCATTTCAGTACCAGTTTTCCCAAGGTTCGAAAGAAGGCAGGAAAGTTCAGTTGATGGAAGTTTATCACCACAATGATTAACTAGCACTATACCTACCAATTTACAATCCATTCAATTGGATCAAATTGAAAGACTGATTTTTAGGACAGCATGAATAGATCAAATTGGAAGCTTGAATGTTAAGACCATTTTCTGTCATGAAGGAAATTTCAGACACCATACAAACTCAAGGGGTTGTTTCAAGGCTTGTCCAGGATTGGGTCCGTAAACAACTGTACCAAGTCGAATGTTTGTTTCAACTGTACATAGATGTGTTCTAAATGTCTGTTGTTTCATGATGATGTGGGAACAACTTGGATAAACATGGATAATGGGTAAGATTACTTCATTTTGGATAGTATGACCCGATCTGCACATCATTTTACATGTTTTAACAATTTTATTATGGATTTTTGCTCTTGATATGGATCGAATTACAAACATATGTTTAAAATCATAGATTTTTTCCTCGAATATAGATATCGAATTGAATCCAAATACCAAAAACTAAAAAAAATATATGTAAAACAAATACACAACAATTTTATTTTTTGACAGCACAACCTTATAATTGGTATCGACTATGGATCCAATTATTCACGTAAAATCATGGATTTTTTTCTCAAATATGGATCTCGAATTGGATCCAAATACCATAACATAAAAAAATGTTTAAAATCTAAAATCTCATATTGGATTTAAAAACTGAAAAAACTTTAAAATTTGAGTATTTTGAAGAAAAATAAGAATTGATATTTTTTATAAATGATTTAATCAGTGTCATATTACATCTAATTATGAAAGTTTATCATAAAAATATCAAATCTTGGATTCTCCCTGTTCTTGTTCCCCGTGTTCATGTCCTATTTTGCTTCCTTGGATTCTCTAACGGCTTTTGAATGACCTATTTATAATAGGACATACAGTAGGAAAATAGAAACCGAAGATGGGAGCCTACAGGTCCAGTGGATGGCAAAGAAACGAAAGAAACGAGGAACATGAAACTAATCATGAAAAAATGGAAAACAGGATCAGTATTTGCAATATATGGTGTACTTTAATTCAATCAAGTGTATGTTTTCATATTCCAGGTAAAATAATGCATTTGGTAAATTTTCTTTTAATTTAAAGGAGAACTTGCAAATAAACTTGTTTCCACAAGTGTATCAGAAACATGGATTTCAAAATGCATTTCTCATCGTTATAAAAATTGAAATGATCTAATAAAAAAATATATCTGGAACTCCTTTTAAGCCTTTCAACACATTAACTTTATCTTAGTACGGATTTAATGTGGGCATTGGGCCTCACACATAGAACCATGATTCATATGTAAGTTAAGTATTTGATCCAAAGTAGGGATCTAGAATATATCATTGGATTCTCATAAAAGATTTTATTGAGAATCCAATGACTCGGAGTAGTAGGCTAGGAATCTTAGGATCCTGTTAAGGAGAACCAGCTACTCAAGGCAAGCTACTTAACCCAACTCATGCCTGTGCAGAAAATATGGATGTGAATCCAAAAAATCTTATTTAAAGGGGGCCTGTTAAATTCAATCTCATTCTTTTCTCCTCTATCGACTCAGTCCCTCACTCTCATTGTGCATCGGTCCCAAATTCCAATAGTGGTATCACAGTTCAGTCAGTTTCCGTGTATGAAAAAAAAAATAGTGGATCACACATCAAAGATCGCCAGAAAACCCAGGACGTCAGTTGGGCTCAGCAGGCGATGCTGACCTGCAAAAATCGGGAGCAGATGAGAGAGGGGAGCACAACCTCCGAAGGGCTTATCAGTCGAACGGCCATGTCTGGTGGATAGCACTGCCGACGTGAGGCGGTGGAAAAAAAAAAAAGAAGGGGAAAAAGAACCCTCCCTGCAGCAGCATCGCTACTGACGTTAGACGTAGAGAAGACCCCCTGCGGCAGCTGGTTGGGTCCGACAGAGCCACCAAGAGATGGGTTGCATAGGAAGTTGTTGAAAAAAAAAGGAAAATCGTGCTCGACCAACACCACCAGCATGCGCCCGCAACCGAGAAATGAGATATTTGGCCCTCCGATCGCCTGCACGTGAAATTCATGAAGGGGTCATGAGCGCTGGGAGTGGTGGGATGGACTAGCTCAGAGTCTCAGACAATAGGTCCCTACCAGGATCATGCCCGAAGAAGTATGGGTGGATCAAGGTGACCCTTGAGACCTTGACCGGCAGTTCACCGCTAGTCGTCGGCTCGGACGCAGGGGCGCTGCCGGTGGCCATGGCGAGGTGACGGATGATGTTGACGTTGGCACTCTCTGGCCAGGATGACCTTATCTAAGTCACACTGTCAGCCTCGACTTAGCTTGGCGATGGGGTGCTCTGGCGGCAGCTGGTATTCCACTGAGACGATGAGGGTGCCGGACTCGGTGGAGCGCGAGTTGCGGAAGGCACGGTAGGTAAACACCATAAATTTTACAAAGTTTTAAAATTTTCTTTTTGCCCCATACCACTGTCAGTCAGAACCGTAATTGGGTCAATTTTTAATCATTTCTGGGATTCACTTTTTTGTCGAAGATTCAAAATTCAATTTCATTTTTTTGACCCAACATCGGATCCAGATTAGACATCACAATCCAATTCTGAGCTCGGATCTTCTATTTTTCACTCTAAATCTAAAAAATCAAAATCAATTTTTTGTATGGCTCAGGTATTTTATCCAAATCCAAATCCAATCTCTATTTGAATCCATTTCTCTCATTTTTTCTCAGTTCGAGATCCAAACTCGATATTTACTCAAAATCTTATATTGAGATCCGTTTTTAAAATTCAAAATTAATTCTTCTAGTTCAAAAGCTCTCCTTTGCGAAATTCTCAAATTTCAAAATCAATACAACAACAACAACAACAACTACGCCTTCATCCCAAAACAATTGGGGTCAGCGATATGAAAAATTTCAAAATCAATATTTTGTAAAATCTTTCAAAACCCCTTTTTGGATCTCGTCTCCTGAGCCACTTGCATTTTAGATTTTCTTTCAAAAAATAAAAAAAAAGAAGGTAAAATTTTAGAAAGTGGTTTTAGGTTAAATAAGAAAGGATTTTTGAAAAATTCTCGCAACTAACCCCTTTTTAAAAATTTTAAAACTTGAAATGAGCATTTTTAAAAATTTTGTAACCACCCTCTCCTTTGTAAACTCACGTAAAGGAGAGGGAAGAGGCATCAAGTTTTTAGAAGAGGAGGAGGAAAACTGAATTCCTCTCTTCTCCCTCTTTCCCTCTTCCATTCTGATTTCCCCTCTCTTTCTCTCTTTCTCTCTCTTCCCCCCTTTCACCAGAAGCTTCAAGTTTGGCCCTCTTCACCGGAGAACGCTGAGAAGCTGGCCTGCTCATTCCTCAATTGCTCCTCAACTGTGGTAAGTTTTATATTTCGTTTTTCCTATTCAAGATTATGCTTCAGCGAGTTTCAATTCATTCCGTTTTTGTGATTTTTGTTTTCACCATTGCTTTGATTTCATTACTGCAATACATGTTGCATCGACCAACATCTCACAAGCACTGCACCAGTGTTTTCTTTTCTTTCATTCTCCACTGTCCATCGAAAGCATATGTTGCAGTATCGATTTACCTATAGCAGCATCGATCTGCATATTGCAACAGGGTGTTGATTCATTTCTTTCCATTTCATCTTCATGTTGTTTATGCTCTAGCAGTTTCCTTTGCAACTCATCACTAAATTTTCATTGCTTATGCACATTCGATCTTTGTTTATGCTTTTGCATCTCAGATCTGGCGCTCCCTTGCATTTCATCATCTTCATCATCATCTCATTTTATCTCCTGTTCATTATTTTCCTTTTCATTGGCATTTCATTTCCCCTGCATCTGGTCAGCATTGCATTTCACTCTGCGCTTTCATTCTCTACTCTGATTTTCACTCTGTTTCATTTTTGTTTCACTTTGTTTCATTGCATACGTTGTTCATCGATTGTGATTCCTGTGCATTCATAGCAATTGCATTCATATACATTGCATACCTTCTTCGATCTAGCCTCTGTTTCAGCACAACATCATCTCATCTGCATTGCATATCGCACTTCACATATTGCTTTGCTGCATCGGTTTATGTATGCTCTACACAGAATCATCTGCATTCTTCAGTATGCATCAGCATTTCGTAGATTTCGGTACCTGCCATGAGATGCTTTGCTCTGCTAATCTGAAACCGGATTCATATTTGGTTTGCTGCGAAGTGTTTTACTCTGAAATCAAATCGCCCTGATCTGCTGTAAAACTCTCGTATGATTCATCGTGAAATCCAGCATCCAGCGACAACGTCTGATGCCTCTGGTTCGATTTCATTGTGAATTCCATCTGTTTCAATTTGTTGGGAGAGTTTGCATTCAATTTATCATGAAAATGCTTTACTCTGACTTAAAGTCGGATTTGCATTTGACTTATAGTGAAAATCCACTTCTGAATTACCATGAGACCTGCTCTCATTTGATCACATCGCCCACTGCGTCATTTCCATTCAATGCATCTTCATCTTCAGCGTTCACGTCAATTGATTCTGCTGCATCAATCATATTTTATGCATAATAGCATCAAGCATCTGCCCCTTGTTCATTTTCATTACAACAATATCTACATTTCATTTACCTTCCATTATAGTTTAGCATTTCATTATACTCATTTAACATCTCATTTTACTTGTATCATCAATTTCTTTTATCAACATTTCATTACAGCATCTTAATAAAGCTTTTCACATTATCATGTATTTATCTGTTCATCAACATTCTATCAGATCTGTAGCATTATATATGCATTGTACCCTCTTTTTCACTTTAGAGTTGCTACATTCCACGTATATTAGCACCTGATTCAACATCATATCATCTATCATTTAGTCATTTCTGCAGCGTCTATTCATTAGGCCTTAGCTTTTCTTTCTTTCATTCATTGCATGATATCACTTATGTATCGGCATTCTCTTTACAACACAACACCAATTTTCATTGCACTTAATACAAAGCTCATGTTTCACTTGCATCGAAGCTCGCATTCTCATCATGTTCCAGTTGCATTTCATTTCCATCTAGTTGAGTTCCATTATGCATCTCAACACCAAAGCATCATATGCAAATTTTTGTATAATGTCGCCTGGTTTTGTGACTCGGCAGTCTGTTTGTCATATTCAATGGCATCTCGTTAGCTTCATTCGTGAATCTGCTTCTATGCCAGTGTGTTTCATAACATTGATTCAACACATCATCCTATATTTACAAGCATCTTATGGCAGCTGTATCGTTTATCTGAATGAGTAGGCGTGTGAGTATGTTGTTTTCTTTACATCATCTGCATATCATATTTCTGCATCATTTTCTGTTCCATTTTCCGTTTTATCCATATTGCCTCTCATTTCCTGTGTTTCATTTTAGCATATGCTTATGCTTTATTTCCTGCATTTCATTTTAGCATATGCTTATGCTTCATTCCAGCATTTCATTTTAGCATACGCTTATGTTTTATTCATGCACTTTGCATACCCATATGCATTTCCATTCCAGCATAGCATATGCATTTTCATTCTATCATAGTATATGCATTTTCATTTTAACATGAGTATATGCATTTCATTCTCAGCATATGCACATGCCTTTCAGTTTCAGCATAGCATATACATTTTCATTTTATCATAGCATATGCATTTTCATTTTAGCATAGTATATGCATTTTTATTTTAACATAAACATGTGCATTTTCATTTTAGTATATGCATATGCATTGCATTTTAGCATATGCATGTGCATTTTAGTATATGCATGTGCATTTCATCTTAACATATGCATTTCATCTTAGCATATGCATATGCACTTCATTTCAACATAAGCATATGCATTTCATTCTCAACATAAGTATATGCATTTCATTCTCAGCATGCTGCATATACATATGCATTTCATCCTATGCATTTTGCATATCATCTATGTTATATTTCTTTCATTTTACTTTGTAATTTCATTTGTTATATTCAATCTTTTTCCTGCTATTTAGTAGTTATTAATCATAATTTTCATCTTTTTTCAACATTTCATTTATTGTATCCCTTGTCTTTGTTGCTTTGTATCATCTTGTGTTTTGCAGGAAATGCGGAAGATATTGGTTTATCTTTTAGATTAGAAAATTTCAATATTCAATTTTAATTTGGGGATGTAATAATTTCAATATTTAATTTTAATTTGGGCATGTTATTTTTATTTTCTTTTAAAAAGGATACAATGGGAAAACACGAATGACACATGCACCCTTTAACAGAGGATAAATAAAACTAAGTAAAGTTCGTATTTACGGCCATAGTCGAAATACGAATAATACTTAGAATTATTATTCTTTATTAAAATACAATTCATTTTAAAAAATTATTATATTTTCAAATACATTTTCTTCCTTTATTAGAATATAAAATAACGATTAAATCAAACTATATTCAAGATCATAGTCATAAATATATGAAAATTTAATCTTGTCTTAATTCTATAAAGGCAAAAAAAATTATTTTATTCTTTCTTGGAATTTAGATAAAGATTAAATTAGAATATGTTTGTGATCATAGTCATGGATATATTAAAATTTAATCTTATTTTAATTCTATTAAAGAATAAAATTTGGTTTTGATTCCAATTTCAAATAATTTTTTTTAAATACATTCATCATTTAAGATAGAATTATATCATTATTTTCCAAATTCAAAACATTTTCAAATTCAAAATATTTTCCAAGTGATTTTTGAAATTTATTTTCTATTTAATTTTATTTTCAAGAATTAAGTTCAAAACTATTTCTGAAAATGAAATTCAATTTCAAATTTATAAATTCAAAGTATTTTCAGAATCATTTTCAAAATCTAAAAAAATAATTTCAATTTTGACTACAATTTCCATTTCAATTTTCAAATTCAAATTCGATTTTAAATTCAAATTCCAAATTTCAATTCTAATTTCCGGTTTAAAGTTCAAATTGTAAATTCAATTTTGATTTCAAACCCAAAAATTCAATTTCTAAGTTCAATTCTCAATTCAAAATCAAACTCAAAAAAATCGATTTTCAATCAAACTTCAAAGTTCTTAACTTTGAATTCAATTTCAAGCTTTCAATTAAAGTTCATTTCAAATTCCAACATTTCAATTCAAAAATCGATTTCTGAACCTCAAAGTTTACTTCTTAAAAGGATGTTTTCAAATCCATTTCAGAATCACTTGGAAAAATCTAAATTTCTAAAACATTTTCAAAGGGCATACATATTTTTTTAAAAGTTCAAATTCATAGCACAAGCATGATTCAATGTACATTTAGGACTTAGAATAATTTCTTAGATAAATTTAGGCAAAGCAAAGGCATAAATTCGATCATTGCTTCAATTACCCTTGGTAAGGGCGCCAGGAACGGTTGAACCTCGTACCGATGAGCGAATCCAATCTCCCCATTTTCTCGCGAATTTCAAAACGACAGTGAATTATTTTAAAATCAAATCTATCTTTTTCAAAAAGGTCAAGTAGACCTTGCTAAGAGTTTTCTTCTCTTTTTTTCTCTTAAAAGGAAAAGAAAGAGAAAATTTTTGCAACGATCACCGGTAGCCATTAAAGAAGCCTGACTCGATGCAGAAGCCTCCACTGTGGACAATGAAGACGATAGGGAGGCGCCCCTATAACTTTTTGATGAGGGGTGGGAAGTAGAGGACGCAGAGCAGACACCTTTGCCAGACAGCTGTGTAGGGCGAAGACAACGCCAGTGTTGGTGCTCGATTGAGGAGAAGCGGAGTTGCCAATGAACGACGGAGTACCGATGAGTGGAGGAGTTAGTAGAGTTGCAGAGGAGGTAGTGGTCCTCTCCATCAGATGGTTGTCGAAATCCACGGTGGTAGCCATGGAGGAAGCAACGAAAGAAGAAAATGACAAAAAAAGAGAAAGAGAAGAAAGATGAAAGGGTAGGGTTTGAAGAAAACTGAGAACCCTTGATTTTTATGGTTAATACACCTTTAAAGTTTATTTACCATTCTACCCACTACTTTTTTTATTAATTTTGATTATATCCTCTTAAAGTAAGATTACTTGTTGCTCTTGTTCTTTTTGATTTATTGTATGTCTCCTCCATCATTTTTAGAATACGGACCTCTATTTTTGGAAAATTTCAGAAGCGCTCTCTGAAAAATAACAAACATGGTTATATTTTTTGGTTTTCTTCATAATGGTCTTCAAACTTTTCTGAAATTATAGAAAACCATCTAATTTTTTTTGTTTAATTCAATTTTTTTTGAATATTCTGTTTCGGGCTTCAAGTTTATTTTTTTATCGATAACTACCTTTTAACTTTTTTGATTTTACAAAAAAATGCTTTTGGTTAGCGGAATAGCTCTAAAATTTTTATTCAGATAGGTTTGGATCAAGTCAAAACAGATAGTTTCTTATGAACTTTGTTGGATCTGGTAAAATTTTTTTGAACCTAATTATGATCGGCTTTTGATCTTTACCCTAGTATGAGAGAGGAATTTTTAGCATGCACACACAAACAATATATATATATATATATTCTTTATCCTAAAATATTGTGTGTACATATGTTTTATATATGCTATGTATTTTGTTCATGTTTGGATCCTATTATATATGGATATGGTATGACTTAGTATTGATTAAGTTTTTATGGATAAAGTTTAAATGGATTAGGATCCATTAAATCTGATATTTTGATCAAGATTGGATATGATCAGTATTGGATCAAATGTTTTTTATCTAGTAAGGTGACATCGACCTTGGTTTGATCCGATAAAATATTTTGGATCTGGTTAAACCTGTATGAATTTGGATAAATTCATTTAAATGAGTTTAGATCCAGGTGAATTAGTTTAGACCTAGGCAATGCTATTGAATCTTGTTGAACTTTAATGGATCTAAATATATCTAGTTAATAAGTTTTGGATCCAAAAAATGTTATTGAACATACTTGAATTATTACTATACATGAATACAATGTTTTATGAGTGTTTTAAGGTTATTTGGATGTTGAGCAAATAACTCAATATGCATCAAGCGTAAACATCTAGTTTAGAATTGTTTTTTACTCAAAGCTTATAGTATGATATGAGCTCAGTTATGATTGATGCATATAATTATTTGGATAATTTATTATTGGGTCTTCTTATTAAACAAATCTAATATTGTATCCGAATAAGTACAATTTTGAGATATGAAATATGGATCTAGGTTTGATCCAAGTTTTATGTTAGATCCAATTGGTATAATGCCTTGATATGGGATATGGATCCAGATTTGATCTAGAGATAGATATGAAAATATATTAGGAGATATGAGATATGGATATAGACTTGATCCAGGTTTTATAATAGATCCAAAAAAGTATAATGCCTAGATATGGGATATGTATTCAGATTTGATCCATAGTTTTTGGTAGATTTGCATAGTATCAAACCAATTTTTTAGACCTAATAATAACATATTTTGTATGGGTTCTGGTTTGACCCGGATAGATCCAATAACTATAAATGGTGGACGTGAGGTACGGATTTAATTGAATTTTAATATGGATCATGTTGGACTTGATGGATAATATCTCAAACCAGATTTAGATATAGACTCATACAAATCCAAATAGACTTGGATCTAAATTTTTCCAGTGGATCCAGTAATGGATATAAATTTATATGTTCACAATCTTATGGTTTGATTAACGCCTTGGAATTCACTTATCATATTTGGCATATTGCCAAATAGTAATGTGATAACTTTTATTGGATATGGATATGGTGAATATCCAAATTAGATTTGGATATAAGGATGTAAGTTTGTGATGACTTAATGTGTATATTGCTTAAATGCAATACATTGAAAAAGTGTGAGCTGAATTATAATTTGACATATGCATGTGTAGATATTTATTTGTATATGATGATAAATAGTCATGATCCCTCTGATATGCTTGTATGAATGCATGAAAGGATATTTTTTATGCATTAGAAACTTATGCATGAAATGCAACATGGTGATATTCATATTATATGATTATTTGGATCTAAATATACTGATTCAAGATTTTCAGATGGTTATTAACCTGATAAAAATTTAAACAGGTTGCATGTGATAATGCACATGGATAGTGGAAGTATGAATTACTGTGTTTGGCAAATCGTATTTTATCATGGATCCATGAATTGATGAAAATTTATAGTACTCCACTAGGGTGCATGTTGACATGATGATGTCTTACGATATGGTCATGGAAGAGTCATAAGAACCCCATAATTATATGAGACCCACATTATGATGTATTCACTTTGCTCTAGAACTATTGTAAAACCCACGTTTTTCATAAAAAAAAATTTTATTTTATCGGACCCGGGCCGGGTCGGGTCCGGACCCGACCCGGGCCCGCCTGTGATAGGGTTTTAAGATAACCCGACGCAGGAAGAGGATTTTAAATCCTCTTCCCGAGCGCCCCCCCCCCCCCTACCGCGCCTTCGTCCCGATAGGGAAACCCATCGGGGTTTCCCCTTTTGTCGCCCCTCCCCGAGCTCTTTAAGAGCATTGCGGGAGGGGAGGAACGATGCCCCGCCCCCCTTCTCGTTCCCTGCAGGCGGCAACCACGACCGACGCCTCCTCCTTCCCTGCGCACGCCGTCGATCGCCAGCCACCTCGCCTCCTCCCCTTCCAGGTACGCCCTCTACCTCAGTCTCCTCCTCCCTCTTCTCCCCCTCCCATCTCCCTCTCTGTCACCTCGCCAGGACGCCGGCAGGCGGCGCACGGCCCCTGCCGTGCCCTCCCACCTTCCTCCTTGCCTTTGGAGACCCGACAGGGGGCCTACAGGGCCCTTGTCGTCCCCTTCCCTCTTTTGGGGGTTCGCCGGAGTGCCGACAGGGGGCCAAGGGCCCCTGCGACACCCCTTCGGCCCGATCTCTCTCTCTGTCTCTCTTCGGTAGGGGTTTGTCCCCCTGCCATCGTCCTTTCGCCGGACGGCAGGGGCTCGGCCCCTGCCGATTCGCTGTCGTCGGCAGGGGTGCGACCCCCTGCCGATTCTCACTACCACTTAGAGTGCTGTTCTTTTGCTTCAGTCAACAAATCATTGCTCATATTAAAGCTATAGCCAACCAACAATATAAGTTAGATGAGAGTGATCTCCTTCCTGCAGGCACCAACTTCACACATGTGAAGGTACACTCATCATCTATCTTATGTGTGAAATCTAAACCCATTACGACAAATCCTTTAAATCTTTTTACACTTACACATGCGGAGGCACTGATTGCACTCGATTTGAATGCGAGCCAACTCAGGTTGATATTTTTATAAGGTCACACAAGAAGGATGAAAGATATGTGAATGCCCATGCCACCAAGATAGCTGCAAGTATGACGATTTAAATTCAAAGTTTTTATTTATATTTAAGATTGTATTCCTTAAAAATTGAATTATGTTTTTAGGCCAAGTGTTTGGAAAGAGCTTCTCAATTAGATGGTCTATTGGATAGCATGGCGCCCGATTATATTTACAAGTTGTAGGGGTTGAGAGACCGAGGAGAATGCACACATATGGGCTAGGTCTCACTCTTGACTTCTTTGGCAACCCTAGTCTAGCTGAGTATGCCACATAAGGCCATGGAATCAAAAGGAAAATTCACCATCCCAAAGATAAGTGGAAAAGCTCCAACAACAAAACCAACAATTGTGGCAAGAAACTCGACAATTAAGGGAAAAAAATCAACAACAAAACCAACAATTGTGGCAAAAAACTCAACAATTAAGGGAAAAAATCAACAACAAAAACAACAAATGCAGCAAGAAACTCAACTAAATGAGGAAAATCAAAAGATAAAACAAGACATGCAAAACATGATGGAAATGAAACAAGCAAGCCCTAATCTTTTTAGGTATAACATGTGTTGGATGTGCGTTAATATATCATAGTTGTAGATGCATATACAGGAGTATATGTGTTCTATATTCATGCCTATGTGAATGACCTTGTACTAGTTGGTGCACAATCTTAGATAATGTACATGATATTTGATTTTCTTTCTATTTCCTTTTTTAGTTTAATGCTAGTTTGTTTATCAATATAACTGAAACAGTTGCATTCCCTTCTCATAGCTTGTAGGCATTGATGAAGTACAAAAGCTAGAGCACATGGGTGAACGGGAGCATTGGATGTGTTAGGAAGGGCAAGTTGGGTTCTTTGATGAAATCAATAATATGAGTATTTTGGAGTTGATGTGTCAGCAAATTGCTATTTTTTCTCTAATTTCATGTATAGGAGGAATGTTACTATTTAGAACTTTTTATTTTTTGTTTATTCATCTACCCTCTAGTATCACACTTTAATGTTTTGTGACATTACACACACATATACAGTTGCATATGATGCACATGATTCATGACTAAATGCATTTTGAAGTACTCGGTCATGATTTTGAGTTAATTGCAATGCAAAAGGAATATTTCTATTATTTATTTGGTTGTATGGAGGCATGAGAAAAGACTTTCTATAGAAACCTTGATAATAATTGTAGATTCAATTTTGCAAAATATTCACTCTTGTTGTGAATGAATATTTTCTTAAAGCTTCTACTTATTGTTAAGTGTCATGCTATGTTTTAGTGGAGATTCATTTCTCTCATAAAAGTCATTTTTGAAAAATAGTTCTTTTACATATTGGCCATGTATATGGATCTCATATGTTGCATTTTGTTTTTCCACCTTTTGTTTAATTTGTGACACATGTTACATGATTTATGATAAACATTTTGATTTTCTTAATTGAAAAGTTATTGTCAAGATTGGTCCATTTTTTCATGAGCTGTGTTATTAATAGCTCGAGAAACTATATTGTGGATTTTTTGTTAAAAAAAACTGCTTGGATTTTGATTTAAATAAATATTTTCATTCTGTTAGACATTGGTGTAACTAGAAATATTTGGTGCAAACATTAAAGAGATCATCTCTTGGATCTTTACAGGAAGAAGGATTGTTTATTATGAGTTCTCTCCTAAGTATAGATCCAGCATTTACTTTTTACATTTTTTTACTTTTTGTCTTGTTTCCCCATTTGCTTTCTTGCCTAGCAATTTCCTGTTTATATTGGGTGTAGGTTTTTGTCTAATATAAATTCTATATTTCTACATAGTCTTGTTTCTTTGTCAATTATTTCAGCAAAACCTCTTCCAAAACTAAAGGAAATATATAACAAGGTATGATTTCCCCCTTCCCTCTTTTCTCCTTTTTGAATTAAACACTTCTGATATAACAATTATCTGGCAGCTTTACTGTTCACAACCTTATTTAGGTGCACCTGATTATTATAACTTATTGCAAATATTTTTAGACATTATGACATGCTAGAAACTGCTAACATGGTCATGATTATTTGAAGCTTAACTGCCTGCTAACTGAAACTTGTTTAAGCATATATTTTATGGACAAGTACAGATACTATTGCGCCTATACCTGTATATTGTCCATGTGGCTAGTGAGATTTTGAGCTACCCCTGAGAATAGGAAAAAAGTGAGAACTTATGTCACATAGGTGCGGGTGTTGTACTAAAGGTTTGTATAAAATACAGCACAGCTACCATTTGAAGGGGGGTATTACTGCATGTACCTCCTACACAGGTATCACAATTTAAGCCATTTATTTGTATTATACTTGTTTGCTCATTATTCATGAATATGTCGCTGCCATATGCAATGGACAAACTGTACATGCACCATTTTAGTAACATGTTTTCTCTGAAGAAGGAAAAGTAGTGCATTGGAATCTCTTACGGGTAACGCATACTATCCTGTGAACTTCTTCAGGAGTCCTAATTTATTCTGTTTTGATCAGTATAGTTATTAGTCCTCTAGTGTCGGAAAATCATGCCTTCTTTGTTCAGCTTGAGTCTATCTGGGAAATCATGCATTCTTTGTCATTCTTGTAAGAATTGTTTGTATTCTTTTGGAGTGTTACCATCTCCCTGTTTCTAATTCAAACGGAAGAATCCAACAAAATGTTGGGTTTCTCTCATTATTCTCTTCGCCGCACTCCAAGCACGTCGCCTGATCTTGTCAAGGATGTCTTTCGTATTTGCTGGGCAGCGATTTGTAGAAGTCCTCCTCAGCTGAATGACGATTTAGCTGTTCAGAGCTTTGTAGATCAGCGATTTGTGGTTTGGTTTTGGAGCTGCGTAAGTCGACTTTGTATTCGCTGGAAAGCAATTTGTGGTTATCGCTGGAATAGCGATTTGTGTTGTCTGCCGAAACAGTGATTTGTGGTTATCGCTGGAATAGCGATTTATGTTGTCTGCCGAAATAACGATTTGTGGTTATCGCTGGAATAACGATTTGTGCTGTATGCCAAAACAACGATTTGTGGTATCACTGGATAGCGATTTGGTTATCGCGGGATAGCGATTTGTGTTGTCAGCAGGACAACGATTTGTGAACTTCGCTGGATAGCGATTTGTGGCTTCTGCAGGAAGCTAGTTCGTGACATCACCGCATGGCGATTTGTGGTCATCGCTAGATAGCGATTTGTGGCATCGCAGCATGGTGATTTGCGGGTATTGCTGGAATAGCAATTAGTGCTTCTGAAGCTTCGTAAATTGTGCAAGACGTTTAGACTTTTCGCATTTATTATGAGTCTCATCATCTACTTAAAGGATGGATGAGCGGGAAAATAGTGCGTCATCGAAACGTCGTTGGGTGCACACAGAACATCTGTGAGAGAGTGTGAGAAACACTTTTAGGGCACCGAAAGGGCGCAGAGAGAACAGGGGTAAGAAGTGCTGCTACACTTCTTTCTGGACAACTTCGTCAAGCTGGTTCTTCAGATCATTTGTTTCTTGTTCTTCAGTGAGATATATCCTCTTGTTCATTTGTTACACCTCGTGTGTTTGTAAGGCTTATGCCTTTTGTAATATTTGTTTAAAGATAGTGGAAGGTGCTGACCTATCGGTCGCCGTGGACGTACCTCAGTTGAGAGGGAACCACGTAAATCATTGTGTGTTTTGTTTTCGCTGGTTTTGTTTTTATTTCTTCCACTGTCATCGTCGCATTGTTGCCATCGATTCACACTTGTGGGGAAGACTTGATCCGTCAGTTTATTTCCGCTTTATCTCCAACACAAAACTTGCGCTCTAAATTTATCCATCGTTGAGAATCAAGTAGTGCTCTTCCTTTGCTCAATTCATCACTGTTTTCTATTGGTGCAGAGGAAAAATGGAGCGTTGTGAATTAGTGAAGGATATTGGTGCCAGAAATTTTGGGGTTGCCAAGTTGCTTAGAGTTAAGCGAACAAAGGAGTTTTTCGATGTAAAGTACATTGAGAGAGGCCAAAAGGTGACAACTTGTCTTCTTTTGTTGGTATGTGAAGAAATTTTATTTATGGTTCAATTTGGAGAATTGGGTTTTGTGGGTGCTCTGTTTTTTTTAAAGAAATGTTGTTTGGCAGATTGATGAAAATGTTCAGAGAGAGATCATGAACCACAGGTCTTTGAAGCACCCCAATATAGTTTGGTTTAAAGAGGTAATGATTCTTAATGCTCCAGATGTGCTAATTGTATGAAATTTACAGTATGTTGGTAACAGAGAAAGTGGTTTGTTTGTTTTTGGATAAAAATATTAATTCATGGTTTAGGGAAAGATTTGCATGCCTATGTAGTGTTTATAGGATTAGAAACTCGCCCTATAAAGTTTATGCCTTGATGAGAATTTCCCCCATTTTTTCCAACTTATTTCATTCATCATATTGTAGTCCTATCTTAGTTCTACAGGGCCGCAAAATTTATCTTTTTCTTGTTTATGGCTATTAGTCTCTTGAAGACATCTATTTTCTGTAGTTTCCTTGTGTATTTTTTATTCCACTTCCCCCAGCTTCCCTGTTATGCAGGATAGGTTATTGTAGTATCTTATAGGACCTTTGTTCAAAGTACTCTTGTCAACTGAAAGGGAGGCAAACAATCGTGAAGAAGGGGTATCTTGATCCTATTCTTTTGTATCTTGAAGATGGGAACTTGATCTGTTATCAGCAATCTCCTCTTATCGATGGTGACAACCATTGTCGTTACCCTGATGTGCCCAACTTTCTGAAGTATGTTCATAATCATACTTAAGTGAGTTCTTGAAATTGCGTATTTTACGAGTATAGGAAGTGTTGAGGCTGTATAGTAGTGTGCCTCTACAGGTAATTCATATTTAGTCAGCACTGTGCACCATACGATACTTCCAAACTAAGTTTCTAATAGTCATCCGTGCCTATATTTGTTAGACATATTTGAGACATTTTCAAGCTAAGATTCTTTCATGGCTCCTTATGTTGGACATTTTGGATGGGGTTCAACCCTAAGTGTGACCCGATTTGACACTAATGAAGACTTTAGTGAGGTATTAGTGAGGAGGGGGTTCCGTGAATGTGAAATGTTTACATTCAATATGGCATGTGAAGGGTTCACATACATGAATGACATGTCTCTAACCCCCACTCTCCTCCCCCTATAAATCAAGACATGACTGCTTGATGAGAGCAACTAAGGTGTCCTCTTTTCTTATTGGGTTCAGGGTCCTGCTCACCATCGTCTTGACGGCCTGAGCTCATCGTGGGTATTGATAGGCTGAGGAGAACGCCATGCACCTACACCAATGCTCGTCTCATCTATGGCATCTATCGATATGCATGTTTGTTTTTACATTCCAGTTATGATTTTACATGAGCGCCAACAATGGGTTATGGGCTCACACCTCACATTCACTACATGTGTGGGCGTGTCAGGGGGAACTCATCGAAATCCCCCATCGCCTAAGCAGGCCGCCCGCCATGCAACTACCGATGTTTTGGTTTCATGCGGGAGGGGGTCAACCCCATCTGGACCCACCTTACATCAAAACTGGGCTGTGGATTGTGGTTGTCCACAGCTGTCTGCCTGAGGTCGTGGGCCGACAGTGGACGCCTCCACCAGGGTACAGGTCATCGCTGACATTAAGACGTGTGTTGCTGGCGGCATCCTGAACCGACCGTCACAGTGAGCCAATGGTTGGAGGCATTACTGCAGAAGCTATAAACATCGAACTTTGAGCAGACACTGTCGCTGGTGGAGGGATGTCATCTACCACTTGCACACGACTCAGACGTCACAATTCCTAAGTCTCGACCGGGATCAGAGCCTCTAAGATGGTCGCGCCCCACTGGCGGGTTTTGACTCGGAGTCGATCCAGGACATGGTGATCGACGCTCGTTGCTTCTTCAATGGGTACCTGACCACACACAACATCGACGACGACGGGGTCACGGGTGGCGAACACTAGCCTGCTGGGGTACGCGAGTGAGACAGTGTGGGGCATGGTGACCCACGTCCGTCTCGTGGTCTACAAGGTCAGCTGGTCATCGATCGTCGGCTGAGGGTGAGGGTCATTGTCGTCAACGGCATTTCGGCCGACCATCGGTGCCGGTGACCGCAGGTAGACGAAATCGATGACACATATACAAAAGGGGGGGAAAACATGGATTATGGATTTTGTAGGCTTCCGACCATTGCAACTGCCGGTGGACGATAGTGGACAATAGTGACTGGTCGCCATCCATCGACTGTCACCGCCGGCTACTTTGGCTGGCCGCCTATGGCGACAGCAGCCCTGGTCCATACCTGTATAAAAAAAACCCTTTACCTTCCATTTTACCAGTGCTAGTGGGGAGGTCTTGTCAGCGACATCCTGTCGCCGTGGGGTGGGCTTCACCGGCAGAACCACCTGTGCCGGTGGCTGCCTGAAGTCTGACGTATCATGAGGCATTGATCATGCATATATTTTTCATCTTATACATATATTTTTTATGCATGATCCATCAAAAAAATGCATTAAAAACTCCTTCTTATCAATGTTTTTAAGAAACTGCTTTGAAATTCAAAATAAAGATAAAATCATATATTTAAATCCTTCCCTGTGTTTTTCAGTGTTTTGATTAGTTTAGAACTTTTTAATTCGTAGTTTAATTAGTTTAAGAATTGTCAAATGATATCTTAGTTGGTTTAGAAGTGTTCTTTTCTGAAAACATATTTTTCTAGAAGTGCTCATTTGAAATTTTAAAAAATTAATTGGGGCTTTCAAGAAAAATTTTGTGATCTAATTTTTTTAGTATAAAAACAACTTTTTCAGGAGAGGGGATGCCCCGTCTCCCTCTTGAGAAAACATGCCCTCTGCCTTCCTCCTCCTTTTCGTTCCCAACCAGTTCTCCCTAATTTTCTTCTTCTTTGTCCCCCGTTCTCTTCTTGCTTCTAATCTCTTCTGGTGTCGGTTCTTCTTATCCCAATCATCGAAGGTACGTGCAACTCAGAAGAATGATCATTTTTTCTTCTCAACCCTTCTATCGGAGGCAAATCATGAGGTTTGCTTCTTCTTCCCTATCTCTTCATAGATTATTATTTAGATTAACTTTTATTTATCCCATAGAATACATACATTATATTTCATCATGGCATATAGCATAGGTTAATCTTCGTATATTCATTGCATTTAGTTTACATTGCTTGCTTTTATTCATTGCAAAAAGAAAAAAATATAGATCTCATATCTAGCATTGCATATAGCGTAGTTTAGTTTTTGTTGTGTCATTGCATGCAAACTAACATAGATCGTTAGGTTTAAAATAGTTTTTTTTTTATAATTTTCATGATTTTAAGATAGTTTAGGTTTAGAATTAGTGCATATTTAATTTAGAATAGGTCCTTACTTTCAGTATTTATTAGATTAAATTATTTAGAAAAATAACTTAGCCGATTTAGGGTTTTGATAAATTTTTTATTCTTTTTAATTTTTGTCAATTAGATCTGATTAGTTCTTGTTTATTTATAGTATTAAGTTAGTTTATTTAATTTTTAATTCATGTTCATGACTTTCATTAATTGTTTTAGTTAGTTTTTATTATTAGTTAAATTAGATAAATCAATGGAAAATGGATTAGTTATTTAGTTTTTTTTAATTCAGCCAAATAAATTAGTTCTATTTATCAGTTAGTTAATGTTAACTTTAATTCCAGAATCTTTGATTTTAGCACTTAGATATTTAATCACATTATTTCTTAATTATCATTTTTAATCAATAGAATTAGTTAGTCGATTTATGTTTTTATCATTTTCCTTTTAAACAATAAAGTAGTAGTCATTTTCTTCATAAATCGTAGTGTTCTGCGGTTTATTTTCATTCAATTCATTAGTTAGTAGTAGTTTAATGCACATTGGTTTGTTTAGCTCTAATTTCAATTTGGTAGTAACAATAGCTTTAGTTTTATTAAATACATAATAGCCAATTTTTTTATTCATTTATGTGCATTGATAATTAATTAGTTAGATATTTTAATTTAGTTTGTTATTATTTCCAGCATTCATTAGTAGTTAGATTTAGATTTAATTCATTAGTTTACTTCAGCTTTTGATTTCAATCTTGCATGTAAATCGGGTAGGTTAGTCAATTAGCATAGCCAATTATTTATTTTGTTTATTGATTAGTTAATTAGAATAGCTAGCATAGGTTATTTTATATTATTCTTTAGCTTCATATTTGTTAAAGTTAGTTCTACAATCCGTACAATAGCTTAGTTAGATTAGGTTGTTACTTAGTTATTTTATCAAATTCTTAGATTAGTAGTTAGCCGGTTAGAGTGTTTATTGTTTAATAAATTAAATTTCTTGCATTAGTTAGTTGTTTGTTAGTTTGACTTTTTGAAAGTAAATTTAATTAGTCTTTATTTTTTTCTTGTTTGTTAGTTAATTAATTAGTTGAGTTTCTTGAATTCGGTTAGCTTGTTTTCTTGCTTTCTTAGTTAGTTTGTTTTGATTCATTTCAAGATTACATAGTTTGTTAATTAGTTTGTTATTTAGTTAGTTATTTGTTACATGTTAGTTACTTAGTTTGTTTTTAGTTAATTATTTGTTGCAAGTTTGTTATAGTTTGTTAGATTAGTTTATTGCTTTTCTTGCTTGAAAGATTCGATTTTGGTAGTGTTTCTTTGCTTGGTTCTACTCGGTTTGTGTTTTTGTTTTGCAGGGAAGCGGTTGAACATGCGATAACCCTCAAAAGTGTCTCTAAAGAGCCCTCTGAGGTCCCCAAAAGGCCCTTCAAGCCCTTAGAAGAGCCCTCAGGGAAATACTAGTTGCCTGCTAGTTCAACTAAAGCATTCAAAGGGAAGATTAAAAGGAACTAAAGCTCAAGCAACTGAAGACCCCTTTTTATTTTCTTTTAGATTAGGTTTATTTAATTCATTAATTTGGGTTTGTAGAAAGGCCATTTATTATTCTTTTTGAGCCCTCTGCAAGAAAGTAACACATTGTAATAGTTAGTTATTTTCATTTATTTTTATTTTAAAGGCAATAAAGCTTGCCATTCTGTGAAATACAAAGTTCTTCTCCTGTTCCCTGAGTTCGACTCTGATCTCACCCTAGTGTGAGCCAGTTTTTATTATTTGGTGTATGGCTTTCATAAAACATTTTTATCAAAAATATTGCTTTAAAAATCTATTTCATAAAACTTACACCAGGCGCTTAAGAAACCACTTCAGTTTCTAAAAAACCGAATGTATTCATTTTTTTTTGTCGGGTTTTCATTGTAGCTTTTAAGCTACATTGAATAACTATTTCGACTGGACCCGATCTAGTCGACCCTATGGCTTTCCCGATTCGACCCCGTTTGGTGGATCTGGTATCAGATCCACATCCTGGGCTGAACACGATGCAAGACTCAGATCCATTACGGACCAGGTGGATCGGGTCTAGACCCGTTGTGTGGGTCAAACCCGTACCCAAAGAATCAGATTTGAACCAAACCCATTTGTGATTCTGGGTCTGGGTTTGATCTGATTCGCTCAGAGCCAAATCCAATTGGGTTTCAGATCTGGGACGGATCAGGCCATAGTCACGATTCAACCGTGGTGTTATTTAGACCACGTTTGGGTTTGGATCGAGTCAAGTTCCTGGATCTGATCCAGACCCATTTGTAGTTTTGGGTTTGATCCAGACAGACCAAATCCAGGATCTAGATCTGACTCAGTTTCTTTACAGATCTGGATATAGATCGGGTGTGGATCATTGGATCCAACCCGGGACCCGATTATACATGGGTTTGGATCGAGACCAGAGGGATCCTACCCGAGATCCATTAAAACTAGATTTGGATCCAAATTGAATCGGATGAGGTCCGAAATAAGGTCCATATACTATTTAAACCCATTTAAAATTGAATCGGTTTTGTGACTGATACAGAGAGTTCTAAGACCGGTTCAAAGTCGTTTTGACCAGTTTCTATTGTTTTTTCACCGGTTCCTGAATGTAGAAATCTTATTTTCATGAATCTACGAAGGAAAAAGAATTTTCTCATTTGGTTTTAGGGGTTTATGAGTCTTTATACATGTTTCGAACCGGTTCCACTGTTCAAAAATTGGTTAAAGACCTTGGTTGACCGGTTCAGGGCCGTTTCAGACCAGTTTTGAGCACTTTTAGATCGGTTCCAGGTTGAGGACCTTGGGTTTTACCCATAAGAGTATATTTTTGTCACCTTTTTATGCTTTATACGTGTTGTTAAGAAAGCATTACTTATGCATGTCTAATACATGCCTTCTATGTTATTTAAGTTATGCATAATATTTTAAGCATGAATTATGACTAAATTCATGACATTTATGATATATTTTCATCAAAATATATTTGTGCATATAAGTTGAAGCATGAATTTATATTTTTTGATGATATAATGCATATTTTGTCATGAATATACATGCATTATCATGTGTGCATGGGCATGCTTCATAATACCAATATGTTTGCAGTAAAAAATTTCGATCAACTGACTCATGCAATCACTTAAGTGATTTGAGTTATATTGATTGAGGATTCTTTGGACCGTGTTAAGATTCAATATTATGATTGTGTGTGACTTTATAAAATAATGATTCTACCCAAAGGTAAGTCATTGTGTTCCAAATTTACACAGGGTGTAATAGTAGATATGTATATCAGCCCAGGAAGCATGTTCTAACCCAAATGTACAATGCTGAATTGCATCTAGTTACATGATATGCTAGTTTCACCAATTGAGTCAATTTCTTATGAATTAAGGAGACGAAACAACTATGAGTATTATGGTTTCCACTAAAGTGAAACGATAATGACTCAATTATGCTTGTCTCAGAAAAGGTGAATAATAAAGGGTCCCACATTTACCTTTTTAATATGAATCTCATATAGAGAATAAAACAACTTCTTTGAAGGTTGTCTTTGAGAAGTAAAAGCGCTTAAAATGATGTCTATGAGAAGTGAGAGTGTTCAAATAATCTTAACATGTTGCTTTTGTAATTGCGAGTGACTAAAAATATTTGATGTGACATCTCTCACTGTAGGACAATGAAAAAAATTCTGAAAGCCATTGAGGCAGAAATTATTGATCTATATAAGATTTTATCTCAGACCATTTGGATAAGAAACTTCATTATTGGTCTTGGGATTGTTGACTCTATTGAGTGACTACTAAAGATTTTTTGTGATAATGAAGCAGTTATGTCATTCTCAAATAACAATAAGAGCTCAACCTTGTATTGACACATGGAGTTAAAGTATTTTGTTGTTAAAGAAATGACTGATAATCATCTGATATGTATTGATATAATCAGTATGAAGGAAATGACTGCGGATTCCCTTACTAAAGGGCTAGCACCAGGATTATATTTCCAACATATAAAGGGGATGTGTATGTTTGATTCCTTCTGATGTATGACAATACATTATGATTATATGTGATCATATTTATAAAACTGAATTGATTCTCTATGACTTTGTGTATTATTAATTTTGCATAAAGGATCTCTCATTTGGTTAGAGAGAATAACAAAATGACAATATTAAAGGACCAATAGAATGGGTTAAAGACCAACCTATTCATAAAAGTAATCTTAACATTTTAAAACACTGAAAATGAATTATATTGTAGTATATGAAAATATGACATTTCATAAAGAGGTGTTCATCTCCATGACTCATGATTTATTCTTGTGATACCGAATAGCATGTGAACCCACATGAAAAATTAAGTTGAGATAACAGTATGAACCTCAATTTTGTGCCTTTCCGTGTCAATGGGCCAAGTGAGAGAATGTTGGATATTTTAGATCGAGTCCAACCCTAAGTATGACCCGATTTAACACTAATGAAGGCTTTAGTGAGGTATTAATAAGGAATTAGTGGGGAAGGGGTTACATGAATATGAAATGTTTACATTCAATATGGCATGTGAAGGGTTCACATACATGAATGCCATGTCTGTAACCCCCCACTCTCCTCACCCTATAAATTGAGGCATGGCTGCTTGATGAGAACAACCAAGGTGTCCACTTTTCTTATTGGGTTTAAGGTCCCGCTCACCATCGACTTGACGACCTGGGCTCATCATGGGTGTTGATAGGATGAGGAGAACGTTGTGCACCTATACCAATGCTTGTTTCATCTATGGCGTCTATCGATATGTATGTTTGTTTTTACATTCCGATTATGATTTTACATGAACGCCAACACCTTATGCATGATTCATGGTTGCCAGCACATGATATGAGCATGTAGACCCTAAACAAGCCTTGGCCATTGTGTCCCTTTTGTAGAGATATGTTGTCCCATGATATTTTTGGTCTCAATTTTCTTTTTTGGTGTTGATCTTACTATTGTAAATAGGAGTTTGGCCCCTTTGGCACCCATCAGGTTGCCATATTCTGGCTTAGCAATGATCCACCAATTACCCTCGAGATTTAGGAGAAAGCCCATTTGTGGACATTAGTGTGTCCTGCCAAATGTAGTTTAATGTCTCCTAAGGATGTAATGAGTCTGTGAGAAGCTGACTAAATCTTCTCCTGGATATTTAGTGGATGGGCCTTGGAACCTGGTCCTAGCTCCATTCATTATGCTTAGATGTTTGAACTGTTTTGATGGCTTCTCTACTTCTGGTCACAAACCATGACCTGCATATGAGATCATTGACATCTAGCGACCTGCACAAAGCTATAATTTGCACTACAAGAAAAATGTTAATTAGCGACAACAATTTGCAACAGATTATTTCTGTCACAAATTTGTGATGGATTAGCTAGAGAAAACTAGTCGTTCCTAAATTTGAAATTAGCTACGGAAAATTTCTGTCTCAAAATCCGTTGCTAATTAGCGACGGATGAGCGATTTTTTTTTTGTCGCTAATTAGCGATGGATTTTGAGACAGAATTTTTTCGTCGCTATTTTTCGATTTAAAACTGCCCATTTAGGGTGCAAAATTCCCATCTCGCTTTCCCCAAATATCGTCACCTTGAGCCCTTTAAGAGCATCGCTGGAGGTGAGGGTGGGCTCTCAGCGTCGCGCCTCTCTCCTCCTCTCCTGCTTTTCTCCCTTGTCTCTCCCTCTCCTCTATTCCACATGACCCATCTCCCCTTCTATGCTGGTGACCTCCCTCTACCACCGGTCCTCGCAGCATCGTCGAAGCCCCAACACCATAGTTATTCAGGTAACCCCCTAGATCCCTCTCTTTCTCGTGCTCTTTGTCTCTCCCTGCACCCCATCTCCCTCTCTCTGTGCTCGCTCTCCTCCTCTACTCGCCCCTCTCCTCCTCTCTGGCTTCTACTACTCCCCCTGCGACCGTCGATGGCCAGAGTCGCCGACGACCTCCCCGTCGTCGTCTCTCTCTCTCTCTCGCCTTTCTTCCTCATCTCCCTACATGTGCCGGCGATGCCTGGCATCCTCTCGTCACCCCGACCGCCACTGTCACTGCTCAGGAAGCTTCGTCGGCACCTCCTCGCTGAGCGATCGACCGCCGTCCGGCCACCTTTGGTGAGCTCTCCCTCTGTGTAACAGCCGACCACTTTTGATCTCCTCTTTGCCTCTCGTCTTCTTCCTCTTCTGAGCAGTCGCTCGCAATCGAAGCCACCGACGACCTCCGTGCACCCCCGATGACCTCCGTACCCCTCGGCCTCTGCCATGCACCCCCTTCCGGCAGAGGGCTTTGCCCCTGCCACTTGCTCTCTGGCAGATCGGCAGGGACTGATCCTCTACTGACTGAGTTCTTTCGATGGGTCGACAAGGGTTGAGCATTTTTATGAGAATTTTTTGGTAGTTCAAAATTTAAGACTTCTGATATTTTCCTGAGAATTTTCTGAGATTTTTTTTTTAAAACAAAACTTCCAAGAAAAACCTTGTCGAGAGTGACATTGGCGACTATGATTTTAAAAGTATTAGATGATGAAAACAATGCATTCAGTAATAATTTTGTTAATGCATGTCGTACGTCAATTGGCTACTTCAATTAACTGGGTGTTTTCTATAATATGGGAATTTGAAGTATATTGCTATACTGTGTAGTGGCAAGTAAGAAAGAAATTACTAGATATACAATTTGTGGTAGAAATGCATATGTGAAGATAGATGTCTGAGTTGCACCTTGAAAATCTATCCAATTCATTTTGATTCAAAGTTTCCTTTGCTTTTCAAAATGAAAAAGTGAAGAAGAGAGAGATAATCAAGAAATGTTGTCTGAGATGGTTTGTGCTGGTCACTTTTAGACCTTGAACAATAATGATAAAAAAGGGGGACATAGTACATGTTTGAGGAAGTGTGAAAAGGAGACCAGTAAATACATTTTTTTCTATATATTAATTGCTATTATTGATTTGGGGTTTCTGCCCTCCTTTTGTCATGCTTTTGCATTTGCTTATTTCCTTAAGCATACATTTTTACCACCAGATTGTTTGACTATTATCTTCATTATTGCTTGTAATCACTAAACATGACTTTTATAGATTCTTTAACATTGTTTGGTTTATTGACCATATAAGAATAACCATTAAGGTTATAATTCAACTGCCATTTGAAAAACTCATCTCCTTCAAACCCATACAGTTAGTTGGTGTGCCATCGATTCTGATGGTTCTTACCATTGTGAGAAACACTTGAAAAATAGGGAACTATCCTTTTCCATATTATTGTTTATCTGCCTATCCTGAAGTGTCCCATTAGATTGTTTCTCTTCAAAACTGATCAGTATGCTTTCCTCAAATTGATTTTTTTACTTCTCTTTCTTCGCTATGTAAGGGGGGGCTGACAGCTATAGATGTTTTTGCTGTAAAGTGGATAGAGACTGGTGCAATACACTTTGGCATGACTGTTTCATATTATGGGTTTGTTAGTGATGGTAATTCATTAACCGTGCTTTATTTTCTATTGAGCATTTGATTCCTGTTAAATAAATATTGGATGCTTCTAAAGCCCTTCTATTGCTTTGTTTTGTTGCACATGGTTCTCTATTAGCACATAAAAGAGTACATGTTAGCCTGATTCTCCTCTTGACATGGGTCATATTTGCTTTTTGCATTTCTTAGATGTAATAGACTTGGAATTGCCAACTTAGTTGGTCTTGCCACTAATGCAAGTATCTAAGAAATAAAACATGAGCATTCATTAAATAAAAAATTAACATTAACAACAAAATGCATATTAGCATTAACAATATCATGTCATAATTAGAAAATGCATTTTAGCATTAACAACCAAATGTTAATATATATATATATTAGAAAATGCATGTTTTCATTTTATCGGATTTGGGTATAGTTTTTTCTTATAAAAATCCAGTTAAAGCCGAATCTTGAACTGATACCTACATTACTTAGTCGGATTCAGGTTTAGACCCACTCATTTTAACATAGGTCTAACTGATGAGTTGTGGAGCCTGATTCAGAGTTTTTACCCTTGCAGTAAGGGGGGTTCGAGGGCTCCCCCCCTGGCATGGGTCCCTAAGATTTTTTTTTTGGGATCATGTTTGAGACCCGGTGTCTTATGGATCATACCCAATTTTTTAATAGCAGTTTAGTTAAAACTGTATAAAAAACTTATTTTTTGGTCAAATGAGGACTTTGACCCTCATTTGACTAAAAAATTCAAGGCGTGTAGGCCTCAACTTGAGGCGCGCCTCGCCTCAAGGCGTATGAGGCGCTCGCCTTGGGGCTGTTGTGCTTTGTACATGCGCCTCAACGCATAAATCCCCTCGCCTTGAGGCGAGGCGTGCTTTTTGCGCCATCAGGCGCGTTTTTAATAACACTGACAGACAACATTCAAGTCTGTTTGAGTTCATTATTTTCTTTTTTTAATTTTTTTTTAAATTTTGTGATGGATTAGTGATGGATATTATCTGTCGCTAATATTTAGCGATGGATTTTTTATATTTTGCGATGGATTATATTTCGTTGCTAATTTTGTCGCTATTTTAGCGATGAAATTAGCAACGAAATATAATCTGTCGCAAAACCAAATCAATGCTTATTTAGCGATGGACTCACGACAGAACATGACATTCTGCTAATCCATCACAAATTAGTGATGGAAGTAGCGACAACTAAGTTATGTCGCTAATTAGCGACCAAGAAATTGCAACGGATGATATCCATCGCTAAAATGTTTAGCGACGGATATCGTCCATCGCCAATCCACGTTTTTCTTGTAGTGTTGGTGGGAAACAGTCCATATATGTTTACATTTATGTTTTTTTTACCTGGGCTATCTTTTGCTCAATTGGTTTCTATGTTTTGATTTACATGATAAACAATAATATGTTATCTTCCACGGTTGGAAAATATAGTAGGGTAGGATCAATAAATAACCTATAGAACTTAAATATAGTGATTATATTGGCATATTTGAACAATATACATGTCATTAAAAATCAATATATTTAAATAATACATAATATTAACATTGCAAGTGATGCAAATGTCCCAACCTCATGCATTGAACCAAGACACCATATATAATAAAAATTTCTTAGTATATTTTAATGAAGTCACATGTACAATTGTTAGTATAAAAAAAAACAATGATATAATGACATGATGACAATATTCCCTTTTAGTTTTAATCAAAACTCAACATGTACTAAAACAAAATACCATGTTCCACTTATTCACATGATGCATGGATGGGTATAACATGATCGACAACCATGGGAGGATGTTGTAAATCATGTCCCACATATTCATGTTGATGCATTGTAACAACTTAACGAAGGTATATACAACTACAAGACAAAATAGTACCATGGAAAACAAGACAAAATAACATTAATTATTACACCATGCCTTAATAAAAAAAATATTGCCATGAATATAACTATTTAAGGACAAAAAAATATGATTTGGTTATTGTATGCATGGGTAAATAATTAGCAAGACGCACATGCATGTGTTGCTGATTTCACCAAGACCCTGAATTAGGGTGAGCATATAGCTTACCCGATTACATGCATAACCAATTTGTTGGTCAAACTGTTTGGTCGATAATCATAAAATTAAAAAAATGGCTATCTAAAATAAATAAACTGAATAAAGATGATGAGACATAACTTTCACCTGACCAAAGCTTGACTACACACATTGAAGAAAGAAGGAAGTACAAGATAAAACCAACTTACTTTTTCCTTGAGCCACTATAAAAAATTGAACCAGACTCAAGGTTTTGTGTCCACCCTTGGTTTGAGAGCAAACTGAATGGGGGCGGACCTTGGGCTTGCCTCTTAGCTCAATTGCACTAGGCTACCTAGAAAGATTTTCTAATGCTCCCCCTAAGGGTGAGACCCCTATTTATAGTATTGGGGACCCCTTCTCCCATTAAGACAAGAGTCCCGGTTGGCCTTATCTCCAACCACACTTTCCTAAACCAAGTAAAACACTCACTAATTAATTTTAATTAATAAATTAAGACTCTTCGAAAAGAAGGTTGTAGAGATTTTAGGGATACCAAAATAATATCCAATAATTTTGGTTTTTACAAGCATGTCTCCAAAAACTTGATTTATGAAAACTTGTTTGACTAATCATAAATTTGACTCAATAAACTTAATTATTATTATATATTAATATAGCTCAAATTGAAAGACGTACTAGAGGCTTGCATGGCGTGCTCACGATGGGTACCGTAACGAGTATTAAAAAAGTCATGATTATCTAGTACATGAACATGTGAACTAATAATTGACATGTTAATTATCCAAGACCAAAGATTGCTTAGCTAATTCCAACTCGAAGGTCACCAATGAGTGTGGTTGTTAACCATTGTCTCTCCATAGGGCTACCTGCCTTTCGCACACCAAAAAATGTTTGGCCAACATAGAAAGACAACAGAAGTATTCCATATACCACCATGTTTTTCATTTTTTTGTTTCTGATGTATATACCTCTTTGGCACTCTCGAGTGCCCCAAAAGGCCTTACGGCTTAAGAACCCCATGTATTCAGACCCTCTCTTCTCCTCTTGATGTACTTTGCTTTCAAGTATCTATAAAGAAGCTTTTTGTATCCTTGCCTCTTTGCTCTCTTTATGATTGTGCATGCACATACTCTTACTTTCGCTCATGCGCACGTGTTATGAGTTGCTTGTGCGCTAAAAAGGTCTGCTTTCGGTGTTTGCGATTACCCGAAGCTACGTCGCGGGGGCCTTCGCTTCTAAGCCCATGACAAGTTGATACCAGAGCCTTGTCGACATTGGGATTAACAATGGCGCTGAAGAAGAATGTCATGACTTCTTCAGGCAGTATGGTTCCTCCGGAAGAAGACTTCATGGTCAATGATCGGGTGTCAACCATTTTGCGTGATGTTGCTGAGCTGACTGGGAAAGTGACCAATATGGAGAAGTTGGTCAATGGGACTTGTGCTGCTTTTAAGGATCTCAACACAGAGATCAAGACGATGGTAGAGGGGGTGGAAGACTCTGTGGAAAGTCTTGCCACTAGATTTGATTATTCAGTGGAGGACCTTGCCACCAAATTTGATGATCTGCTGGGTCGGTTCAATATCATGGCTGCTGAATTGGATATTGCTTGATGAAAGAATGATCAGTTGGAGCAGTAGTTGAGGATTGCCCCAGCTGGCGGTGTTGCGGCGCATGTGAATATGCCACGTTATAGGCTCCTTGAGCCAACAAAGTATAAGGGCACACAGGACTCAAAAGACCTCAAGAACTTTATCTACAAAATGGGTCAGTTCTTGGAAGCTGCAAGAATAGAGGAAGACGCAGATAGGCTGCAGTCCGCAAAAATGTACTTTACAGATGAAGCGAATCTTTGGTGGAGACGTCGCTTGGGTGATGTTTGACTTGGGTTGGTTGCTATAGTCTCATGGGAGGACCTACACAAGGAATTACGAGACTATTTTTTGCCTAAAAATCAAGAGAAAATGATCTGCAAAAGGTTGCTGGCATTGAAATAGACAGAGTCAGTGCATGACTATGTGAAGGCATTCTCTTCGATAATGATGGAAGTCGAGAGAATGGATGATCAGGATCAGTTGTTCTACTTCAGTAACGGGCTACAAGGATGGGAAAACATAAAACTCATTCGGCATGACCCTGCAACGCTAGCTAAGGCACTTATGGTTGTAGAGAAACTTGTCAAGCTTGATAGGAACAACATGGCATTTCAAGGTAGACAATAGGGAGATGATCATAACAATCGAAGGAATGATCATGCGCAGAATGCTGGCCATGGAAACTAGTAGAATCAAGGCCGACAAGATGGACAAAATAATAATCAGAATCGAAATAACTTTTAGGGTGGCAACTATCGTCACCATGATTATCGTATCTGCCACGATGATCACTAGGCCAGTATATGTCCCAACAGAAATGGGGATAACCACGCACCCCGAGCTGTGAATGTTGTTCAGAGTGAGAAAGTTCATCAACATGCATAGGTGCCAACAATTGGTGCAATGCAGATGATGAATGTAGTGAAGGTGATGGCTACTACAGAATTGATCGTATGCAAAGAACTGATATACTTGGAGCTTCTATTCAATGGAAGACTCACCAAGACATTGGTAGACACAAGTGCCACACATAATTTTATCTCGCGAGAAGAGACATAATGGTTGGGACTGCAATAGGAAAATGAGAGCTGCATGAAAGCGGTTAACTAAAAAACCAGAGCCATCTACGGTGTTATTCGTGATGCGTCAGTGCGGATCCACAACTGGTCAGGAAGGAACACACTATCAGTCGAGTCTATGGATGATTTCAAAGTCATCCTCAGAATGAAATTCTTGAGAAGTAACAAGGCAGTGTTGATGCCTCACCTCAACGTTGTCAACTTTGTGAGTGAGAATCAGCTCTGCATGGTGACTGTGATACTAGTGAAGCCTTGAGAGCTCTTGGTGTCTGTGTTCTAGTTGAAGAGAGGCATGAAAAGTGGTGATGAGAATTTTCTTATCACAATCAGTGCCACAGATAAAGCAGGAGAAGTCGCTAATGTCTCAGGGGCCTTAGTGCCCGTATTGAAGGAGTTCAGTGACGTTATGATTGTCAAACTGCCAAAAAAGCTACCTCTGATGTGCGAGGTAGACCACCAGATTAAGCTAGTGCTGGGTGCACGACCACCTACAATGGCTCCTTATCGTATGGTAATTTCTGAGCTGTAGGAATTACGCAAGCAATTGGATGACATGCTCAAAGTAGGAATTATTCAACCATTGAAAGCTCCTTTTGGAGCGCCCATGCTGTTTCAGGCAAAGCACGATGGGTGGAAGCGTCTATGTGTCGACTATAGGGCACTGAATAAAATGACTGCGAAGAACAAGTACTTGCTTCCTTTGATCACAAACTTGTTTGATCAGCTTGAAAAGGTGAAGGTCTTCTCTAAGTTAGACTTGAGATCTGGTTACTGGCAAGTCAGGATTGCGGAAGGGGACGGGCCAAAAACTACTTGTGTGACGGGATATGGGGCGTTCGAATTCCTTGTGATGCCATTTGGCTTGACGAAAGCGTCTGCCACCTTCTCAACCCTGATGAACAAGATTTTCTACCCGCACCTTGATAAGTTTGTTGTTGTGTACTTGAACGACATAGTGGTATACAACAATTCTATCGAGCAACATGTTTGATGCCTTCGGATTGTGTTTCAGACTATGAAGGACCATGAGTTGTATGTCAAGTGGGAGAAGTGCCTATTTGGTCAGAAAGAAGTTCACTTCCTTCGCCATATTGTGGGAGGAGGCACATTGAAGATGGGCCATAAGAAGATTGAGGCTATTCAAGCTTGGGAGCCGCCTACTAAGGTTCGCGAATTATGCTCTTTCTTGGGGCTTGCAAATTACTATCAGCGCTTCATCAAGGGATATTTATAGATCGTTGCCGTGCTCATAGATTTGTTAAAGAAAGACTGACCATGGCTATGGTCTGATGCATGCCAGAAGGCTTTTGACGGGTTGAAGCGCACCCTGACAGAGGAACCAGTGCTAAAGTTGCCTGATTGTCGGCAACCGTTTGAGATGCAGACCGATGCGTCTGACTTTGCTATCGGAGGGGTGTTGCTCCAAGAAGGACATCCCATTGCATTTGAAAGTCGAAAGTTGAACAATGTTGAGCATCGATACACTGTGCATGAGCGCGAGATGTTGGTGGTCGTGCATTGTCTCCGCACATGAAGACCCTATCTTTTGGGGTCGCAGTTCGTTGTGCGCACTGACAACATTGAGATAAGCTACTTTCAAACTCAGAAGAAGGTGAGTCCAAGGCAAGCGCGCTGGCAGGATTTTTTGGCATAATTTGATATGGTCCTCGAGCACAAGCCTGGTAGGACCAATGTTGTTGCCGATGCCTTGAGTAAGAAGGTGAAACTTGCAGCTTTGCTCACTTGGAATGGCAGTGTGAGCCAATTGACAAGCGATCTTCTTAAGCAGGTTCGAGAAGCTTTAAAGAGTGACCCAATGGCTCAACAACTGATCACATTAGCAAAGGAAGGAAAGACACAAAGATTTTGGTTGGAGGATGATTTGCTCCGCTCAGTGGGCAACCGTCTATATATCCCGCGATATGATACTCTACGAAGGCGCTTGATGCACGAGTGCCATGATACCACTTGGGCGGGTCACCCAGGACAACCGAAAATATTGGCGTTGTTGGAGCACATATTCTATTGGCCGCATATGCGCGATGATGTAGATGCGTATGTGCAGACTTGCTTGATTTGCCAACAAGACAAGCCCATCAATAAGTGACCCGGTGGACTACTAGATCTCCTACCAGTGTTGAGTCATCCGTGGGAGTGCATAACCATGGACTTCATCGTGAGCTTGCCAAAAGTTTAAGGTTGCAGTTCTATCTATGTGGTTGTGGACAAGTTTTTGAAGTATGCTATCTTTATGCATGTCCCTGTCACTTGCTCAACTATCGATACTATTAAGTTATTCGTGTGTAATGTAGTCAATCATTGAGAATCCTATAGAGCATTGTCAGTGATCGTGATGCTCGCTTCACTAGCAAGTTTTGGTGAGAAGTGTTTCACTTGATTTGGACAAATTTGCACTTCAGCACAAGTTTTCACCCCAAAATCATTGGATAGACAAATATGATCAATGGCATGTTGGAGGAATATCTGTGGCACTTTGTCAGTGCCAATCAAAGAGATTGGGTTGATTTACTTGATGCAACTCACATCTGCTACAACTTCTAAAAGAGTGAGTCATCCAGTCATAGTTCATTCAAGGTTGCAACCAGACAACAGCCGCAGACTCCGCACTCTCTTGCTGCGCGAGGACGTGACAAAGCGCCTTATGCATACCAGTTCGTCAGGAACTGGCTAGATTAGACAGAGTTAACAAATGCGTATTTGAACAAGGCGATCAAGCACATGAAGAAATGGGCAGATGAAAAGCATCGACCAACAAAATTTTGTGTTGGGGACAAAGTGTTGGCGAAGCTCTTTCCAGATCACACAACTATCTTTTGGGGCCACTACCAAGACCTTATTCGCAAGTATGACGGCTCCTTCACCATTACCAAGCGCGTGGGAAACTTGGCATATTGGCTGAACTTGCTAGCAAACTTTCAAGTACATCAAGTATTACACATATGCAACCTGAAGTCGTTCCACGAAGACGAAGGAGACCCTCAACGATGTATGCCTCAACGTGATCTCATTCTGCAGCGCACACCATCAATGGTCAATGTCCCAGGCAAAGAACCTGAAGTCATCATCAACCATTCCAATAATTACCTTGGGAAAGTCAAAAAGTACTTAGTGCAGTGGAAGGGATTGCCAGAATGTGAAGCTACCTGGGAAAAGGCTACCAACATGTTTCAACATCGACAACTTGTAGTGGACTACCATGAACAATTGGCATCGAGAATGACACCAACTTAGGCGGGGGAGCATGTTCCGGACTGCCGTGTTTTTAATCTTTTTGTTTATAATGTATGTACCTCTTTGGCACTCTCGAGTACCCCAAAAAGCCTTACGACTTAAGAACCCTGTGTATTTGGACCCTCTCTTCTTCTCTTGATGTACTTTACTTTTAAGTATCTATAAAGAAGCTTTTTACATCCTTGCCTCTTTGTTGTCTTTATGATTGTGTATACGCGTACTCTTACTTTCGCTCATGCACGCGTGTTGTGAGTTGCTTGTGCTCTAAAAAGGCCTGCTTTCGATGTTTGCGATTACCCGAAGCTATGTCGTAGGGGCCTTCGCTTCTAAGCCCGTAACAAGGAGTCTCTTGCAAGCATGTGTATTGCATGATCCACGATTTTTTGTCAGGTCCTTGGGTGATTTTCCCGTACTGACACCGTGAGCAGGTTCATCTCCTGAAGGACTCTTTTTCAGAAGACCCTACTGCAGAAAAACAGAAGAAGACACACTGCATCACCACAACTCACTCAAGATTTATCCCTAACCTAATATGTGAGACATCAATGTGAGACATCAAAGGCAGTGCATCTAGCAGTCTTAAGGCTGGGTTTTCTCATGTCAAAATGACATGTCATGTTTAAATTTTAAATGAGCTCATCCTGCAAATAATCGGCTAGTACCACAATATAAACATGTACAAGCTACAATTGCATGCAATGATATGAAATTGTTCATGAATAAAACATAAATTTATTGATTTGAATATACATGGATTTCATTAGAAAAATTATGCAAGGCCATACAAAATCCAACATGGACATCATTTTATTGTTGGCTTCTGCAACATTCTTGGACATGAATTTAAGTGCGCTGACACAGCAATACCTTCCGATCGATTTCAAGGGAAGTCATCCCAAGATATTACGGATGATGTCCAAAGGCAGTGCTGTTGGGGCTCACATCCACCACCATCGATGACTCCCTGCTGCTGAACTCCTTCGTCGTCAAGGTGATTCATATGAAAGTTCTGTCTTCTTTCTTTCTCCTCCCTAGTCCCCACCAATACCATCCTTCCTCTGCTGTTGCTTCTTCTTTGAATCCTATGACCAATCAGTTAACAGCTGATCGCTTTATTGTGAAGGAACAATGGGAGATATATTTTGTTATTTATGGAGTCACTAGAATATGAGAACTAGAAATATGAGAACTAATGTGTGAATCACAATTTTCATGGATTTTCTGTTATTTTCTCTTCAATCTAACCGTAAGGATGTGATCTACATGCTTGATTTTATAAGAACCCGCTCTTGAATCATCCGATTTTGATGCATAAATGAGATTTTTTTAAGGTTTTAAAATCAATGACTCATAATCTTCATAAATATTCAAACATTCAATAATCATATTTTTTTATTGAAAATGCACGATCCAATGGTTGATAACTAACAAATTCACCATGCCAAGCACATCCACATTGTTGGATTTGCAAAAGAAAATAGTGTTGGAAATGCCCTTCTAGTTCTCATATTCTAGTGATTCTATTAACATATAGATATCTGTAAGAAGCCACGAGAGGTTTACAGAACTGACCATAAAGTCATTAAAATTCAATTTTACAGTAAAAAACAAGTGAATGGAGCTTGGAAGCTCATCAATTTTTTCTAACTTGCCTCTCTCTTAGCCCATCATCTCTTGTTGGTGTTTACTATGAGAGCTTTTACCTCATTATTAACCGGCTTCAGGGCAACCAATACTTGGAAATAGACAATCTTGAGCAAGATAAGAACCTATCAACAATAAGAGCTCACTAGATCTTCGTATAGAAAAAGCTACTCATGCTCCATCACAAAGTTGCTAGGTTGCAAAGCGAATTTGTAGCCCATCGTCAAATGGATCTGGAGTGGAGCAGGTGATAAGACCTCCTCTCACCTATAATGTAAGTTGTAACCACATTAATAGAGTTTTCTTCCCATTCAAGGCAGAAAATGCTCTCCATATTGATACGATTTGAAAAAATTTTGATACAAGTTTTTAATAAGCATTGATATGGTTTTTACAAAAATAGTTTCCAGTTTCTCAAAGATTGATGCAAAGTATATATTTTTATAAAGGTACCTACAAAATAAAATAGTTAAACATACGTATATAATCAATCACTATTGTAAATTATAATATTTAAAGTCAATAAAAATAGTATCATTATAAAATAAATTGTTTGTATGCAAAAATGTCGATAGAAACGACCTTGATATTCAATTATAATGTAATAGAAACAAGTTTTTACTTAAGCTGCTATGTGCTTCTCAAGCAATTGAGACGAGTTTCTTAACCATTTGATACTTTTGTTTGGTTTTCAATCTGAGCTTTGTATCGATATCTGGTAATTGTATGCTTGATACATGATATGCCAAGGTTATAAAAAGTACCAATGCAACTATGGAATATAAGACAACTTGCAGCCCGGGTCCAAATTAGGCCCATGGGCCTAACGGGTGAGCTGTGGGCATTATATCAAAGCCCGAACCAGGCTTAGGCCCTGCTCGATTTTTCAACAGGCTTGACAAGGCTCAGCCCAGCCCGATTAGTCAACATGCTTGAGCCTGATCAAGCCTGTCAACTAACCGGGCCAGGCCAGCCCAACCTGCCTTTGGTGCAGCCATACTTCTTTAGATTGTCTATTTGCTTCTTCCTTGGCCACATTGTCATGTTCAACTTTCCTTGATCGATCCACCGTTCTAGGGGTGGGAGTAAGCTTAGACTCTTTTCTTTGCTAATCCTTAGAGCCAGTTCGTTTCAGGCGGTTTTCATGGAAGAGGGAAGCGCTGGTAGGTATTTCCCATCAGAAAATCACACAGCAGACAGATGGCAAAGTGTCATCCTAGCATGTGACCCTTACGTTTCCCACCTCTTTCCGTGTGAAAATCCTTTCACACCACTCTCCACATGAAAGAACTTTCACGAGCAAGATAAGCTGGCAAGAGTTTTTAGAAACCTGTGTCTCCATGAAAGGGCCTTCCCTTCCATGGAAAGGAAACAAATGGGCCCTTAAGGCGTCAGCTTTAAAATATCAAAATACTAAATAAATCATGGTAAGCATGATCCAAATGCAGTTTTTGCTGTCCTTTTTTAATATAAATCAGCTTCTTCGTACTTCAAGAAATTCAGCATTTCACCAAGTGACCCAAACCAGTAGAAAATTAGAACTTTCATGGGCAGCAAGATGTACAAATTACAGAATCTACAGATGGATTTGTTCCTAACCAGACCCAACACACATAATAAACGTAACAAGCCCATGGGAAGCATCAAAGATTCAGAAAATGGAGCAATAGCAAACCAAAAGAGAAGAGAAAGCAAAGCATCAACATCGCTATATTATTATTTACAACACCAACTAGTATCAACAAACCTTCTGTCATCCACCCTTCGTGACAAGACCCCCTTCTGTTCTCCCAACTCTTGCACCAAATCCTAAAGGAAGATACAACTTTATCAAACTACTATAGACGCTTTATTTACACATTCCTATTTGTATTAATTATTTACAGACAAGCACAAACATTGGATCATATTGATATGCAGGCACTACTGAGTTTCAGATCCAGTGATAAGATGAGCTTTTGACCTCTTTGGGGTCCAAATCTTTCCTTCGATAGCATTGTAATGCCTTTTTGGCCCAGTCTGGATTCCGGGTGCGCCCTTGAGCATCTTCTACGTGTACACAGCGACAGCAGACGGCGAAAAGGTGTTGACCAACGTGGTATTCTTTGCACCCAACACTTTGGTCACCAAGAGATTCCATTTTATCTCATCCTTTTTGTTTTGTTGCTGCATTTTTTCCTTAAAATGCCTGCCTACACAGACAAGTGAATTCAATAAGGTTCAGATATTCCATGGGCTTAAACCTGTTTTGGCTTGTGCAGGGACCCTCAACCAATGACCCAACTGAAAATGTTGAATATCTTGAATCCGTCTGAATAATAGCAAGTACTTTACAAGCTAAAGACCATTAGGCTAAGGTTTTTGATGGGGTTTGAACCCAAAAAAATGACATCCCAATCCAACTATATCAGACCTAGATCACACCACTTGAAACAATGGGTCAGAGAAGGAACTTTGACATGCTGCCCAGCTGGATTTGGATATGGATCCATATCAGAACTGTGCCATTCCTTCACAGGTTCAAATTCATAGCTAGTCGAATCTGGCTTTGGCAATTTTTTTTCTTCATTTATATCCTATAACATCAGATGATGAGATAACATAATAGGACTCTAACTTGGGTTAACTATGTTCTGCAAGGTGGTATCAGGGGCAGGGTTCAGTTTTTGTGCACCGACTTTGTTAACCTAAGATAGTTGAAGCCATTACTGCCTCAAATGTTCTGAATCAAATTAACTAATCCTGGCTCTCTGTTAATCAGTAGAACTGACCTGCCTAGCAAATGAAAATAAAGTGATGGTATTTATTTTTTGAATCACATGGGACATGTCCAGCTTCATTAACTTGATTTTTTCTGATAGGACCAATTTGAGATGACGAAGTTTCTAACATGGAAACAGTGAAATCATACTAATCAAGCATTACTGTGGTTTATATATCATGATAAATTGATATCATGCCTACTCCTTATGTGATACCAGCATCGCAAAGTCCCTTCTAAGCTACTCAAGGCCTTTAGATTTAAGCTCAGAAAGTACCAGTTCACATCCAAGTCCTAGTTCTCTGTGTGCATGCATGTGCACGTGCATGCACGTGCACACACACACACACACACACACACATGGATGCATGCTTTGTATGAATGGCATGTGAGAGCATGCTTACGCACCTGCATAGAGGAACCTTGCATAAGTCGGGCTCGGAGCACATACGTGAGTGAAGTTCCAAGAGCTGCCACATCCTCTTGCAGTGAACACACCCACCAGGGATTCTGGATTTACAGCCAGCAAAATGCCGAATAAGTGATTCAAGCCCCTTGCATGCTGGGAAATTGCAGGGGGATTTGCTTCCATTGAGAACCTTGTCATGTGGCCCGATAGTACGGCACCCATCTCTGCAAATGTGAATCACGGCCTCCATTGCTTCATACAACTGCAAATATATCTTCTTCTCCTCTATTTTCTTCATCCTTTCTTTCTTCCTCTGAAAAAAGATAAACCAAAACATAAGGTTCTATAGAGCTTGATGACATTACCCAACATATCCAAGATGAAAATCAATGCGATGCCCAGACCATATTGACCACCTTATGTCCTTGGAATATGACTAATGTGTCAAACATATGTACTGGGAAATGGATCAGGTTCTAGCTGAAGAGGACACAGTCATACCCAATCAGGAAGTGGTGTTCTTATGTGCTCATGAATTGGCATCTCTTGAATGTGGTGTCCATAGTTTTATCTATATAAAAGTTGGACAGGGTTCAAGTTGTTTAGGGCACTTTCAAACTGGCAAAAATTTTCCTACTAAAATTCAATCTTTGTATGAAAACTTTTCATATAAAAAGCACAAATCATATGGTTGAGGAACATCTCAGCAACAATTCTCCAGCACTTTAAGCGGAGAGCATTTTCACACAAACAGGAAAGCCTTACAAAAATATTACCCATTTGGAATAGCATGGGAAGATTTTACTTTCTCACATTTCATACAGAATGTTTCCATTTTTTCCCACTAACAAACGTGGCCTTAGAGTGCTAAGGATTCATATAACATTATGAGTTACCACTCAATTAGAATAACTTGTGCCAAGGGATTGATTTTAGGCTACACATGGCATCCGAAGAAATATGACCAAGTTCATGAACTTGAGAATCACCATTGGTCACCATGCAAATCATGACCTTTGAATAGACTCAGTCATGTTTCACGTAATTGTAATGTCAATTAGTTCATAACACGTGGTCAAGTTTCAAATGACATCCAAACATGACTTTCTCTGCACCTATATGTGGATATACTGAACAGAAACTTACAGTGTCTGCTTCAACCAACGACTCCAAGAGCTCCTGCTCAAGTTTTGGATTGCTTTGCTTCATCACTTTCCAACCTTCAGTCGCAGAAACGATTCTGAAACTCTTTAAGATGAGACGATGGCAAAGGAGAGTTAGTCTTGGTGCGTCGCAGAGTCGAGATAACTGGTAGATATCAACCACATTATCGTTCGTTAGAGTGCCGGACTCTAGATGCCAAATACAAAGCTGCTTCAGTGCTGGAACTGCAAACACATGGGACAGCACCAACAAATGCAGTGCACATTTGTTCATTTCTTCCTCCTCATGGCTGCAAATCAAAGTCATATTTGTATCAATTTTGGAAAAAGAAAAAAAGATACAATCGGCATTTAAGATCACAACAATCTCATTGCCAAGTTCTTGAACTTGTAACAAATACTACAAAGTTCATGAACTTGACCATTTTTAACATCCACTTTACTTTCCATGAAGCACCAGACATAATCTGGACTCAACCTCGGTCCAGCCCCTACTTGTGATGTGCTGGACCCTGTGAGATAAACTTAATCAGACCCATCTCAGGCTCAGATTGACGAATTCTATGCACCGCGTAAAACTAAAACTGGTTTTGCCTACAGGCCATATAACACTTGAAAGGTTGTTGTCCATGCTAGAGCAAATAAGGTTGCCCATTGAGTCCTCATTGTATAAGGATTTGAACCTCAAAAAGGGCTACCCAACTTAGACTTGGATTGGACAAACCTTATATAGAACAAACCAATGTGGTTTAACCATAAGAGAGGAGCCACATGATGTATCAGCCAATCAGGTATGGATATGGACAAGTAAAGGGCTCTGTGAATGAATGGATCTGGATCCATTTAGGTCCAACTCATTGACAGACCTAAACCAGTAAACCTGCTTGTTAAGAAAATGCGAAAGGGATCCAAAAGCTTTTATGCCAAAGAGTGGAAATTGATTCCCTCATAAACATGCTTAGTTAGGGCTTTCAGAATACTTGACTATGGGAAGTAAAGGCTTTCAACAAGTCCTAGTCAAGATGGACCAGTTCACACACATAAGCATCAACATGAACCAAGGGCTAGATCCAGTGCAGCCCCTACAAGAAATTACTGATCCTCAGGCGTTAACTTTAAATTGTAAGGGTCCAACCTAATCTAGACCATAGATTTTAGGTCAAACGGCCAATAACCTTGGACATGCATATGACAGTGATTGAACATTTTATACCAGGAAGAATAGAGGAAGCGGATGAAAACTTGTACAGCTTGATGGGGAACACCACAGATTGATATGGATCTCCTGCGATGTCGACCCTTTGACTGTTTCAGTATATTGTTCATCACTGGAGAAGCTACACCCTGTTATATGAAAGAAAAAAAAACAGTGAAAAAGACATAATGAAAAGAGAGATGCGTGCTTGGTAAAGACCATCAACAATTGGATAAGTTTGATCAATATCTAGCTAAAACAACTCAATGCACACAGATACTCTCTCACTATACTCGCTATATATAGGCCTAGTTTGTTGGATCTGATCAAATATGGACCTGGATCCAATAATCCAGAGCCAATGCCTCTGTAGGGTCTGAAGGACCTTGTGTAGGACCTGTGTCACAGATATCGACAGTATTTAGAAAAAACACCATTTTGATATTTTCAAAGGCTGATATAGTACCAAAATTTTGCAATATTTTCAAAATAACCCCTTTTCTAAGAATATCATGTCCTTCTTATAAAAATATATTTTTAGTATTTTTATATTACTTATATTCTTATGATTATATATACTGATATTTTCTTGAGATTTCTTGAGATTTCTTGAGAAAAAAAAAATATTCAAGACTTTCCCTTGCAGAGATTTTCCAAGAACGAGATTGTGAAATTGCACAGGACAGGAGTAATGCCACTGGGGTCCACATCATCAAACTTGACCCTGTTCAGCCTTAGAAAAGTCTGGACCTGTCCCAAACCTGACTAGATATGGGACCCCAGCTTTGGCTAGGACCTAACATTCAATGAACATAATGCAGCATGTTTGGCATCATGCCAAATGCATCCAAGTTCATGAACTAACATGTGGTAACCTGGTAGGTAGATTGTCCTAGAGTTTCCAAATTCCTGCTACTAGTGGGGTCACCCGAAAAAACCAAAACACACTAGAGTCGGCATTTGTGGCAGAAGTAAGAATTTTGAAAATCTAGAAAATAAGGTTATCTTTTTCAGCAGCCAAAGAGAACTTTTTTTAGTTTGTAAATTGTACTGCTACAGTGAAAAATATGAGGTATGCTACAGTTCAACTACTCAAACCAGTTCAAAGTTATCATAGCATTATCAAGGCAGTGGTGTCTCGCTACTGGACATTAACAACCAGGCTGTGAAGAGGTGGTCCATACTTGTGCAAGAAAAACCAAAAGCAAGTTGGAAAGTGACCCTACACATCTATGGGTCGAGGTCACCATGTCCTAGGGGAACGTTTCAACCATACCTAAATGTGTGGAGAAAAACTGCTCAGGTACTGCTGTCACGCTCTTCTTTAATAGTTTTGTGATCAGTACATATCTTGTAGAATGCTTCCTATACCTTCAATCACCATCATACATCATTAATGACTAACTTAAGATATTTTGCAAGATTTAAAGCGTGCAAACATGTTTTCTTCCCCTAGCACACGCTCAACAAAAGTTTTTCTAATCCATTAGCTCACATTGTTTCCTCTCTCAACAGAAGATTTTCAATAATCCACCAGTTTCTCTCTTCTCCTCTGTGTAGAGTATGTTGCACATTGCTTGAGGTGTAACCTTTTCGCATTACATGAAGCCCCGTGAGTTTGGTGTTGCTTGAAATATGACCAAGTTCACAAACTCAAGTTCTGAAATCATATCATGGTTGTGGAAATTCTCTTGTTGGCCCAGTGCATTTAACAGGGTCCTTTAAACAATGCAACCTATTCATCTCTCTTTCCCCTACAGCAACCCTGAGAAAGTGAAGGAAAACCACCATTTCTATTAGTCTTAATCTTTACCAAATTACCAAGCTAGACATCCTCAGTGTGTGCCAGTTCACTACAGTAACAACACATTGATGTGATCAACTTTGTCATGATTCAAGGATGCTAAAAAATATCACCCCTTTTATTGAAACATAAGAATCCGTAAACTTAGTCATGTTCACGTATCCAATTCCTTCCGAGTTGCTCACATGGGCTCGGCCAAAAGATGTCTCATTATTCATAATATTGTGGATACGTACACATCCAAACAAGATCTCCTCTACAGTACCTTTGAGAGAGACTCGATTTTTATGGATTTTTTTTTCACCTTTGTGCTAATCAAGATGCAGGATTAACACAAAGATATGATTATTATAATGAATTAGAAGGTAAAAGATCAAATGAAGATTGCTCCTTCTTAGATTCCTTGAACTTCCAGTCAAACAACTCATAAGAGCCACCAACTTAGGAAGTCTCCAGTGATCAACAAAACCTCTAGTTGCCATTGCTAACTAAAACTCCATTTCCCCTGAAATGTAGTTGCAACTACCCTCCAAGAAACAAAAAGTTGAGTGTAACCTTGTAATGTCCCGACGATGAAAGTGATAGGTCTATCAATACAATTTCACAGTTAAACAAGGTACTGAGCCACCAAAAATGTGACACTTGTCCTTCTATCACTCACTGCTCCTCATAATTTTTATTGACATATTTCACAAAAATCAATGTTGCAGACAAGAACGTAATAGCAGTTTTCTTCTAAAAATCACTGGATTAACAAGCATTTTTTGCGGAAAAAAAAACGTCAAATAAAAAGTAATTAGTAAAAAACTAAAAATTTGTTAGTCTTCTTAGCTATTTTTTTAAAAGATGCCACTAACAAAAACGGAGCATGCATGAACGAGCAAGGGTTCGAGTTTTGTCTTTTGAATGGTCGAGTACTCTAAAAAGTACTGAGCCCGGATTACTGGATCTGCTGTCCTTGCATTCTATAGGCAAAATTCTCTCTTTTCTTCTGAGATTCATGCTCTAGACAGATGTAAGAGCCTCTCATGAACATCAACATGACCTTTGCTTTCTTTTGCATCCATATAGTGGACCCACTAAGATCACTAGGATCTCCTACACCAAACAAATTTGCCTTGTCTAGCAAAGATATGTGACCAAATAATATGGGGCCACTAAATATACTGGAGAACTTGTGCACCAACAGCTTTGTGTTGCCTAAAAAACTGGTGGTGTTGGTACACATTTCTGAGCCCTGAAAATAAAATGCAGTGTTACATTAAGTTGTAATCTCTGTCACTCACAGAAACACTGCCCTTGAAGGATTAAGTTCTATTTAACAGCAAAATAAACCCTACAAGGAGCTGGACCCACTTATACCATTACTCAGGGGACCCACTCTGGTTAACCGTACACCACTATTATCTAAGGACACCACTGCACCACAAGATGGTGATGGTTAAGGATAACTATATCAAGGAAAAATTAAAAAAGAAAAGGAAAAGGAGAGACAGATGATGATCATCTGTATATGAATGAGGATAAATTCTAACTAGTAATGATTCACTGACACAACCCACTTGTACAACTCAGAGGTGTACTTGTCCAGTTGCACTTACTGTGATAAATATCACTGTATTTTATCAGTTGTTTAAAATGTTGAAATAAATACCAAGAAATTAACATGATATTTATGTTTTTATTCACCATATCATAATAAAAGAGGTTTTTTAAATCTGTTAAGCACTTTTTCTTCTTGTCACATACTTTGCCTAATTTGTAGATTTAGTTATTCCTACTGATATCATTAAAAAAAAGGTTATTCCTGCAGATACTTTGCCGATAAAAACATAATAAGTATAAAAACGTTGAATTTCTCATGGAAAAATGGCTGCCCTTTCTTGCCAAAAAACTTCCGTCATAATGCTTGCATTCGAGAAGGACCATTTGGAGAGAGATCTTTATAATTTACAGGTGGCGGTGGAGAATTATGTGGGCTTGTTTTGAAGCTCACCACTGGGTCAAGGTTTGTATGACACTAATCACTAATATGTATCTCTAACTAAATAGAGAGAGAGAGAGGTCTGACCAGGATGCATGAGTGGGCAGGGATGGTTCCCCCAGATTCGGTTCTGATGCGCACATCGGCTCGGTGCCCTTCGGTGAAGAGCCTGTCCCACGCGCCCTTCGTTGCCGTGGGCACGCATGTGTACCCCGGCACTCTCTCGCATCGACTTCCAGTACTACTCCTGGCCCGAACAAGAAGCTTGTGGCTTCTTGGCAGCGTTGGGGGTTCCGGCACGCCGGATTTTCTCGCCGGAAAATGATACGAGCTTGAACACTCACTCCCTTCCATGATCTCTCTCTCTCTCTGCTCTGTTCTCTTTCTCTCTCCTCCAATCACTGCGCCAATATCAGGATCACAAATATTAGTGACAAAGAAACAATGGGTTATTGAGAAAAAAGAGTAACAACTGAGAAGCACGTCTGTATTATCATGAAAGTGAATGTTATGGTGTATGAAAAGGTGATATGTTCTTGAACTTAATCATGTTTTCATGATAAGCAACGTCAGAAGAAAAACTCGTTGGTCCAAATAGATCAAATAGTGTGTGTGTGACAAGCAAGGAGTAGAGATGAGGGATGAACATACTCCATTTTACAGACAAACAGGAGTTCCTGTTCAAATTCCCACAAAGTTCATGGCATATTAGAGTTTTTTGGTAAAGAAAGGAACAGGTGTTCTGACCCCAAATTTTCCTGGAAACAATTGCTAAAGCAAAACCAACAACTAAATTTTAAAAAAGAAAACCATTACAAGATGAAAATCATTGGAGAAAAAAGTTATAATTCACCATATTGCAGAAAAACTATTCGGTAAACAAAACAACAAACATCAGAAACTTATAACCGAACAGTTAAATTGAAACCCCATAGAAAGTTTCCCAAAATCAAAGGAAAATGGTAAGTGCTAATTTGAAAAAAAAAACGCTTGAAATCGATGTTTTTTTTAAAGAAGCTTGAAATAGATGTTGAACAAACACCCAAGATCTCGAACCCATCCTCAACATGATGCCCCACTGTTACTACATTACAAGGAAAAAAATCAAAATAATGATTGCAATCAAAAGAATCACCACATGCAATCCCCAAGATCCATAAAAAGGAAAACGAGCATCGTCATAAAATAAAATGGAAAACGGGCATCGTCATAAAATAAAATAAAATGGAAACGAGCATCGTCATAACAAAATGGAAAACGAGCAACCTTATTTTCCAGAACGAGGAAGCAGATTCAGTGGTATTGTCATGATGGATGCTGAAGCGTTTCCCCTAAGCCAAAAGAGAGAAGGATTCAAGTGGTAAGCATCTGAAAATGAAGAACTAATACAAAAAGAGGAACACATAATTCAAAGGGACACCATCCTAGAAGGTGAGCTCTTGTGGGAAAGGGAAGGGGAAGCCAAATATAAGGAATGCAAGGAGCGACGCCCAAGTGGGAATAAGACAAGAGCTTCGTCACGAATGAAGGCTTTGTACGGCGTTCGGGGAAGCCAAACATTGCATGCAAGGAGCCAGGTGGTGGCTGAATCGACGCCCACGTGGAAACAACACAAGAGCTTCGTCACGAATGAAGGCTTTGTACGGCGTTCACGTAAGGGAGAGCGTAAGCAGTAAAATCGTGTCGTTCACATGTTTCCTGTGTCAATTTGCTTTAGGCCGTGTTGGAGAAAGTTGCAAAGAGTCGGAAAGTAGAAAGGAAAATAAATTTGGATGGAGTTATGGACTCTAAGTATTGAGGCTTGCAACTACTCCCGATTTTTTAGCATGTTTGAGCACCAGTACCATTGTATTCTGCTAGAGCCTATAAATTAGGTCTAAACTTGATCGAAACGGGTTGGACTGCGGCCGGCTTGGCCCATCTCTCTCTCTCTCTCCATATATATATATATATATATATATATATATATATATATATATATATATATATATATATATATATATATATATATATATATATAACATAAAAATATAAGATTTACTAAGATAAATGGAGTAAAATTTTCTAACCATAAGAAATTTAAGAACCCATCGACATCCTTGTGATTCAAGGAGTTGTAAATCATACCTCCTCTTTTTAAGAGGAATTCAAATGGGTATTTTGGAGGAGTAGAGTCTGCCGAAAAACTAGCCTCCCTCCATCTCCTCTCAAATGTGAGCCAATTGCTCATATTTTGTACCACGTCATATAATTGTCTCCGGTTACACCTGGACTCCTCCAATGGCAGGCTCCCAAACATAGCTTTAAATAATTAAACCCCACTCGTTGAAGTTGAGTTTCATTCATTCCCTCTCTCATCACCATCTTCACACCACTCTTAAATTTTATGATGTAAGTTGTTTTTATCAAATCTGACCTTATAGAAATTCAATGATCGATTTAATAAGAATCAACCTTTAGATTATATTTTTCCAACGAAAAATATGATTGATGTTGTCAATGGTTGGTTTTTGACTCACCCAAAAATCTTAAAAGCAAGCCGGATTTGGGCAATATATTTCATGTCAAATGACAATTAAGTTCATAATTTTAAAAATGTCATGTATTCATATTATTAAATAAGTACCTAATAAAAGTAAAAGAAAAAAAAGATCTGTTGGGTACCTTGTAAATTAAGAATTGCCTTAAAAGCCATTGAAAGGTTAATATATATATATATATATATATATATATATATATATATATATATATATATATATATATATATATTCTTCATTTATTTTTAAGGAAAGTTACTAGAACAGTATATATCGGATTCGAAATCGATGCTTGACCAGGATCCAACTCGTCCAGTGCACACTCAAACTGATTGTTTTGACAGGCTTTATAAAGAATCCCAACCCAGCTTAGAGACGTGACAGACCAAGAGAGCTGCTTGGAGTTGGGGTATCTGAACCAAACTTCTTTTCTTCCTAGAATTGAAAGATTTATTTAGCTCAAATGGGTGTCTACGGTTTTATTTTGTTGATTGAGTTTATTAGTACAATGCCATCCATGAGTCAAGTGCCATGTAATTTCAAACGTGTAAAGTGGTCTCTGGCATGTCTTATTGAAAAGTCTAGACTGTTAGGTTTGAGTTCCTCCCCAGAGTACAAGACAAATTGCAGGTCACAATACTGACTAGAATTTCATAACTAATAGAGTAGTAATGCCTACAAGGAGAAGAAGCTTCAATCGGTCTAAGTCCAAGTGTTTATTGGGTACACTGAAAAACGGATGCCTCATTAAAAACTCCTTTACCATGGTTGGTTTTACTCTCTCTTTTCAATGAAAGTTGGTTTGATATCTTTTTCATGTGTTTTTTAGGGATTATTGACTAAGCATACTCATTGTTATTGACTGTAGACCCGTGAAGGACCACCGGGGGCTAAGTGTGGTTGGTAGGAGCTGTCAGTGCTCGTCTCCTAGTGGTGGGACATTGCAGGTTCAAAACCCAATGATACTTTGAATAATAACTGTCCCAATGATATGATGTATAACTGGTGGGGTCTGACTAACCCCAACTTCCTTTCAAAAAAAGACTGAGAATTTATCAAGTTGAAAAATACTTTTTTTTAGGTAAGCTGGGGTTGGGGTTAGGCAGACACCCATCAGTTATACATCATATCATTGGGATTTGAACTTGCAATGTCCCAACACAAGGTGAAGTGCACTAACAGCTCCTGTTAGGGATGGCACGGGCCCCGCCTCGCCCCGTTTGGACCAGGGATGAAGGGTATGAAACGGGGATGGAGGCGGGGACGAAGGTTAAAATCCATCACCATCTGGGGGTGGAGGCGGGTATGGACGTGCACTTTTCCCCGCCCTGCCCTGTCCCTGCCATGATCCCTGCCCCGTCCCCGCCATGATCCCTGCCTCATCCCCGCCCCCAACCACTTTTCCCCGCAATATCCCCGCCCCGCCTCATTCCCGTTTGAACCGGGGATGGAAGAGATGAAACGGGGATGAAGGCGGGGGTGGGGGTGGAGGATAAAATCTTGAGGCAGGGTGGGGGTGGAGACCTTGTCCCCCGCCCCCAACCACTTTTCCCCGCAATATCCCCGCCCCGCCTCATCCCCGTTTGAACCGGGGATGGAGGACATGAAACGGGGATGAAGGCGGGGGTGGAGGATAAAATCCATCCCCGCCGGGGAGGCGGGGGTGGAGGATAAAATCTTGAGGCGGGGCGGGGGTGGAGACCTTGTCCCCCGCCCCGTCCCCACCCCACTGCCATCCCTAGCTCCTGTCAAACAAGCTGAACACGACGGTCAAGTTGAAGAAAACTGTCACAACCTTTCTCGCCTTTCTCGGAAGGATTAACCATCAAATTGCATAGTAGAACACTTGTCACAATCGTGTTTCATCATCAAGTGTTGTCCAATGCCAGGGTCGTACCACTGTTTAATAATTAATATAGTAAAAAATCTCTCTAACAATTTCAGTTTCTCATGATTTCGCAGTGAGAAATTTGCACTGTGGAAAAAGCGCAACCAGGCTCATAATTTTTCTTTTCTTTTACTAATGGAAAAAAAAGGTCCCGTAAAGATGGGACTTGGAAATTCTCTACTGATTGATTGAGGTGATTTTCTTAAAAAAACAAAAACAAAATATTCGTTCCCACCCATACCCAGTCTCTTACTGCAAAACACCGGAGTTTCTTTGCCAGATCAACCATAGGATTCTAGACCAATAAGAGAACTTGCTTCTTAATTCTACCCTATGAAGAAACTGGTAACATCCATTCCTAACGTGCATGGCTTGGTTATTTCTAAATGAGTAATCTTTTCTGAAAAAAAAAAATCGATGCCCTTTGTCAATTTATGTTTATAGATATATTCTCAAAAAAAATAAAAATAAAAGATATGAAAGATACCGTTGATAGATGATTCAAATCGCCAACGTTATCCAAACAGGGGAGGGGGCTAACCAACACACACGCAACTCTCGAGATCGTGGAATTGAAGTTGAAGGTGTGTATGGGCGAAGAAGCGTACCTTTTCTTTAACAAAAGTGGAAGAAGAGTGCAAGTCTGGTAGGAGACGTGAGTGCACGTCACTTTGTGTTGAGACGTTGCAAGTTCAAATCCCAATGGTATGGTTGTTTAACTGTCGGTGGGTCTGCCTATCCCCATCTTGCCTATAAAAAAAAAGTGGAAGAACGCAAAAACCGACGAGGGGTTTCTGGAAACCGTTTCGGTTTTAGAGTTTTTTGCGATAAGAATGGGAAACCGTGCAACACAACCAAGAACCGCTCAAAAGCCAAGGGGGGACAAAACGGCAAAGGATGATAGCGGTGATCCTCGTCACCGTCCTCCCATTTTTTGCGGTTCGGTTCCCCAAACTAACCGCTTTGTATCGCTTCCCACTCACGCCCTTCACCCAAAAAAACTCCACAAAACTCTCTCTCTCACTAAATTTTCGTTTTGCACACATTTTTATTCTTGGAAAAATAATTGAAAAATGCAAGAAAGTAGAATAAAATTTTAAAGCACGAAAAGAGATCCTTTCGTTGCAGATAAAACACAAATGAAATTGTGACACTTATTTCACAGATAATATTCAAAAAATCGTTAATTATTAAACTTTTACAAAGTATTCGCATTCTTTTCATGATATTTTGGAACATATCGAGATATCTTCCATCCTGACGCCGGTCCATGTTCTCGGATAGAGGAACAGGACCCTGGAAACTAACTTGCAAAACTCAAATTGTAGGCAGAAACTCACTTAGAAAAGACCCCACTAGATTCCCCCATCCTTATCGAGAATGGATCCATCCAACCATCTCCAGGCTGGTCAGGGTCTTGAGCTAAATCAGAAATGCCGGGCCTTCATGCTTAACAACCTAGGCTTGGGCTCAGCCCATTAACTAAATAGTTGGGAAAATTAGGCCAGCACAGTCCAGCCCACACTGCCGAGCACCCCGCCTCTGCTCTTTTTATCCTCCTGCCGATCAGGTGGGGCGGTTGAAGCTGCAACCCACCCTCTGCCATGTGTTCTTCTCTCATCGGCAACCCAACCAGGAAAGAGGGTGCCGAGACTAGCACCAGCCTCTGGCTGCTGCCGTTTTTCCGGGAAGGGGCAACCGGAGGGAGGGCTTGATGCCTCTCCCTCCTGTCCTCCTCTCAGGCGAGACCGGCAGCAGCCTCTGGCAGATACCATTTTTTCGAGAAGTGGCAGCCGGAGGGAGGGCTTGATGCCTCTCCCTCCTATCCTATCCCTTAGACGAAATGAAGGGCAGGCACCTCCTGTTTCTGAAAAGACAGCAGGGGTCAGGTAACCCCCCCCCAAACCCCCAAAGTTAGGCGCATGAGTATTGCAAGGAGCAGTGTTAACTGTTAAGAAGTGCCTGAATCATTCTTGAGGGAGGAAAGTAGAGAATGCTAGGATTTTGATACTTTTTGTAGAGTCGTTGAACTCTTATCCGACATGTTTTAACCTTTTGTAAAATCAATCAGCAATGCTAGTTTTTTTGTAAAATGCTTCGTGAAGAAATATTATCGTACTTGTTTACCACAATTATTTTAAATCTTGACTTACATGTCCTTTGGTACGAATAAAGGATGACACAAAGTACAAATGGTGAATCGCCTAATGAATGATCTGAACAACGAAGATTCGTCGTAGACTCCCTCAACACCCTTGCCAACGCAATTCAAAGTAAAGTTCATTTTTAGAGGAATCAGGCTACAACTACAGGCGAACCATCATCAAGGCATAATTACTTATAAAAAAAATTTGAAACTGGATCCCCCAACCTTCGTTGGCAAGGCCAATCCAAAGCTGACCGAAAACTGGGTTGAGGAGACAGAGTGAGCTTTTCAGGTACTGTAGGTACCCAAGGAAAAGAAAATAATTTTTTGTACTTACCGGTTTAAAGATAATGCGCAAAAATAGTGGGACGCAACCTGTGGTATTCATTTCCCAAGAGCGAAAGTTATTCTGTGAAAAGCTTTTGCCTTTCTGGCAAATTATTTTTCCCACATGCGCAAAACAAGAAGAAGATAGAATTTTTGGAGTTATGCTAAGGCAACTCAAGTCTGGTGGAATACATCACAAGGTTTCAAAATTTGGAACGATATTGCCCCAGCCTGTTCGAAAATGATTGTGAGAGGGCCAAAAAATTTATTCGAGGACTAAAGGAAGGACTCTGTCATCGGGTTCTGACCAGTATGCCCTCAACTTTCTCTACAGTAGTTGCGGCAACCACCCTTTTAAATGATGATTGAGAGCCAGTTAAGAGTGAATAACATAAAAAGTCTGCTGAAAATGATGGAGGCAACAAACGACAACTTGCTGATGAAAAAATGCAGAGACCCCTATTCAAGAAGCAAAATCAAAATAGAAGAATTGAGCCACAACAACAACCAAATCAATCATGCCCAAAGTGCAATTATTTTCATCCTGGACAATAGTGCGCTCGAGATACTAGAGGCTATTTATACTACGGGAAGATGGGATATTACGTTCGAGAATGTCGAAAGAAAGTGATAGATTGGTAGAGACGAACCTCAATTAAAGGTCAGCAGCAATAATAACAACAACCACAAAGAGAAGTGTTTGGCCATGTCTATGCCACCATGACCGAACAACTAAAGAATAACGAACAGGCAATCTAATAGTTGTAGGTTAAGACTTTTTGTGATTCAATAAATTTGTGACTTTTTCCAGGCAAAAGTTAATCAATGAAATCATGTATAAATGTTGTTCAACCGAATGATTAGCACAAAACTTTTCTTAGGAACTCATTATGAGTTGTCTCCATAATTTTAAGAGCTTATATGTTTGGATTTATACACATGGGTTATGCATCCACGTTAACCCTGATTAACTTAGACTATAATATTTGCAGATAATCTTCGAAGGAAATTTTGAGGACAAAATTATTTTAAGAGGAGTAGAATATAATACTCATGGTTTTTAAAAAAATATATATTTTGGATCCGGGTTGGATCCAACCCCGATTCGGGTCACAGATCCCCCCCCCCCCCCCGTTGTCTACTTAAAATCCCCAAAGGGAGTTTCTTTTTTTTTGAAACAAGAAACCCCCTCCCCTCTCACTTGACTATGCTCGAACCTCGATCCTCTCATCTTCTTCTCCCTCTTGCCAGCGCATGGAGGCCTTGCTCCCCCCCCTCAGGTACGCTGCCTCTCTCTATTGCAGGCAGGAGGGTGTCATCCTTCTACCCCTCTTTCTCTCATCTCTCTGTTGTCGGTCGGAGGGTGCCACCCTCCTACCTCTCTTTCTCTTGTCTCTCTATTGTCGGCAAGAGTGTGTCGCCCTCCTGCCTCTCTTTCTCCCTCCCTCTTCTCTGTCCTTTTCGATAGTGGTAGCACTACCTGGTGCTGCCACCTCGCCAGAAGCAGTATCACCACTTGGGTGTCTCATCTTCCTCCTTCACCATCACTGTTGGCCTAAAGGGAGGGTGTCGATCACCGTCCCCTTTTCTTCTACCCATGTGCAGCCATCTGCGATGGTGGCTCTGGTTCGCCTAAAGGGAGGGTGTCGAGCACCCTCCTCTTTTCTTTTCTCTTAGCGTTGAAGGCTGACTAGAGCCACCTACAATGGTGGCTCTGGCTCGCTTGAAGCACCCTCCCCTTTTTTTTTTGTTTCTACCGGCTGACCACAACCACCTGCAGCGTGGCTCTGGCTCGCCAGGACAGGGGGTGCCCAACTCCCTCTTCCTTCTCTTTTTTCAGTAGCAGTCGTAGGTTGTTGCTACTTTACAGGGACAATCGAAAAGGGGTGTCGACTCCACTGTCGCTCCTTTGTAGCCCCCCCCCCCTCCTTTGTCGAAGGACCGAGCAAGGCATGGTCCTGTCGCAAGGTTGGGACTAGGTCGGACTCGGCCTGACCACCGAGCCAACCCCCTCCCATTGGTCGCTTAGCCAGCCGAGCTAAGCTCAGCTAGATTTGACCTTAGCTCGGTCTCCACTTTCAGACCGAGCTCGCTCAGTTAGCAAACTGAGCCTAGCTCAGTCAAGCTTTACCCCCTGCCTCTTTTACCAAGTTTGGCTCGGTCTGATCGACTCAAACTAGTTTTGGGTTTGACTCTTGCGGTGCAATCATTGTTATGATATAGTTTTAATATCATCCTTTATGCAGTGCAACGTAATCTTTTTAGCGCTCCACGTCGGCACAATGGATACAACACGTTTACCAAGATACAAGCTCTTAAAAACCTATGCTCAGAATCGTCTACGAGTCTGACCATCTCCAAGGTAGGAGAAAGTTGCATACAAGGACAAATGACAAAATACTTCTAACTTTTATATATATATATATATATGTGTGTGTGTGTGTGTGTGTGTGTGTGTGCTTTTAACTCAAGGATGCAATTTTGTGTATTCTTGTCTATTTAAAATTATGTCATGTACTTTGCTGCTACGTTGTAATGTGCATAGGCTCCTGCTTGCACAATTTATTTAGCTGATGTACGATTTTGTACATTGTGCATTGCTTACACAATTTATTTAGCCGATGTACAATTTCGTACATCGCGCATTGCTTACACAATTTATTTAGCCAATATACAGTTTCGTACATTGTGCATTGCTTACGCAATTTATTTAGTCGATGTATGGTTTCGTACATTGTGCATCACTTACACAATTTATTTAGCTTGATATGTGGTTTCACACATCGAACTTTGCTTTATGTCATTTACTTTGTTGTCGTGCTACAATGTGTACAAACTTATGCTTTACTATATATATATATATATATATATATAACCTTATAAGGTACGCATAATCCTGCCTACTTTAGATTATGCATGCATTTAAAGACGCAAATTTGTGTATCCTCACCAAGTATCTATTTTTAAAAGGATTTCACATGCAATATTTCAAGCTCAAATTATTCGTTGTCTCGAAAAACAAAACAAGTATTTGGTGTTTATATTTTTGCAACTGAGTTTTTTCCTTAAACTTGAGTAACAGAAATGTATCAACTACATTGCCTTAGGTGGTACGTATGTCCGATCCTTTTTGTTATCCAAAATGACTCATATATTCTCCGATCTAAAGCATGAAACTTTGGAATTTTTAAATAAATATTAAGGTTTCTTTCTGAGAACCTGATATCTCTCTCATCGTAGTGATACTATTTGACATGCACGACATGTTAGTACTACGATGATTGGATGAGAGGTTTATGGTAACCTTGTATTATGAAATTGAGCGATGATTAAAAGAAAATCACATAAATGGTGATGATTCGCCTTCACAGGCAAGATACACAGTTTGGTTTAAAAGATCAGAGTGTATAGAATGAGTCATTAGTTAAAAATAAAACCTGACATACACATTCGTCTCTTTGGTTCCATCAAGGGAGAGGATGAGATGGTAAAAAAAAATTGATGGATAAGTTGTTAACAACTACGCTCATTTAGTAGCAATTGACTAAGTGTCCCCAGTTATCAGAGTTAGGGAATGCGGATACTAAAAATTATCCTAGGTAGTAGATCTCATGGACTTCTGCAGAAGTTTGGATGCATCCCTTACTATGTATGCCTCTGAAAATTCTCTCTCGATCACTGGTCATCCCCTTAGGAGCGGACTCAGCTAGTTGTTCAGGGTATCAAAATACATAAAATAACAAACCCTCAGGTAGTCCTAGTTGTTTCTACATTTTTTCTGTGTACCTTGAGCACAATTAATATTGAAACAAGATTATCATGGCCATTTTACTTATTCTAAAATGCACATCACGAAAGGAACAACGCATATGCTAGCCTTGTTCTGAATTTTAATATCTATGCACCTACCATATTTTTATAAGTCTGACCCATTTTATAGGATACAGGTGATGATTAGGTCAGTATGACAGGCAATGGCGTGATGATATCAAGATCCCACTCTTTTTCTAATGTTTCATTTCTGAGCATGTTTTGTAATTTTGCATAAGGGTTTCCTTTGAAAATTCCTCTTTTGTATAAACTTTAAATTATAAAAAATCTTGTTTTAAATCTATGTGGTTTTAATGCTTATATAGAGATAGAAATCTATTGTGTAAAAGAATGTTTGCCTGTAATGCCCCCAAGGTCTGTTGACTTATTAATTGAAACACCATTTTTTGATGAACTGCTATTTTAAACCTTGAAAAAGAATTGATTACAAAATTTTCAAAAAAAATCTAAAAAGTTATAAGTTTGGGGTTTTGAGGCATTACAGACTGCCTCCAACGACTAGTTGGACTACCCTCTAACAGTCATATTGACTTTACAATTTAAATAAATAAGACTTTTCAGTCCCTAATGGTCATTACTAAGATATATTTTATAAAATAACCAAAATACCCCTAATATACATATATAAATATATGTATATGATATATGTACACAGTATTTTAACAAAACAAATAAGATAGCTGGACCATTTAGAGTTGCACTATCTTAACCGAAGGATCTCAAGAATCTTTCTAGGGACAACTCTTAGATTGACATATACCTACCGGTGTCAACACGTTGGGTTTACCTGAAACTGACCCGAACCAATACCTATAGGGTGTGGGTATGGTGATAAATAATAAGACCCGGGTCCAGACCTAAAGGTCTGATTAATACATGGACCCGGGTATAGTTTGTGAAAATTTATACCAAACCTAGACCCGACCCGAGTTTCAATTAAGACCCACAAATTTTCAATGTAAAATGATAAAAAAATATGGTTTTAGTGGGTTTGGTTCATGTAGTTCTTATTGTGTTCGGGTATGGTTTTTCGTATAGTGGACCCAATTAGACCAAAGTCTGGACCCGATACCATACCCAAAAACTAGGTCCAAGTCTGGTTCCACCTGGGTCCGAACCAAACCCCAGCCATTGGCGCCCCTAGATATACCCCCCCCCCCCCCAAAAAAAAAGAAGAAAAAAAAAGAAGAAGAAGCTATAAACTAACCCAAAGTAGCTAGGTCAAAAAAAATTCTTGAATTCAGGTTCATTACAAAGGGTTACTCACAAACTGTCCCCTACTCTAAAAGTTTCCCACTGTGTACAAGATCAAACAAGAAATCAGCAAGAATTTAGCATTATCCATTTCAAAATCCAAAAGAGATTAATTGAGCCAATCTTTAAGCCCCAACAGAAGGCTTTCTTTTTTAATTCCTAAGTTGATATATCTCTGTTTCTTAAAAAAACTGAACATGCTCATGATTTGCAAATAATAATCATCATCATCAAGCCTTATCCCAACACGGTGTTGACTTGGACCTCCATCATCAAGCCTTATTATTAAAAATGACACAAAACATCCATTCTTATGTCACATAACTGATTCGTATGCAAAGATTCCAAAACAAGAAGCTTCTCAGTGAGAACTAAGATTAATGCTGGAATCCTAGCCTTTGTTCCAAGGGCTACACAGCCAGTACCCAATGGACACAAGAAATCAGCACAAATACAATATTTATTATCTCAGTTACAAACCTGCAAATTCTAACCAAAAACTTCCATCCAGTTGATCAATTCAGTTCATTGATTTCCCATTAAAAGTACATACCTTAATTTTTTAAAGGTAAGCTGGGTAATAACCCCCATGAGATTCAAATTGTGTTGGTACGACCTAACCATCCAGCTATCGCATTTGATCCCAATTACATACCCTGTTCATACTCAACAAAACTGAATGGAGCTCGGAATTTATTTAATTGATAGGCAATATATTTGCTTGCGATCATCAAGATGCTTCTAGAATGCAACTTGGTTGAATTCATTGTTAGTTGTCTCCGACAAGAATTCAACCTATTTAGGGTTCATTTGGATAAGCTAGACTCCGATTCTGTTGTTTTGATTGGGCAAATTATCTGACATTTGCTTTCCAACAAATCCCAAGATTACCAAAACTTTTAAACATATTAAACTCCGGCACAAATTTCAACTTTCCAGATTTTGCATCTACAAGATCAAGAAATCGATGGACTAGGAATTCAAACTTCAATGGCATTAAAATAGTACACAACATTAATAAATTAGAAACCCCACAGGAAACTATGGCTGGTTCAGTCAGTTAAAGACTGGACTAGCCCGAGTCTAAGCTGGTTCCGAGATTCCGATAAGTCACACCTGCTAGCATATCAAGTAGCAACGAATTCCCAACAGAAGAGAGAAGACGAATCATTTTCTCGAGAAATCGCTAAATGACAACGAATTCCCAACATAAACGGAAAAAGAAGTAAAGATAGAGACAAATTCACAATCTCTGGAGTTCTTGCTCACCTTTCCCCATCTCCAGTTGTTCCTTGGTGCTATGAAGAAGAAGAGTTGGAGTTGCAGAGAGAAAGAGGTTTCTAGAGAAAGGAAACTTGTTCGGCAAGAAAGAAAGATGATGGGCGATCGCAGGGAAGAGGTGCCATTTATACCAAACGAAGAAGAAGCAGCCTGGGGAACTAACGAACTCCTCTGTACGGAACGCGGGAAGAAACAGAACACATGATGGAGACCAGAGATTGAGGATCCGGAATATGAATGAACGGGACCCATTCTACACGGATGACCCGGAGAATTGGCTCGAACTGAGAATTGGATTTGTAATGCCATGTCACACATCCCGTTCTAAGAAAATCTTGCAATTCATAAACTCTGGTTTTATCAGGAAGATATTGGTGCATATAAAATTCAGAAAGTATGAAAAATATATGAAATTGTTAATAAAATTAAGAGTTAAGTGTTGTATCGTATTAATTGACTGGGTTTTGGTCAGAGTTATCAAAAACTTCATAGATAGGTGGGAAGTGCACTTCCTAGTGACTCGCTCCGAAAGTGCAAAACTCCTTACTTCCGAAACTTGATAGGAATCTCAATTCTCCCGCGCTTCTCCTATTCTTCTCACAAGTTTTTTTTATGACGCTTTTATCACACTTTTTTTTATGTTTTTCATGTGCTTTCTTTCACACTTTTCACTCACTTCTCGTGTATTTTCTTTAAATTGACAAATGACACTTTTAGATATTGAGAAGAATTTAATTCATATATTATGAAATCACAAACTTTAAGAATAATTATTTTTATTTTAGTTTTTATTTCTTTCACCTTTTTTTTGTATGTTGCTCCCCATTTGATCCTATACTACTTCTTCTTTTATTCCTATTTTGTTTTTAAATTGATTCATCGCTTTCCATTTTTTATAAATTTTAAAATATATTACTTTCACTTCTTGTTTTATTTCTCGCTTCGTCTTCCTAGTTTGATAACCTTGGTTTGTATTGGATATCTAATACTTATTATTGTTTATTTGGATTTGATAAACTTTTCTCGAAACTGACTAGGTAAATGGTTGGGCTTATTTTGGGGTTTAGGTATCAAGCTACAGAAAATTCAGAAACAGAGATTGGCAACAAAAGAATGATATCTGCTAATAGAAAATCTAGGTGTACAATGTATTGATCTCCCACTATGAAAGTTGCAAATGGGCTATTTCTAAACTATAAAGTAAACATAGTGTCCATGTCCTAACTTAATTATTATCATCGCAAATTTTTTCCCTCTTCCTCCACGAGAGTGAGAGAAACGATCATGCGAGTCAAACTCAACCAAAGTTTTGAAAATTACTCACCTCCATTTTGAAAATTTGTGAGAAAATTTTGTGGAATGGGATCCGCCTGTCGGTATGAGGTTCAACTGTTCCTGGCGCCTTTATCAGGGGTAATTGAACCAATGATCAAATGCGTGCTTTGACTAAGTTAAATTATCTAAATTATGCTTTATTTTCCTAGAATGCACAGAGAATCAGGCATGTGTCATGAAATTTTAAAAATAATGCAAGTTTGATAAATATGATGTTTGCTTTGGAAAATTGAAATGTGCTTGAAAAATGCTTGAGAAATACTTGGGAAAATCATTGAATTTCATTGAAAATTAGGAATTTGCATTGGAAAATGGATTCTCAGGAAAAGTTGGACTTTGGGAAAATCGATTTTGAGATTTGGATTGCCTTTATGAGAAAATAAATTTGAGAATTATGAGAAAATCAGAAAATTCTTTGAAAAATAATTTTTGAAATGGAAAATGGATTCTCAGAAAAATGGGAACTCTGAGAAAATCAATTTTTGAGATTGGATTACTTTTCTGAGGAAATGGATTTGAGAATTCAAAGAAAATTAGGAAATTCTTTGAAAAATGATTTTTGAAATGGAAAATGGATTCTCAGGAAAATGGAAACTCAGAGAAAATCGATTTTTGAGATTGGAATTGAGGATTCTGAGAAAGTCAATTTCTGAAATAATTCAAGGAACTTTGGAAAAATGAATTTTGGGATTTGAAAATGAAATTGAGAATGTGGAAATCTTGGAAAGTCATGATTTGAACTTGAAAAATACTTGGAAATCTCATTTGAAAGCTTAAAATTCTGAGAAAATCAAATCCTGAGAAAGACTTAGAAATTTTTGGGAAAACTGATTTTTTCTAAAATAGAATTGAAAAATGAATTTGAAAACAATGCAAATTGAATGAATGAATGAATTTGAAAGAGAATTTCATTGAGGAATTGGGAAAATCTTTTTGAGTTTTGAGAAATGCAGTGCATTTTTGAAATTAGCCTAAGAGTGTAGGCTGAATGTGGCTAATACGAAGATCATAAATCTAGGTTTCATTCGTATTCTGACTATAGCCAAAAATACAAACTCCACCAAGTTTATAAACTTCATAAAAGCTTGTAAACGTGTCATTTGTGTCAACCATAATGATTTTGAAAAATGTGTATATGCATCATACATCAAATATTAAAAATTTACAAAAATTAAACTATATGCAATGCAGTCCTATTCTAAGCTGAAAAGTAACTCTTATTCTAAATATTATATTGTTTTTTACATTAAATTGAATAAAGAAAAGAAATAAAATAACTAAATCTTCTTCTTGAATGTTCTTGCAAAACTAGAAAACAATGTTAGCACAAACATGTAGGTTTTTCTGAATTTATCTGAAAATATTAGAAATTATCGGATATTATTCAGATATAAACCCAAATTCATACCCCCTTTGATATAAACATGAGAAATAAGTAATAAAATTCGAAAATGAACTTGAAAATTCGAAATTGGGGTCAAAATGACCAAAATGCTCCTGATGGCTTTGAAATCAAGGTTTTCTAAAAGAATTTTTGTAAATTTTGGAAATTCAAAAATTAAATAAAATAAATAAAACACAATATGATGAAATATGATGATATACATGAAAATTTAGAAAATTGAACTTTGGAATTTCGAAATTATGGTCAAAATAACCAAAATGCCCCTGATAACAAGACTACGGCCTTGAAACTAGGGTTTTCTTAAATAAATTTTGCAAAATGAGAAATTGAAATGTAAATGAGATTGAAATTAACTCTAATATGTCATACCATCCTTATTTATATAATAAAAACCTTAAAATAGCAAAAATATCACAAAATATCAAATTTGATTTGATTTTCGCTTCTGAATTTAAAAATAAACTAACACACAAAGCAAATAAACTTGAAATTGAGCCAAATTTGGCATGGACGCCTAGACTAACTCTAAAAACAGAATGGATCTTGAAAATTTATTTTTTTGTTATTTTTTTAATATAAAAAATAACTAAAAATCCTAAAAAATCAAGATTTTGCCTAAAATGTTGATTCTAAATGGGATTTTGGATATGAAACTTCCATAAAAATTTTCTAAATTTTATGGGATGACTGAGGACAGTTAGACAAAGATTTTTCCTTTTACAGATTTTGGTTTTGATCTATGGTCGGAGCTTGACAGCTCCAGCAAGTCGGATCGGAATCCGACAACTCTAGGATTTAGGGCAGACAGACAGATTTTGGGAACAAATATGGGAAAAATATAAGCCATATGGAAAAATGGCTGAAATTCTAGAAAAATGTCTCTAACAAACAAAGGCAAATTTCATATTTTTACATAATTGGGATTCGGATTACGGTTTGGAAATGAGCACATTGTCATCAAAGACCCAGATCTTTGGAATTATAAGGCATGAGAATCTGTCAGATAGAAAAGATAAATCTGGAAAACATACTTGGACAATTCCAAAAATTCCCAATTTTTGGGAAATGACAAAGGAATGGGTTAGTAACAACTTTTATGTTGAAAGTTTTGGCATTAAGGCTACGGGTTGAGCGGACACAACACATTAGTGTTGGTGTATACCCTGATAAAGAAAAATCAAGGTTTTCCAAGGGGTCTGAGAAAATCAATTTTTAACAAAGGTCAAATCTGTTTATAAAAATCTCAAAATTTTCAGACAATTATTTGATTCCACCGTGAATCTACTGTAATTTTTAAGGAGAGATTCAAATCTTTCATCTAGGAGATCTCGGGGGATTTTGTTTGCTAAAGCAGAAATTGGAAATTCTGGAAACGTGAAATCCCAGTTTGGGATTTGATTTGTTTGATAGGGTTCCAAAATTCGAATTGAATCAAATTTTTGGCAGGACCGCAAAGACATTCAACTAAAGATATCACAAATTTTTTTTGGATTTTTGAACGAAAAATCATGCATGAAATAATGATGGGACTCTGTACAAAATCAAGACCTAACTAATTAAACATGCATTATGATACTAAGGTGATAAAATAGACTAAATACTAAACCTAAAACATGTATCTAGCATGGAAATCAATAAAACAAAAGTGAACCAAACGGGGTATGAACTCTATTTTAATGTGGCTATAGGAAAGAAAGATCCTACCCATGCATCGGATGGATTCTTTTTCCTATACAGCTTGGATCATGAGAGATAAATGCTTTCAACAATATAAAGAAAATAACAATATTATTTTGGCTAAAATCAACATAGTCTAATGAAATAACTTGGGTTTACCTTGGGTTAACTTGAGTTGGCTGGAGGCTGGAGGCTGGAGGCTGGATGATAGTTATGACACCAACGAAGAGGGCTGCAATGGCACACCCGTTGGGGATGCACTTGCTGCAGTGGCTGGAGCAATGGAGGGCATCTTCCTTGTGTGTGTCGGGCGTCAAAGGGAGGAGGACTGAGAATGAAGACTTATTGATAGGAGTTGAAGGTGATGGAGATGGTGAGCAATGGCTGGAGATTCTCCTTAGTGGCTGGCGTGAAGGAGGTGGTTGGGCACCGGCTGAAGGTGGCTGCAACTTGTAGGTGGCTGCAGGCTGTGTTGAAGGTGGTTGCAAGCTGTGTTGAAGTGATAATGGTGAATTGCTGTGGGAGAGAGAGGCCTTGAGGTGGAGAAGCTGCTGCTGGAGCCAAAGGGGGAACCAAGGGAAAGAGAAAGAGAGAGCGTGAGATCCCTTTTCAAAAAAAAAAAAAACCCACCATTCTCCTTTTTTGGTCTTGGACTTAGGGAAAGATCATATTTTTCCTAAGTTTTTTAGGTTTAATGAGAGGGGAATGAGAGGGAGAGAAAGTGTACGTGAATGGCTGGAATAAGTAGGGAAAGGAAGAAAAGGAAGGGAAGAAGAAGAAAGGAAAAAAAGAAGAAAAGGAAAAAGGAAAGAAAAGAGGGAAGAAAGAAGAGGGAAAGGAAGAGAAGAAGAGAAGGGAGGATACGTGAATGGGCTAGAGAAGGGAAAGAAGAAAGAAAGAGGAAGGAAAGAAAAAGAAAGAAAAGAAGAAAAAGAAAAGAAAGAAAAAAAAAGAAGAAAGAAAAAGGGGAAGGAAAAAGGAAAGAAAGAGGAAGGGAGAGGGGGCTGGTCGACCACCTTGTGGGTCCCACCTCCTCTCATAAAATAAAATAAAAGTAACAAAAAAATAATAAAAAAATGAAAGAAAGCAAAAGAAAAAGATAAAATCTTTTCTTTTAATGAGAATGAAGGAGCCATCTCAGAGTGGGCTCACTTTACAAATTTGAAATTCATTTTGAGAATCATAGGGGTAGAATGATCTTTTAAAAAAAAATCCTAGCTGAAACGATCTATTTTTAGTATTTTTTGAAACAAGCTCAGAATTTGAAGTTCAATACCCCGTTGCAAAGCAAATCTAGTGTAGAATTTGAAAAATTGAGTTTGAAAGAAATCCAGATTATTTTTCTCGAGAAAACATTTCCAAATTTAGAATTCTGGGGTAAAACTATCAATTTTGGAAACCCAGGGTTTGAAATTGATTTTCGAAAACTTTTAAAACTCATTCTGGATTGAAATTTATAAAACTAGAGTCCTGGACTTCAAAAATGAAATGAAATATGATGAAATGCTGAGAAATGATATGAAATGACGAGAAATGACATGAAATGCTATGCGAAATGCTAACCCTGAATGAAGAAATTTGGACATTAGACCCCGATTGGCAGTTGTACTAGTTCAAAAAGTGTTAAAATTGACAAAATTCGCAAAACGGTTTTTGGGCTCTACCGGGCTAGAGTGACACTAAAAATTAGGGTTTGAGCTGGATTGAACTGAAATGAACTAGATTGAGCTGGGTTTTAGAGTTTAAGAACTCAACTGGACTGACAAGACACTGACTCAACTGACCTTTCCGACTAAATTTTCAAGAAAAGTTGCCATTTCTAGAGAAGTGGTATGGAATGGTCACTGGAATGAAATGGATTACGAATCAAAGCTGGGTTTGAGTTGAAACAAAGATGAGTAGTACTGACATGAACTAAAATCAAAGCTCGAACACTAGCTCAATCGACCAGACTCAGCTCAATTTCAGCTAAAAGAGCTGAAACGGGCTAAAATGGTCTCCTGAACACCTGAAAATGGTTTTGAACTGAATGTGAGCACTTGAACTCCTGGTGAGCTCAAGTTAGACTCTGGGGAATATGAATGAATGACTCAGAGACAATTGGCTCGGGTTTGAGTGAGAAATGAGCTCATTTCTGAAGAAATGATCCCATTTTGGCAGGAATGGTTAGAAATGAAAAATGGTTTGTTCATTGCGAGCTCAGATGAGCTAGAAATGACTAATATTCTAATTGTTCTGAGCTAACCAATGAGCTTGGTTGACTCTGACTGACTGGGGTCCAGGATGACCTAGGGGTAAAATGATAATTTTCTTAATGAAAATGAGTAAAGTGGTAATTTTCTGAAACCGACTCGGGGTTTGACTCCTACACTGACCTAACAGGGTTGGCACTGCACGAGGAGGGTTGTCCAGAAATGAATGAGCAAAATTTGGGGTGTTTACATTAACCCAAAGCTTCCATATTGTGTTAATCATTTTGAAGTTTTGGTAGACCCTAGATTCAAGATTAAGATGGATATGATATAAGGTATACCGATCAGCTGCTGATCTTTGTGGCATACTAGTAATAGGGTGCAAATGGATCAAACATGGTTGGACATTTGATCCAATAGATTGCTTTTTGATATGGATCCTAAAATATAACATGAATATGTGTTCAATTTGGATATACACTTAATATGATCAAACTTTTGGGATTAGGATGAATGTTTATTAAGTGTTATATTTTGATCTGAATCAAATTTGATCTGTTTGCACTTTTTCCAAAAAATGATCGTACTGTACGTCTAATTTGACATGATTTCTTAAAAACCCTAAAATTTTTGTTATTCTCAGTGTCCAAAATAAAAAATGTTGGGTGTTAAAAAGTCTTTTTTACCTTTCGTGTATGCAGACTTCCTAAATATATGTGATTTTTTTCTCAAATATATAATTGTTTTCTACAGAATAATCTCTCTTCTTAAATCTATATCTCTCTGATCTGACATTAAAAACTTGTGTGTTTAGAGTCATTGAAAAGTTGAGACACAGGTCTGTCAGAACCAAAAACCCTTCTAGAGTTTTTCGTTTATGAGTTCCTAAAACAAGATATGAACATGTGCAATTGCTCCTTTTTCATCTGTTCTATATTATTTTTTTGCCAACTACTTCAAAAATCTAAAAAAACAACAAAAAGGAGAGAGAGATCGTGACGTTACCTTTCCAACGCCACCAAGATCACCTTGATTTAATGAGCAGTTGGGGAGAAACATTATCTGAAAGATATACTTTTTGAATGTATCGCACCATGTAACTAAAATGTAGATTCACATGATTTTTTTTTTGTAGATGAGGAGGTCTGCATATGTTTTATACATAGATGATGAGGTCCACAAATATTTTATGCGAGAATAAGGAGATCCACATGTATTTTATGCAAGAATAAGGAGGTCCACATATATTTTATGTGTGGATGAGGTGGTCTGCATATATTTTATACGAGAATGAAGAGATATACATATATTTTATATATGGATGAAGAGATCTACATATATTTTATCCAAGAATGAGGAGATCTGCATATATTTTATGTGTGGATGATGAGGTATGCGTATATTTTATGTAAGAATGAGGATATTTACATATATTTTATGCAAGGATGAAGAGGTCTGCATATATTTCATGCAAGGATGAGGAGGTTCGCAAAAAAAAATCGTATGAATCTACCTTTTAGTTAAAGGGTCTAATACATCTGAAAAATCTATCTTTTAGAGGATGTTTCTCTCAAATCGCTCATCAGATCAAGGCGATCTTGGTGGCATTGAAAAGCTACATCGATGACCTGTCTATCCTTTTTTTATTATTTTTTTGAATTTCTGGTGAAGATAACCGAAAAAATCATGTGAATTCTTAAATTGGATAAAAAATTAGTAGTAAAGTCTGTCAAAGAGGAAATTCACATATCTTAGAGGGCCACACATGCAAAGGGTAAAAAAGACTTTCTAACAACCAATATTTGTGATTTTGGACATCAAAAGAATAGTGAAAATTATAAGATTTTTAATAAATCATGTCAAATTAATCGTACAATATGATCATTTTCAGTTTTTTTATATGTATCACTCTTGCACCACCCACTTTTTTTAATCCACTAATATATTATGAATTCAAATCATATTCAATTCCACTAAATCGGATCTAATTCAGACCCAGACTAAATATAATTTGGACATGCTACTTAAATTTTATTAAGATTTAAATACACTTGATCTGGTTATACGTGCTACTGGACCAAAAAAAAAAGCTTTATCGGGTTCAAAGGTTAAGACCATATCTAACTTACCCGTACCAAGGCTAGGATCTCAATCCAGAGCTAACTGGATTTGACAAGGAGAACCTGTTTAAGCTAAAAGTAGATATGGACCTAAGTCAGTTCATGGATAGATCCGCAATCAGATGTCCAACCCACTTTCACTTGTAGTTTAATTAAACAAACATGCTTCTAATAAGGTTAAAAAATGATTCATATTGGTTCATTGTTGTTCAATATTTGGCTTAATACCTAGCTTAATACCCATCTTAATGGGTAGAAAAGGTTCGATCTTATCCAAATATGAAAATAAAATTCAACAAAATGATGATCTGAGTGTAATCTAAATACATACAATATCCAATGATATATACTTCAATCTCTATTTTATGTTAGATATTTTACATAACTTTGATGAAATTCATGAATATTTAAATATGACTTTGATTATATTCATAAACAATTGTTTTGATATTACATGCAATTACAACTTATGCAAGATATATATTACTTTGATTTTTTTGTTGCATCATAAGCTCATCTCAAGACTTTGAGGTTAATTATCTTTTTTATATAGGTTTAAGATTGTTTTTTTTTTACCACCCCTAAAAAAAATACTGACCACACATTGGGTGACCTCCTATTGGTATTGAGGTCTCCACTACCCAATATGGAGTACATCCAGCTTTGACCTTGCAGTAAGGGATGTCACCTATGGTTTTGAACGTGTGACATCCCATCAACTAGATGACATTCACAAGTTTCCCCTAGGGAATGAGCAATAAGGCCCAAATGAAACTAGAGAATTATCTATTACACCCAAAAAGGGGTTTCATTTGTACAATAAACATATTCACAACTTTCAAACATCCACTTGAACCTGCAACATGGATACGAGGCGGTGCTTGAATTGGAGGATCACAACGTTCGTGGAATGCCTACCACGTGGGGCCCACACATCCCCACACACTCATACAAACACTGTATAGCACTGGCGGGCATCCTGCGAATGGTGTTTCACTTGTTAAAGAGGATCACATTAAAGAGGATCCACAACTGGTTGCTAATCCAGATCCACAAGAGGTAGATAAGGATGACTCCAAATTTGGTATTTAGGAGAGTTTTACTCTATCTAAAAGAAAGAAGAGTCCTACCCTATATGAAAGTAAGAACCTTCTTGTAAACATGAGACCCTATATGATTGGGAAACCTCCTAGGTCTTTATCCACATCGGTGACTTGAGGCTATAAATAAGAGCCTCCCTTCTCTTGTAAATTCATTGAAATAAAGAGAGAGAGAGAGAGAGAGAGAGAGAGAGAGAGAGAGAGAGAGAGAGAGAGAGTTCCCATGGACGTGCTTAGCCACGTAAAATCGAGTTTCTGATTGTGTCATTATTTGTCTATTTCCAATCCTTAATCAGGTCTGATCTAATATTAGTTTTGATTCGCTTTCATGGTATCATAGCCCAGATCATCAAACAGAGGAGGCCATTCTAAATGTTAAGGAGTCGGTTGATGCACTGATCAAGAACCCTAAGAATCATGGTTGATTATGATTCGTCAGGTAAGCCATCATAGTTTTCTATTTTGTGTTGTTATTGATTCAAGGATTAATGTGAATCAATTTTTGTTGTGTTGATGATTCAAGAATTATGGTGAAATTGGTTTTTGCTTATTCTATTTTGGGATGAGTTCAACCAGTGTTTTTTTTAGAAAATAAAAAGTTTTTTGTGCTTGTGTGGGATATGCTCTTTGGCCGTGCATGTGTGGACTTTGTTTTTTTGGCTAGGTTCATACGGTATTTGTGAGTGGACCACCGTAGTTCAGTTTTGAAATCATGGGGTGTGCTAATTTTTCTTACATGTTATGGTATTTGTTTAAGGTCTTGAAGTTTATGTGAAGGTGTATGAAATCAGTATGAGTTCATCGTCAATGTCTATGGTTCCTAATGCGGCAATCTAATGGAACGTCATTTCAATTTTGGTCTTGATAAAATTATCATAATAATTATTTATTATGGCAATGACAAATCGAATATGTTATGATCAACCAAGACTTGATCAAGTTTGTTGATGGGACATGTTCTGCCCTTGATCAATTTTTAAGTGCTAGCAAGGAAGGAGAAATTTGTTCTGTAAATCTTCTTTTTTATGCATGGAAAAGATTTGACCAATTGACCCTAAGCTGGATTAAGGCCAACGTGACTAAGATTGTGCTTAGTCAAATTATTAAGATTTTTAGTGCTAGAAAAGCATGGGTTGCTATCGAGAAAGTGTATGTCGCTCAGTCAAGCCTTAGAATTATACAGATGAAGAAAGATCTCTAAGTTGTTGAAGACAAAACTATGACTAAATATTTAAATCATGTTAAATAAGTGTTTGACTCTATAAGTGTTACAAATGAAAAAGTTTATGGTGTTGATTTAGTGCATCATACTTTGAATGGTCTCACTTATGAATATGAAAGTTTTGTTACCACTATTACTACTCTTAAGAAGCTTTTGTTGTTCTTTGGGTTATATGATATGTTGCTTAATCAAGAAAAATGATTTAATTGTTTAATCAGTGATCCCCTCATGACAGCTTTGCCACTACATTTTTTGCTTAACAAGAAAGAGGTCATGGTCAACGGTTATCTCGACAATTCAGAGAAGGTAAAGGTAGTGGTAGAGGTCATGGTTTCTATGCAGGAAGTAGCCAAGGTAAGAGGTGGTGGTGGTGGTCAAGATAGGCAAATTTCAGTTAAGGGGTTATTTATCAGTTTAGTGGTCTCAAGAACCACTCTGCCTAAAACTGTTGGGATATTCTTAAGGCCTTTACTGTTGTTATGGACATTTCACCAATAGAAAATTTCAATTGGTTCTTAGATACATGAGCAACTCATCACATGACAACAGAAGGAGAAGCAATGATAGAAAAAAAAGAGTATCAAGGTCCGATTATGGTAAGTAATGGTGTTAATCTGCCCATATCCACATCATGTATAATTAAACTTTTCTCTAAAGATAGATCTTTTATTTTAAAAAATATTCATGTTTCCAAATCAAGAAAAATTTTCTTTCAGTAGCTCATTTCACTCATGATAATAATTAAATATTTGAGTTTCACCCCCACATGCTTCTATATTAAAAATATGAAGAAAAGGGTTTCACTCCTAAAGTGGCAAAGTGAGAGAGGTCTATATGTTTAGAATCAAGGAGATAAGGAGTCAAGAAGAGGAGCATAAACACACTTTGATCAAAAGGATACCTCTCCTGAAACTTGCTCCCGCATGCTTGGACTATTGGATGTAGGAAGAGAAGAAGAGAGAATTCAAATAAAGAAAGCTTTGGGGACCACTCATTTATGGAGTGTGTTAAGACTTTGATGATGTGGAATAGTCACATATTGAAGGATTTCAAGAAAGTTGTGGGCTTTATAACCTATAAGGAGATTGTTACACTTGTTCCAAAGAATAAGAGAGTGGGATGGCTACCACACACACACGCATGCGCACGCACGCACGCTGTGTCGGGCCAGGCTCAAGCTCGGGTTGGGGTTCGGGTAATTGGCCCTTTAGGGCCATATCCATCCTAAGTCCTATGATCTTTTTGTCCCGAATTACTATTTTTTATTTAGATTAAATATGGGTTAAGAGAAATGGATAACAGATAGATCTGTTATCAGGTCACGACCCCTCGTATTGAGTAACGGGTCTCTTCCACGTTTTATAACCGCTCGTGGGTTATAAAACATGGTTAGGGTTGGGGTTACAGACACATAGAGAAAGTCGTCTGACTCTTCATTTTCTCTTTCTCTGCTGCTATCTCTCTCTCTCTCTCATGCGTTTCACAAAAAGGGATTTTCTGCAACAGCGGTTCTGAGAGGTTGTCTTCGAAGGATGATCTACCGTCGGAGTGCACCGATCCGAATCATCGAGGCTATTGTATCCTTGAGGAAGGACACCAGACCCTATTTGCACCGTATGTGGAAGCAAATCTTTTCTAAGTGGAGTACTTTCATACGCCTTAGCCTATTACATAATACTAACATGTTACTGTTGGTTTTATTATGTTCTATCATCTGTTTGGTCATTTGCATTTGTCTGGATTTTGGTATAATGTGGAAATCGACTTGTTTGCTCCATGTTTATGTTTCAATTGACTGTTTATCATGATTATCGTGTTGATACCCATTCTGAATTCTATCATGATATTGATTGTGAAACTATTTGATCTGAAATTTGATCCAACAGTCTTAGAAAAGATTATAAGCACGTCAGCGTCATCTAGTTTTGTACCAAAAGTGGACATGTCTGGTATGCCTGAAAAATTTGCCGGTCAGAATTTTAAGTGTTGGCAACAATGCATGAAAATCTGGTTCACGACTATAGGTCTGTTATCTGTTATAAAACTCAAATGCCCTTCTATTTCTGAGATTGATCCTGATCCTACTGCAGTTAATGCGCCTGTAGAGTGGAAAGAGAAAGAGGGTGTATGTCGTGGTTGTATTTTATTGTCTCTGTTCAACACATTGTTCGATGTATATTGTTCCTCGTCTACCACTGTTAAAGCTTCATGGGATCAACTTGACAAAAAGTACAATGCCGAAGACCAAGGTCTTGAGAAGTACTCGATTGCCAAGTTTCTAAAATATCATATGGTAGAGGGCAAGTCGGTCACTGAACATGCACACGAGTTTCTGTTGTTGCTTCACAGTTTGGCTGAGGCTGATATGAAACTTTCAGAGAAGTTTCAAGTTATGACCATCGTGAAAAAATTTCTTAAGTCTTGGATAGACTTTAGTATGTCACTCAAGCATCGTAGAGGAAAGATCTCTCTTGATGATCTTATGGTAGCCACAGCCATTGAAGAAGAGCATAGAAGTCAGAAACAAGTTGTGATGCCAACTGAACAGCCTAAAGTCAATATGATGATTAGATCTTTTAAAGGCAAGGGCCAAAAAATCTAAACCTGCAATGAAAAACCAATTTAAACCTAAAGCCAAAATCCAGAAGAAGGCAAAGAACAAATCGTGCTAGAACTGTGGACATGTTGGGCACTGGGCTAAGGAATGTCCTTCCAAGAAGGCCAAGGCTCATGGGACCACAGATGAAACACCTCAAGTCAATATGGTGACCAGTACTGGGTATGTTTCTGTTAACCTGCAAATTTATCATGTTTATGAGCCGACTGAGTGGCTGGTTGACACTGAGGCTAATGTGCATGTTTGTGCTGACAAGTCTATCTTTGTCTCATACCAGGCTGCTGCATGCAGATCCGTGACTATGGGCAACTCAACGGCTACAAAGGTGTTAGGGATTGGATGCGTAGATCTGAAGTTTCCTTCAGGATGAGTTCTATCTCTAGACAGAGTGCACCATGTGCCTGCAATTAGAAGGAACATTTTAAGCGGTTCATGTCTAGTTAGAGAGGGTTATAAATTTAATTTTAAATGTAATAAAGTTGTTATTTTACATTCTGAAACCTTTATTGACAATAGGTATTTAGATAATGGTTTTTTTAAACTTTAAGTTGAACATGTTTGCAATAATAAATTAGAGAATGATGTTTCTTTTGATTCACTGTCTAATGTTGCTTATAATATAGAACCATCTGATTTGTGGCATAATAGATTAGGTCATGTGAATTTTAATTCTGTAAAACACATGATAAACATGATGATGATTCCTGAGCATTCCATAGATAAAACTAAAAAATGTGAAATTTGTGTGCAAGCAAAACAATGTAGGAAATCATTTCATACGATTGTTAGAGATTCTGAAATATTGGATCTGGTGCACACAGATATATGTGAGTTTAATAGAATGCTAACCAAAAATCATAAAAAAGTACTTTATCACTTTTATAGATGATGACATTAAATATTGTTATGTGTATCTGCTAAAATCAAAAGATGAAGCCTTTGATAAGTTTCTTATTTTTAAGAATGAAGCAGAAACACAAATTGATAGAAAACTTAAAAGATTGAGGTCTGATAGAAGGGGAGAATATACCTCTAACAAACTTGATGAATATTGCAAATCTGTTGGCATAGTTCATGAGTTTACTGCTCTATATTCTTCGCAATCTAATGGGATTGCAGAAAGGAAGAATAGAACCCTAACTGACATGATAAATGCTCTACTTGGGAGTTATGGATTACCTACCTATATGTGGGGGATGCTCTGAATATGGCTTGTCATATTCTAAATAGAGTTTCTCAGAAGAATAAGGATAGTAGCCCTTTTGAACTCTGGAGAAATAGGAAATCTAACTTGAAATACCTTAAAGTGTGGGGGTGTCTTGCAAAGCTACTTGTCCCAGAGCACAATAGGAAGAAGCTAAGTCCTAAAATCGTAGATGTTGTCTTTTGGTGTTATGTAGAGAACAACTATGCCTACAAGTTCTTAGTAATTAAGTCTGAGATATCTGGCATAGATGTAAACTCTATTGTTGAGCTTCAAGAAGCTACATTCTTTGATGATGTATTTCCCATGAAAGTTGGTGTATCTCAGAATCTTTCTTCTTTATATATACCTTCAACTTCTGGTTTCATTCCCGAACATGTGAAAATGATGACAGATGTGGGGGTTGAACCATTTTGTTCTCACCCTAGACCAATTGAGTCTAAGGAAGTGGTTGAACCAAGAAGGAGCAAGAGACCTCAAATTACCAAGGATTTGGAAAGTGATTATATCACTTACCTTATCGCGGATGATTCCCCCACTTTTTGAGATGCTATGGCTTCACTTGAAACAAGGCATTGGAAAGAAGCCATACAGAGTGAAATGAACTTCATTGTCTCTAATGACACTTGAGAACTGATTGACCTCCCTCGTGGTAGTTTCACTATTGGGTGCAAATGAATATTTAAGAAGAAGTTGAAACCAGATGAATCTATTGATAAATACAAGGTGAGACTAGTTGCCAAGGGGTTCAAACAAAAGAAGGAAATAGATTATTTTGACACCTATTCTCTGGTTACCCGGATGACCAAAATTAAGGTGCTTATTACACTGGCTTCAATTTATGATCTCTCGGACCATCAAATGGAAGTGAAGACTGTCTTTTTACATGGCGATCTTGAAAAAGAGATCTATATGGATCAACCTGAGGGTTATGTGGTTCCTGGTAATAAAAATAAAGTTTGTAGACTTGTTAAGTCATTATATGGACTAAAACAATCCCCTAAACAATAGCATGAGAAATTTGATAATGTTATTTTATCATTTGGCTTTGTTATTAATGAATCTGATAAATGTGTTTATTGCAAAGTTAAAAGTGATGCGTGTATTATTTCATGTTTGTATGTAGATGATATTTTATAGTTTGGTTCCAATATGGGAATTATGAATGAGACGAAGTCGTTTCTTAGTAGTAAAATTGATATGAAGGATATAGGTGTTGCAAATGTGATCTTAGGCTTAAAGCTGACTCGTTCAGCTGATGGTATAGCTATTTCTCAATCTCATTATGTTGAGAAAGTACTTGAAAAATTTGGCTATCAAAAAATATATTTATATTCATAGCAAGGTAAAAGGAATAGAGTTTTTATAGGCACATGCTCAATGAGATTTATGTCGAAGTTCGGATTCAACCATGAATCCTCCAACCAATTGGAATCACTAGGAAACAGTGGATCTTCCTTCTCCACAATTCACTCATCGTTTGAGTCTTTATGATCTAGATATATAGGATCTTTGGTAGCCCTCCTCATATTTCTCTCTCTTAATTTCATAGTGTACATTACAAAAATCAATGCATTCATCTTCTCTTGTTTAAGTCTATTCCTCCGTTTTGTATTTACCTATAATTTCAAATAATTGATAATCAATTATAAGATAATTATACTTATAAAAATGTATTTCAAAAATAAAAATACAAAGTCACAAACCAATGAGAAAGTACTTCAATTCCTCTCACAGCCTGATGCACTGCACGTCAAACTTAGAATTCAAATTGCAAAATTCATCAATTCAGGATTTTCATGCCCAAATAAAACCAGGACTTTTTAATTTTCTTGTTGTAACGACTGCCTCAAACAAATCCTTTGCCTTTTTTAAATGCATTGATTTGTGTTGTAATTTTTAATTGAACATTTGCATTAGAAACCAATTTTTCAACACAATCATAAAAGTCACTCATAACTTTTCCATCCAGGTTGAAGTTGTTAGCATAATAAAAATAAGGATTTAAATAAGCAGCTGCATACAAAGGCTTATGAAGTTGCAAGTCTCGTCGTCTATCAATGATATCCCAAATATGTTTATATTTTTTTTCAACCTTGTCAAGGTATGAAGCAATTTCCTTCTTTGCTATATCCATTGTCGCGTACAAAAATCTCATAACAAGCTCATTTGCATTCACTAATCACAACACTTTCACGAGAGACAGTGTCACTTTAATTGCATATGATATGACATCTCAAAACTTATGATCATTAAGAACAATATAAGAAATATTCTTAGCATCAGATTTCTTATAGTAATTAGATGATATAAAATTTGAAGACAAGAACATCGACTTCAACTCTTTCTTATAACATCAAATACTATGAAGCGTGAGATATGTTGTGGCAAAATGAGTAACGGCTGGACGTAGAAGTTTTTTATTTTTTGTGAACTTTGTCTTTAAATTTAATATTCATGCATGACTATAGATATATCTTGTATTTTTTTTGCCTTATTCATTGTATCTTTGAAAATTGATATCTTTCCAATATCTTCTAACATCAGATTCAAGCAATGTGCCGCACATGGTGTCAAAAAATATATTTTTTGAGCTGTTAACATATTTACAGCTGCCATATAATTTGGTGCATTATCTGTAATGAATTGCACCATATTACTTTCACCAACTTCTTTAACAACTAACACAAATTTGCATAAGTTTCTTTCATATCGCTGATGTCAATGGACTTGAAAAATACTGTCCCAGATGAGCTGTTTACTAAAAAATTAATTAAGTTTCTTCCTTTTTCATCTGCCATAATGTTGCAACCAACTTTTGGTCATTTTTTTTTTAATTCTTTTAAAATTTTATGAGTACAATCTACCTCGTCCTTCAAAATTCATGTTTTGATCTCGTGGTAAGAAGTCAGTTTGAACCTTCACCCATAATTTGCAATAACTTCTACCATTGCACTAAAATATGGCCTATTACAATGATTAAATGATAGGGCATTTGAATAAAAAAAAATCTACCAATGACACGACATATGATTTTTCTCTTTTTCCTTTTGAAAGCAGTGTTTATTGTGATTTGTCGTACTTTTTTGTTCACAAAGATGTCCATAGGACCATCTGTGCTTGTTTTTTGCATCACTATACGATCCACTGGTTTCTTTGCTTACATTATCGCTTGTTGATGATCCAAAATAAACACTCCTCTCGATTTTGAACTTGTTTTGTTCTTCTTATTTCTTCTGCTTTTGATCATTTAGATCATTCTGAAAAAACATTTTCACATCACGTGAAATCGCTTTGCACATGCTTACACCATGTTTCGTGTCAGCTAAGTGATGTTTTAACCTATAGATGCCTCATGTAGTCTCTTTATGACAGTAATTGCAAATTACATGTCCTGCGAGTTTGTGGTCTTTAGAGCGATTTAAAACTTTAGCTCCATGATCTCATCCTACGTCTCTTCCCATTGTTCAACTGCAAAAATGCATATAAGAAAATATATATTAACACATAAATTTATAAAAACTCAATGAGTTAAAAAAAACTAAGACAATACTTTATATAATCCAATGAATTCAAATCCATATTCAATAAGAATCAACATATATAACTTGGAAACTAATTAAATAACTTGAAAACTTATTATATAACTTAGAAACAAATTATATAATTGTGAAAAAAACTGATCATACATATTTTTTATACAAGGGCTACATAAATTCTATATAAGCCATATAGATGAACCTATACAAGCTTGTTGATGTAACATGGCTATTTAAGGGATATAACTAGCCACTTGTTTGATGTCAAAAGTAAAAAAGAAAAAAGAAAAAAAATGTGAAGTGCAATAGCTATTAACAAGGCATAAGGTACAAATGATGAATTATGAAACCTAACAGTTGCTGAAGTTTTAACCACAGATTACTCTGTTATTGCATATCAGAATTTTGTACCCCAATACACATATTTGAAACTCAATCTAATTCTGGACAAGGCATAAGGTACAAATGATGAATTATGAAACCTAAACAGTTGCTGAAGTTTTAACCACAGATTACTCGGTTATTGCAAATCAGAATTTTGTACCCCAATACACAGATTTGAAACTCAATCTAATTATGTTTTCTACTATGCGACATGCGCCGACCCCAATTGTTTTGGGATGAAGGCGTAGTTGTTGTTGTTGTACTATGCGACATGCAAAATACAAACAATGGTCATGTAATGAGGCATAAATACCATGGCTTGAAGATGAGTAACATTAAAGCCACAATTAAAATTATAAGAAAATAAGGTGTCAAGCAAACTTAGCAAGAAAAGAAAACAACAAAAATAATTTAGAAACAGCAGATAGTAAAAATCAACCACTAATGTTGTTCTTTACCAGTTTTAAGAATAAACATTATGACCAACAGCAAAGTCAAACTAACAACTCAGACATTCACAAATAATCATTATGTTATACCGAGTTTTTAACATTAAATTAGTCGCTTGGTATTAGTTATGTAACAAGAATTGAACATAAACTAAGTTAACAAAGATCACACTAAGGTTTAAGATCCTGGAGTGCAGCCTATAGATTTAGGCTACATTTACTGAAAAGCAATGCAAGATGAGACCAATTAACCTCAAAGAGGATCACTTTCACGGTTTCACCTGAATCTTTATCAAGTGAACCCCTTTAGCAGATGATTGGAAAACCATAGCATCAAAGGACAAAATATTAATCAGGAATCAGATCCGAACCAACTCAACTATAAATTTCGCCACATCTTTATTAAGTGAGAAGCCCAAAATGCAACAGCTAATGACACAAATTTACAAAAAAAAATTGTCAATCAAACATTCAAAGATATAGAGAGGTGGAAGATCAGGTATACCTTTCTTCTTCTTCCGAAAGGCAAGCTCGGGTTAGGTTGACAGACGAGACAAAGAGAGGTGGGAGAGACCGAGACGAGAGGTGGGAGACGAGTGAGAGACTAGTGAAAGGCGAGTGAGAGATCAAAGAGAGATGAGTGAGAGACAAGAGAGAGATGAGAGAGAGCACTGCGAGTGAGAGATGAGTGACATAAGTTATGTCACAGAACAAAAATTGAAAAAATAGGTGTATACGCCTCACCTTGAGGTGCACGCCTCGGGGATTTTACGCTTTATACCTGCGCCTCAAGACATGTTTCTTGCCTTGAACTGAAATTTACCTGCGCCTCAGAGCTCAGATGTGTTGTCAGAGAAATAAAAATATCAAAGGCTCATATTCCGCTGAAATTTAATGCTGAAACATTTCTTTTTGGTAAAACAACAACAAAAAGCAACAACAACAACAACTACGCTTTCATCCCAAAATAATTGGGGTCGGCGATATGAACCAAAAAAGAAAATCATTATGGGTCTTCCACATGAATCCTTCTCCTCCAATCATTTCTATCCAATGTCATGTCCTCGATAAGGTTCAAAGCCTTCATATCCTTTCCTATCACCTCCATCCATGTCTTCCTAGGCCTACCCCGACCTCTTTTAACTAATATATTTTCCCATTTCTCCATCCTTTTAATTGGAGCATCATTAGGCCTTCGCCGATTATGTCCAAACCACCGTAAATGATTCTCTCTCATCTTATTTTCAATGGGTGCAATGCCTACCTTCTTACGTATCTCCTCGTTCTGAATCTTATCTTTTATTGTATTTCCACACATCCATCTCAGCTACACTCATTTTTTGAATATGATGTCTCTTGGCAGCCCAACATTCCGTACCATATAGTAAAGCAGGCCTAATAGTCGTCGTATAAAACTTTCCCTTCAACCGCAATGGCATTCTACGATCGCACAACACTCCAGATGCACTTTTCCATTTCATCCACCCAACCTTTATCCTATGATTTACATCTCCATCAATTTCTCCATACTTTTGAATGATAGATCCCAAATATTTGAAACAATCATCCACCGATATTTCTTGCTCACCAAGCTTCACTACACTCCCATCACTACTTTGTTGCTTACTAAACCGACATTCTATGTATTTTGTCTTACTCTTACTCAACTTAAAACCTCTTGCTTCCAATGTTTGTCTCCATAATTCTAACTTAGCATTAACCCTAGCTCTAGACTCATCAATCAAAACAATATCATCAGCAAACAACATACACCACGGCACATTTTCTTGAATTGATCTCGTAAGCTCATCTATCACTATAGCAAATAGGAAAGGGCTTAAAGCAGATCCTTGATGTAACTCAACCGTTATAGGAAAATTGGTTGTCACCCCTCCACAAATGCGGACATTGGTTACTACTCCTTCATACATATCTTTAATTATTCTAATGTACTTGAGAGAAACACCTTTCTTCATCATTGTCCACTAAAGAACGCCCCTAGGTACTCTATCGTATGCCTTCTCCAAATCAATAAAAACCATATGCAAATCTTTATTCCTTTCTCTATTTCTCTCGATAAGTTGTCTAAGAAGATGTATAGCTTCCATAGTTGATCTTTTAGGCATAAAACCATATGCAAATCTTTATTCCTCTCTCTAAAACAACAACAAAAAGCACATCTCTCAAAAAGGATTCATGTGGAAGACCCAGAATGATTTTCTTTTTTTGGTTCATATCGCCGACCCCAATTGTTTTGGGATGAAGGCGTAGTTGTGGTTGTAACAACAAAAAGCACATCTATAGGTACAGATTAAGCAAAAATACCTGCAACTATGATTTTTTATAGGGTCTTAACAAACAGATCACTCGTGTATATAGTTACTTGAACTTTAGTATTTAACCTCTCAAAAATTTAACACTTTATTTTCGTTTGGGATGGTAAACAAACTGAGCCACTTTTAGCTTACTCAGTTCAGCCCAGATCATAATTATGGGCTGACATAGTCAATAGTATACACCAATTTACTATTGATTATTCCTGCAGTACAGTGAAAAGTCATAGCATGTTGTTAAACATGCTATGATTTTTGCAGTATTGATGCCTACAACTTGATATAATAATGAAACAAATTCTAACCATGCATGAAGATGGTAGGTGTTTGTTAGCAAAATTCAAAGTGTTTTACTTGCGAGGATAACCATTAAGTGTTGCTTAATGAATGCATGTAACATTGGAAGAACTGTAAGTTTTGATTTACAGTTGCATGTGACTAGTCTCACTAGTGAAGACAACCAATGAAGTATTCATTACCAAATGCACAATTGGCAGTTCTACTCGTGCATTTATGTAATCAGCAATTCTTCATTAACATTATCTTTTTAAGTGAAGCAGTGGTATTTTAAATAAAATAGAAATATTCAAATAAAAGGCATCAACAATGACTTCAGCTGAAGAAGTATTCTGTTACAACATGGTGTTGTAACATGAGGTGCAACCTTGAGATTGTGTCTGATTGGCAAGATGGACTCTGAGATGTGTCCATCTTCAAAGATGTGAAAACCTGCAATACTTACGAACTGGATCATTGTTAAGTATCATCACCACCAAGCAATGGACATTCATCACTTTGTTTTTACCAGAGCATGTGATGATTAGTCCTCTTTATTTAACTTCTGTGGAGAGGTTGTCTTTTCTCTCTTCCTAACATGAATTGTAAAAATACTTTTTTGTGTCATTTCTATGTGATGGATATTGCTTGATGTTACAGACTGACTGGGATGGTGGTTACTACCCCATAACTCTCCACTTTAGCGAGGACTATCCAAGCAAACCCCCCAAGTGCAAGTTTCCTTCTGGTTTCTTCCATCCCAATGTATACCCATCTGGAACCGTGTGCCTCTCTATTCTTAACGAGGACAGTGTAAGTAAAAACATCTCATGTGCTCCATAATGCTTCAGTTTTTTGGGTTTTCACTATGATTTTCCAGAAGGGGCTCAGGTGGCTCAGGCGGACTTGATTATCATTTTGAGTTGAGAATCTCATTAATTCTCTGAATCCTTTGGCTGATCTTGATCTGGAGTTGCTGATGAACTCAAATCTGATTTTGGAGCCTCGGCGATCTGGATCGTTGCACTCCGATGGTAAATCACCCTTCGAAAACGATATTTGTGAATGACTGATGCAGAACTCTCATTTTCGGGAAACACCCACTGAGAAGCAAGAGAGAGTAGGGAGAGAGAAAAACAAAATCTCAAGAGTCACTAACGTCTATGCAACTGCAACCCTCTAACCATGTTTTATAATCCCTGAACGGATACTAAAACATGGAAGAGATCCGTTACCTGTTACAAAGTAACGTGATCCGTCAACGGAACAATTTGTTAACCATTTTCTCTTTTCTTTTTTATTTTATCCAAATAAAAAAATTAATGTGGGACAAAAATGACATTGGAGTTAGATTAATGGATATGGCCTTAAATGACCAATTACCCGAACCCAAACCCAAACCCAAACCCGGACTTGGCTCGGCACAGCACGGTGGGCGCACGCGTGTGTGTGTGGTTACCATACCATCCCCTTATTATTTGGAACAAGTGATTGAATCACCAAGTAGGATATAAACCCCACCACCAGTTTGTGATTCTTCAATATGAGACTATTCCACATCATCAAAGTCCAAAAAGTACTTCACAAAATGAGTGATTCTCAAATTGCTTTCTTCTTTGAATTATTTATTCATCTTTTCTCACATCCAACATTCTTCCACAAATTCAAAGAAAGAAAACAGGAGGAAACAAAGATGGTCGCAACATCGGAAATCTTGTAGTTGAGAAGATTGTTGGAGGACATAGTGCATATGCAATTACCCTAAAGGTTATGCCGTGACAACAAAAACGCCATCTACATAGCCGACAACTACACATTTCATCAAAGTACCAAGCATATTGAGATGGATTGCCACTATGTTTGTGAAAAATACCTTAAGAAAACTATTATTCTGTCTTATGTAGCATCTGGCTGATGTCTTTACAAAAGCGCTTTTTCATGATTTCATTTCTTACTTGGCAAATGCACTTTATATTGATGTAATAGGTAAATACCCATTAAGGGTATTTTGATATTTTCATTGATATGCAATAGGCTGTGCCCATTAGGGGCACATTGGTTACTTTGTATTTTTCGTTTTCTGGTTTTGTAATTTACATTTTTGTATCGGGCATTTTTATCAAATGCCATGTATAGTCGTTGGGAGCTCCCAACGACTCTATAGGGCTGTGTATGTATATATAGAGGGGTGCTTCCCCTTGGAAGAGTTATGCTTTCTCAAGCACCCTCTCTCTCAATAATATTCAGCCCATAAGTGGCTTATGTGTGTGCTTTTGTATTGACCAATAAGTGGACATTGTGTTCTTGTGTACTTGTAAGCCCGTAAAAGGCATCTACTTGTATTTTTCTTCTTTCATTACAAAACTAGGAAATTTAGGGTGGTGAATGTTGTAAAGAGAAGAGAGTCACAACCCATGTTATATCTTTCATGAACGCACTTGGTAATTTTGTCTCTTGAATTGCAAGGACACTATGGATAAACGTAATTCTTCCACAGCTACTCATGGTTTTCCTAAAACATATAAGTTTTTGAAAAAGTCACGATTCTTCCAAAAACAAATATCATATTCTTTTAGATTGACCACTTATTCTCTATAAACATGGCCTATCATATATTAAATAAGGATCTTAAATTTTCTTATGGTGTAAAACCCTAAGATTTAAAACTTGGAAAAACGTGTAAAACCTTTTTTTATATAGTAGCGGAAAAACAACCTTTTTCATTCCGTTTGAAAACATCGGGTGGGTTACATAATCGATCGATAACAGTAAGACATAATAACACTTATAAATAATTCAGATCAGAATCAGAGTATTTTCATTCCAAAATAAACCATAAGGTTTTTACAAAATTAGTATAAACAAGTACTCAAAAACTCCCATCTTTGGAAATGGAAGATGGCTGGCTCTTGACGCCGCCACAGCTTCCCGCTACGCTCTTGTAACTATTTAATACTTGTAATTTGTAGATGGTCAATATCCACAAGCCTTGAAATATAATAATAACACATAATTGCATAGAAATAGACATCATGCAATGATAGACAATTACAGTGCAATCAAATATCATATGCAATAATCTTATTTATGAGTGATTATTCAATTCATGATGACTTATCTGTATAAGTGAAATATTCATAATAGGCATCAATAACTTACAATTCTTTCATTTATATTTTCTTTCTTAGATAATGCATGCCATGCTTCACTGTATGTACAATACACTTTTTTTTCTCTTTTACAATACTCCTCTCTATAAGAATACGACTGGTGTCCCTGTATCTCAATTAAGATATTCTCAGATTATTGAAAGTTTGATGTATCTTGCAAATTGCACTCATTGGAAGTCATTGGATAGAGTACTTAGATACCTGAAAGGAACAATTTCCTTGAGTTTGCATTACAAGAGATTCATTGCCGTTCTTGAGGGATATAGTGATGCGAGTTGGATATCCATGAACTCTGAGAGTTATGACATAACAGGGTATGTATTTACCTTGAGTGGCGGCGCAGTCGTCTGAAGAACAGTAAAGCAGACCATCTTGTCACGATATACTTTTGAGGTTGAGCTTTGTGCTTTAGATATCACAGAAATGGAAGCTGAGTGGTTAAAAGGACTTCTAGAGGAACTTCCTTTAATGAGCAAACCAATTCCTTCAATATTTGTGCATTATGACAATATGACCACAATTACAAAAATCAAAAGCACAAAATATAATCAAAAGCAGAGGAGACACATCCAAGTTAGAATAAAATTTGTAAGGAAACTGGTGTCTCAGTTAGTGGTTGTTGTGAACTATGTTGGATCCAAAGAGAACACAATTGATTCATTAACGAAAGGACTAGATAAGTCATTACTCCTGAAATCCAAAGAGAAGATGGGATTGAAACCCATCAGTAGTTCATCTACAGTAGCAACCCAACCTATCTGAGTGAAGATCCCACAAAGTAGGTTCAATGTGGTAATAACAAGTTGTAGGGTAAACTGGATAACACATTCTTAATGTGATACTATGTATCTGTGTATTTTCCTTTGATTACTTTAGAAAGATGTTGTAGCTGCATGTTAAGGAAGAGTTAAAACTCTGAATGGGTTCAAAGCCTTCTAGGCGAGATGTTAGCAGTGCATCTCTAAAGAAGCTCACCTATGTGAGTGTGAATGTGTGGCCGCAGTTTAAGGAATTGGGTTATTCCTGAAGTCACTCATAAAACAGGATTCAGGCGCATGACCATTAACGTGTCGCTCTTAAAGATTACAACCAGAACCTTTATCGTGTTGTTGCTAATGGACACTCCTACACCAAAGGTTCAAGTTCAAGATTTTAATTCACTTCATTTCTGTGAGGGTAAAGTTAGTTAACTAAGGTAGTAGTTCAAACTGGAAGATACCATTACTGAAAGCATGATATGTTCTACTGCAGATTACTCCATCTTGCATCATGGTTTCTTTCTGTTTTATTCTTTTAATTTGTGACAGAATGTTGGATGTAAGAAAAGGAGAAGAGAGAATTCAAATAAAGAAAACTTTGGGAACCACTCCTTTATGGAGTGTGTTAGGACTTTGATGATGTGGAATAGTCCCATATTGAAGGATTTCAAGAAAGTTGTGGGCTTTATAACCTACAAGGAGATTCTTACACTTGTTCCAAAGAACAAGGGAGAGGGATGGCTACCACATGTGTGCGCGCGCGCCCATTGGGTCGTGCTGAGCTGAGCCAGGTTTGGGTAATTGGCCCTTTAGGGCCATATCCATTCTAAGTCCTATGATCTTTTTGTCTCGAATTACTATTTTTTATTTGGATTAAATAATGGTTAAGAGAAATGGATAACTGATAGATCAGTTATCGGGTCACGACCCCTCGTATTCAGTAACAGGTCTCTTCCACGTTTTGTAACCGTTCATGGGTTATAAAACATGGTTAGGGCTTGGGTTACAGACACATAGAGGAAGTCGCCTGACTCTTTGACTCTTCATTTTCTCTTTCCCCTGCTGTTATCTCTCTCTTTGGCTCTCCTCCGTTTTACAGAAAGGGGTTTTCTGCAACAGCAATTTCGAGAGGTTGTCTCCGAAGGATGATCTATCGTTAGAGTGCACCGATCCGAATCGTCGAGGCTATTGTATCTTGGAGGAAGGACGTCGAACCATGTTTGCACCGTATGTGGAGGCGAATCTTCTCTAAGGGAAGTACTTTCATACACCTTAGCCTGTTACATAATACTAACATGTTATTGTTGGTTTTATTATCATCTGAGGAATCCATTTAAATAGGTCACCATGTCTAAAAAAACAAGAAAATAAAAAATCAGTAAGACAATAACATATATACAATCATAAAAAACATTATAACTAAATAAAAATATGAAATTAAAATTGAAATAGACAAAATAAATTACATGGACACATTGTGACACGATTTCGCACTACTGCAGGTCTCCCTATATCATACAATGCATTATCATAAGTTTTCATTTCCTTATGAATTTGATCTTGAATGCTATACTCGGGGTTCGACCTTTTGATGTAATCCAAAAGTCCTTTATTGACTTTTTTGTCTATTTTAAACGTAGAGGAGTATCTAAATGCATGATTTAAATAATATGCTGCAACATGGAGAAGTTGATGAAGTTACCCGGTCCACCTATGATCAATGATGTTTTATATAGGTATGTACAATTTTTTCTTTCCCTTTAAATTATCTCTAATGACCTCTTTTGCTTTATCCATGGCCTCGTATAGACCACCTATAGTTGGTCTATCTTCATTGTTAACCAATCAAAGCACCTTCACCAAAGGTATAGTTATTCTTAACAACTTCACACATAAATCATAAAATACACTTCTGAATACAATATCTACAATTTCTTTGGGCTTTCTTTTTTGTGCATGAGAAAACATTTTTTTTAGTGCAACTCTATTCTTTACTATACTTTGCATTGTCAAAAAATTAGTAGCAAATCTAATAATGCACTATGAATCAACTCAGCACCACTAATGTATTTTCTCATTAGGCTCAAAACCCTTTCATGATTATAAATAAATTTAGTAATTTCTTGGCAGCATTCAACTGTCTGTTTTATCTCATCCATGGTGCTAATATATTTAAGCATGGGGTCTATGCAATGGGCAACACACGGGGTTCAAAAGAATGATCCAAAGTTTTTTGACAATTCTTTACCTGTTGCCCTATAATTTGTTGTGTTATCAGTAATAAATTGCATAATATTTTGAAGTTAAACCTCTTCTACAACAAACTCTGAGCAATACATTTGTTGTCTTGGGCATATCAGATAGATCAATTGACTTCAAAAACATAGTTCTTTTGGAAGCAATTGACAAGAAAATTGATCAAGGTTTTTGACTTTTTGTCTATCCACTCATCTGCCATGATGCTACACCCAGTTTCTCTCCATGATTGCCTCGTCTCATCACAATGGGCCTTCACTTTTTTCACATTAATATCTAAAACTTTTCCTCTTAAAGCATGATATGAAGGCATTTTGTATCCAGACTCAATATTGGTTATGACATCTGCTATGGCCTGAAAATGAAAGGAATTTGCCACATCGAAAGGAATAGAATCATTATAGAACCATCTCCCAACTGTGACATTTGCCATCTCGACTAAATGTTGAGGAGTCATAGTAGTACAAATGTCAGTTTGCACCCCAGGGGCAGTCCTAGGAGGGAAAAGCTCCTAATAGAGCCTTTAGCTCTACCTCCTCTCGAAAAATTCTCTCTTTTTTCTCCTATTCTTTTGGTGCCCACAACGACACTACTACTGGCACCAACTACATATTTTTCCTTCGTTGCAGAACTTCTTGCTTCTCATCTTATGCTAGGGGTTGTAAGATTAGAAGTAGGGAGCTCATCTTTGTAACACACATCCTTCCAAGGCTCTACGTGTCCTATTTCTACCTCATTCATCTCTCTTTTGTGTTTTTTCCCTCTTAGATCATCAATTAATTGTTGGCATTGCCATTTCACGACATCCGACAATTTTCTTGATGTTCATTCATGTACATGATGATGTGTCCCAGCTAAATGATGCTTCAACCGAGAGATACCACCAAAAAAAGAATTTTGACAATAGTTGTACTTGATTTTTAATCGGTTTTCACTAATTACTTGAGTGCCCCATTGTCATGCCAGATCCTTTGATGCCATCTTAAAAAAAAACTCAATAAGAAGCAAAAAATAAAATTTTTTAACCTTAACCTACTTGAGTGAAAAAATGGTGGAAATACACTTTTACTTGAGAAAATCATAAAAGCCCTCTCATTTGCGCACGAGTTGGCCCCCAAATCGATCTCAGGGCTCATAGGGTGCATGGGTTTCCTTTTAGCAACCTCTAGACAAATACAGAAGTCGGCCCTTAAGAGACCCCTTAAAACTCAAAACTTAAAAAGTAAGTTTCAAGTCTTTTTTAAGTGCGTCACACTTGTATCGTACGATACATCCTATATTGTGCAACACGATATATGGGTGTATCATACAATACTTTTGATACGAGCACAATACACACTCGTATTGCAATACAAGTGTGTACTGTATTGTATTTTAAAAAAGTAACGATATATATCATACCATATCATATGATATAATACAATACAATACGTAAAACACTGGTAAAAACCAAATGTGATGGCTCCTTAGAGCGATATAAGGTTAGGTTAGTAGCCAAAAGTCATTCACATGAATATGACATTGATTATGATGAAACTTTTGCACAAGTAGTTAGAATGACTTCAGTTAGAATCCTCGTAACTATAACTGTTATTATGAACTGACATGTTTATCAGATGTATGTCAAAAATGCCTTCTTAAATAGAGAATCAAAGGAAGATGATTACATGGATCCTCCACCAAGATATGAAATTTGATCATGAAAGGTTCTTCACTTAAAAAAGGCTCTGTATGGTTTGAAACAAGCTCTTAAGGTTTGGTATGATAGATTTAACTTTGTTATAGTTAAACTTGGTTTTAAATCTTGTTATACTGACATTGCTATGTTTGTTAAGAAATCTAATTCTGATGTTGTTATCCTTCTTCTCTATGCTGATGATATGATCATTACTGGAGGAGATAAACAAAAAGTAAGTTATATAAAAAACATTTTAAAGCAAATTTTTAAAATGACAGATGTAGGTTTCCTTAGATATTTCTTAGGAAGTGAGGTAGCATATTCTGCATGTGGTTATTTTCTAACTCAATCCAAGTTTGCCACTGTGATTATTGACAAGTCCGTCATTATAGATGAAAAGTGGGTGGATACTCCTGAAGTTATTAATGCAAAAACAAAGATTGGTAATGAAACACCCTTGCAAGACCAAACTTTTTATAGGTAGATGATTGAGGCTCTTACTTATTTGACTATTACCCGACCTAACATTTCTCATGCATCACATACAACAAGCTAGTCTCAACACTCACACATATGCGTATATGAGTGTTGTTATGCTCATTATTAGATATTTAAAAATTTTTGTCTCTAAAGAAATTTTATTGTCTTTCTTTTCTCCACTTGAACTAATTGCATAGACTGACTTGTTAAGTTGTACATGTAAATATATATTCACACACACACACACACACACACACACACACACACATATATATATATATATATATATATATATATATATATATATATATATATATATGTTTATTATTATACATGTATGCATATATTTTATAATGTTGTAATGGGTAATGCCCATTAGGGGTAAATTTGTCTTTTCATATTATTGTAATAGGTTGTGCCCATTAGGGGCACAACAATCTTTGATAAAAAAAATTTTTGCATTTTGTTTTTTATATTTTTGTTATAGGCAATTTTGTAAAATGTCCAAGGAATTGTTGGGATCTCCCTAACGGCTTTATTTCTCTCCGTTGGGGGCTCTTGGAGCCCTCTAAGTGTCTATATAAAGGGGTTAAAAACCCCTTTTGTTTATTAATGCTTTTCCTATTTCTACTTAATAAAAATTATATTTTTTATGTTCTTGTGTCTTGTATATGCACTTTGTGCTTGTGCAGTGCCTTAGTACTTTTGTATTGCTCTTTATTGGACTTGTAATAGTTCTTGTGCACTTTGTATTTGTTTTTTCTCATATTTCATTACATGACTTTGACTAAGGAGGAGATCCTAATATAGATGCTAAAGTAGAGGTTTTTGTGTGTTTATGGGTGATTCATTGCTATTTTGAAAATGCAAGAAACAACTTAAAGTGTCTCTATCGTCAACAAAAGCCGAGTATCACACCAAGATTGATGGGACATCACAAGTTCAAAACCCTTGCTGCAAGGTCGAAGCGGGGTGTACTCTCGGGAGGGTAAGAGAGACCTCAAGGGTCAACAGCCTGGTCAGCCAGGTTCATTAGCGAGTCGGGCTGGCCCGATGCCGACCCCTAGGTAAGAAGGACCTCAAGGGTTTTACCAACAGGAGGCCAGCCAATGTGCAGTCGGTGAGGATGGTGTTTTCTTGAATAAATAAAGAGAGCCTTAAGATTTATTTAAATAAAGAGAGCCTTAAGATTTGTTCACATGTGGACAAGGGATGCTTGAATAAATAAAGAGAGCCTTAAGATTTTTTCAGCTACTCCGTCACATCATGAACCATAATATTTTTTTTTTTGCTAGGCAAAGGGAAAAAGCGACCATCATGGTAAGGTTCAATTGATTGAATTGTTTAAAATACTTTTCATAACAGTGACTTCTTTAAAATATACTATTGATCTTCAAAGTTAGAAGGTTATTCTTATCTTTATGATAAAACTATAATTATTTTTTAAAATTTGTATTCGTTCTGTTATGTTTATATTAGAAATGGCTGATTGAAATTATTAAAATATTTTTAAAAAATATATTAATGATTTTAAAAGTTTAAATAATACCCTTATGTGTAAGATAAAATTAATAGTTTCTTTTTGAAAATTGTAGCATTTTTTTTTTGCATATATGTTAGCAATATTCAACTAATTGAAATGAGTCATGACTACAATACTTTTCAAAGAAATGGCTTTTTTAAAAATATATAACATACTTTTAAAGTTAAAAACTTGTGCTTACTTTTAAGATAAAATTACTAATATTTTCTGAAATTTTTATTTCACTTTTAGTTCTAAGAAAAGCAATTATATATTTTCAAAAATACCACCAGTTTGAGGGTATTTTGGGTTCTTCCATTAATAAAACACCACTAACATTTAAAGCCAGATTAACCCATTATTATATGGCGAGTTTTATTTTGTGCAACACATAGATCTCAAATTAAAGTTTGTGCTTCGATTGACGGAATTTGGTGGAATTGGAATCCACTAAATTCTTTGACAATTTTTCAACCAAAGAAGATTTCTTTTAGATAGCCAATACTGGGGTTAGGCAGAGCCTACCCAGGGGGACAGGGTGGGCAAGTGCCTACCTTGACCTGAAAATGGGTCCCTGACCCGAATGTTCTGCCCTTCTCTCTCTATATCTATCTATCTATCTATCTCTATATATATATATAGAGAGAGAGAGAGAAAAGAACGTAGGTGCTTGAATGTTAGGTACTTGTGATACGTGCTTGATGTATTTTTCTGCACTTTAGGTGTTTTTTTTGCAGGCTCATAAATGTTTTGGTCATGGTCAATTTAGGAGGAATCCATACTTGGATCATGTGTTTTCCATGAAAAAAATGATATTTAGAGCCTAAAAATTTTACAAAGATTTTAGACCGTTGATTTTTCGAACCTCATAAAAACCCACACATGTGTTGGAATCCAACACTTTAAAAACTAATCCTTATAAAATCAAGTACATAACAGTCAGAATTTAATAATAAAAGCCAAAAAACTAAAAATGCCATCAAACACTTATTGCAAGCACCTATGCTCTACTCTATGTATATAACCAACATTAGGTGCTTGCCATATGTGTTTGTTGAGCTTTTCTGTTCCTTTGATTTTTTTTTTTGCGTTTCTGACCCCATAAATGTGTTGGGCATGGTCGAATTATAAGGAATCCACACCTGGATCATGTGTTTGATATAAAACAAAAGATATTTGGAGCCTTAAACATTTACAAAGATTTTGGACCTTTGATTTTTATAACCATATAAAAACTGACTCATTTGTATGGTTAACATTTAAAAATAAAACCAAAAAACCCATCAATCACGTATCACAAACACCTAATGGTCAAGCACCTACACTCTACTTTATATATAACGAACATTAGGTGCTTGCGATATGTGTTTGACGGGTTTTTTTGCTTGTTTGAAATTTTTTCCTAGTTTCAACCCCATAAATGTGTTAGGCAAGGTCGGATTACGAGGAATCCACACCTGGATCATGTATTTTCAATGAAAAAAAAATATTTGGAGCCTTAAAAAATTTACAAAGATTTTGGACCAATGATTTTTTCAAACCTTATAAAAACTCAACCTGTATCAGAATTGAACACTTCAAGAGTTGATCCCTATAAAATCAAATACATAGATCACATTTGTATGGTCATAATTTAAAAATAAAATGAAAAAACCTGAAAAACTCATCAAGCACAATGTTGAAGCACATACTCTCTATTCTATATATATATATAGAATAGAGTGTAGGTGCTTAAACATTAGGTGCTTGCTATACGTGCTTGATGCGTTTTTCTACTCTTTCAGTATTTTTTTTTACAGTTCCAACCCCATAAATGTGTTGGACAAGGTATTTACTTGGAATCCACACCTGGATCATGTGTTTTTGATGAAAAAACTGATATTTTGAGCTTCAAAAATTTACAAAGATTTTGGACTGTTGAGTTTTTGAACCTTATAAAAACCCACCTGTCAGACAAAGAAAGAGTGTAATGCGTTGGTGCTGCCCACTTTTCGTTTTGCCCCCATTCTGCAATCTCAAAATTGTATATTTTTGGTATTTTTCTCATATCTAACACTCTATAGGTTTTGTTTAATGGAAACCCGTTTTTGGATAACGAGAATCTGAGCTTTAAATAGGTGTTTCCAATGACGTGAAATCAATGGCTATGAAGATACCAGTTTACAAGGCTCATAAAAACATTTTTTTCGTCTAAAAAACATAATCCAGGAGTCAATTTCCACTAAATTGAGCATGCTAAATACATCTCGCGATTCAGATCTATCATAAAACACTTCAAAACCAGAGGACAGAATTAAAATTAAGGCCTAATATCTTCAGTTCTTATATATATATATATATATATATATATATATATATATATATATATATATATATATATATATATATATATATATATATATAGAGAGAGAGAGAGAGAGAGTAGTAGGTGCATGAACATTAACGCTTGATGGATTTTTTTGCTCTTCTGATATTTTTTTGGCAGTTCTAACCCTATAAATGTGTTGGGGATGGTCAATGTATGAGAAATCACACCTGGATCATGTGTTTTCCATGAAAAAAATGATATTTGGAGCCACAAAATTTTACAAAGATTTTAGACAGTTGATTTTTCAAACCTTATAAAAATCTACCCGTGTTTCCGAATCGAACACTTCAAGAGTTGATCCCTATAAAATCAAATTCATAGATCACATCTGTGGAGTCATAATTTAAAAAAAAAAAAACCTTATATATATATATATATATATATATATATAAGTAATGCATTCCTTAGGCTGTTTCAAAAACCATAATTTTTAATATTTTTTCTCACATCTAACATCATAGATGTGATTTGTAGGTTTTGTTTAGTGGGAACCGGCTTTTGGATCGCCAGATTATGATCTGTATATAGGTTTTTTAGGTAATCCAAAAATCAATGGCAAGACATCAGAATTTTTAGGCTCATAAAATTGCATTTTTTCATCGAAAAACATAATCCAAGAGTCGATTCTTACTAAATCAAACCTAATAAAACACATCTAACAGCTCAGACCTATCATAAAACACTTCAAACTATGAAGCCTAATGAGACCTTACAAAAAAAGAGCCTAATATGTTAATATGTTCAGTTATATATAAAGTAGAGCATAGGTGCTCGAACATTAGGTGCTTACTATACGTGCTTTATAGGGTTTTCAGGTTTTTTCATTTTATTTTTAAATTCTTGCTGTACATATGTGATCTATGTAATAGGAATCAGCTCTTGAAGTGTTCTATTCCGACACATGGGTAGATTTTTATATGATTAAAAAAATCAATGGTTAAAAAACTTTGTAAATTTTTGAGGCTCCAAATATCATTTTTTTTCATTGAAAACACATGATCCAGACATGGATTTCTCGTAAATCAACCATGCTCAACACATTTATGGGGTCAGAACTACAAAAAAAAATAAAAGAGCAAAAAAAACCCATCAATCTTGTAACACAAGCACATAATGTTTAAGCACCTACGCTCTACTATATATATACATATATATAGTGATTGGAAGCTGCTCACACAGTTCTAAATGAGCATGCTAAATGATTTTTTTTTGTTTTTTTATTTATAAATAAATTCTCATCATACATATGTGATATATTTTCTTGATTTTATAGGGATTAGCTCTTGAAGCATTCAATTCTGACAAATGGATGGGTTTTTATAGGGTTCAAAAAATCAACGGTCCAAAATCTTTATAAAATTTTGAGGCTCCAAATATCATTTTTTCATCAAAAACACATGTTCCAGGTGTGCATTCCTTGTAAATTGACTATGCCCAACACATTTATGGGGTCGAAACTGCAAAAAAAATACCGAAAGAGCAGAAAAACCTATTTAACACCAACATGTGAGCAATTATCAATCTCTCTCTATATATATATATACATATATAAAGTACATAATTTAATACCCCCTCCGCTAGCCGGTACTCGGTGGGAACATATGGAAGTTGAATGGTGTCCCGTAAAAACTCATCACGAAAATAATGGCAGTCCATCTCTACGTGCTTTGTTTGTTTATAGAATGTGTGATTGCTGGCAATGTAGATAACACTCTTGTTGTCGCAACATAACTTCGAAGGAATGAAGAATTGTTATCATGCAAAATTTTACTTTTGCAAGTCAACTGACCTTTTGAAAAAGTTTTTAAAAAAATCATTTTCATTTCGAAAAATATGAGAAAAAATTGAGAAATTGGGACTCGCCTGTTGGTACGAGGTTTAACCGTTCTTGACACCTTAACCAGGGGTAATTAAACCAATGATTGAATAATATGCCTTATTTTATTTAAATGCTTAAGAGGTTATTTTAATTCCTAGAATGCAGAAAGAATCAAAGACTCATATGTTATGATTTTATTTTATTTATAAATTCTGACCATACATATGTAATCTATGTACTTGATTTTATACCGATTAGCTCTTGAAGCATTCAAATTTGACAAATGGATGGGTTTTAATAAGATTCAAAAAACCATCTGTCCAAAATCTTTATAAAATTTTGAGGCTCCAAATATCAATTTTTTATCGAAAACACATGTTTTAAGTGTGCATTCATTGTAAATCGACTATGCCCAACACATTTATGAGGTGGTAACTGCAGAAAAATACCAAAAGAGCAGAAAAACCTATTTAACACCTAACATGTGAGCAACTATCAATCAATCTCTCTCTCTCTCTCTCTCTCTCTCTCTATATATATATATATATATATATATATATACTCTCTCTCTCTATATATATATAAGAGAGAGAGAGAGAGATTCACTAGAATATGAGAACCAAAAGATGAGAAATTGAAAAATAGGCATTTTCAATACTTTTTTTGTAAATACAACCATGTGGGTGTGCTTGGGATGATGAATTTGCTATGAATCAACCATTGGATTGTGTATTTTTGATGAAAAAATATGATTTTTGAATGCTTGAATATTTATGAAGATTGTGAGTCATTGATTTTTTAAAGTCTTATATGATGATTCAAGAGCGTGTTCTTATAAAATCAGGCATGTAGATGACATCACTATAGTTAGATTCAATAAAATAAAATAAAAATTTTAAGTTCACACATTAGTTCTAATATTTTCAGTTCTCATGGTCTAGAAACTCTTTCAAAAAAATTTATATATATATATATATATACCCCCCCTCCGACAACTGTGCACATTAAGCATTCCTCGGAAGAGGATGCCCATTGGGTGGCTTATCATTTCAGATCTCCTAGCTGCTTCTTTGCCCCTGCACACCTCCCAATTGAAAAACAATAGTCATTCTCCTCGCGTAAAATTATTATAAAAGAATCGACCATCAACCCAGGCTCAATAAACGTCTTACTTATTTTGAATTGATTGAACATTCAAGGCATTGATCGAGAGTTACTCAACCATGTTCTTTCTTGAATTAATTTTTTTATTCAGGCACAAAACTTTGCTACACTGTCCTGTCAGAACAAAATTTCGTGGGCTTATCCTTCGATAAGCTTGGGCTTACCCAGGGGAGTGATGCATGTGAGATTTGAACTTAAGCTACCAGTCAAACGACCTACGCCCCCATCCCTGCTCCTTCCATGGTACAACTTAATTTAAAGGGACAGTGGGAGGAGAGGGTGGTGTATGTTCGCCCCCGATGATTCACTGAATCCCACGTCTGTGTTCGGGGCTTTGAATGAGCACCACGTATACAAGCACATGGGGCTCGTATTCCCGTGTATGTTGACATAACTTTGCATTAGACTCTGGTGTTGTTGCAAAGACTTAAGTACCCTTTCTTGCTATTCTTCTCATAAAGTGATGGTTTGAGAAAATGACAAAAATGTCCTTTATTCAAAAAAGAAAAAACAAACAATTCAAAAAAAGGACAAACATGTCTTCCATCCAGAAAGTCGAGGATGATGTTGACTCTTCAAAGTCTTCTTCTTCTTTCTCTGTTCAAAAAAGGACAAACATGTCCTCCATCCAGAAAGTCGAGGATGATGTTGACTCTTCAAAGTCTTCTTCTTTCTCCGTAAAACACTGTAAAACCCTCTCTCTCTAGAGAAGAAGTCAAGGGAGACAAAAAGTTCTTCCTGGAGAAGGCCATGAACATCAACCCTCTCACTCTCTCTCCCTTCTCTCTCTACTTCTGTGCACATCCAATAGACGATCCTACATTGCTCCATCGCCATCTTCTTCTTCTTCCTTCTTCGTAAAACAATGTAAAACCCTCTCTCTCTCTCTAGAGAATAAATCAAGGGAGGTAAAAAGTTCCTCTTGGAGAAGGCCATGAACACCAACCCTCTCACTCTCTCTCCCTTCTCTCTCTACTTATGTGCCTGATTTAGAGTTTTTGCCCTTACAGGAGGGGGGTTCGGGGGCTCCCCCCCTGGCGGGGGGCTCGGAGGGCAGCGCCCTCCGGACCAAATTTTTTTTGGGCCTTCCAACAACGGTTTGTAGTATTATCGGGCTTTCCTACAATAATTTGTAGTATTTTTGGGTCTCCAACGAAATGCTATAGTGATTTGCGGAAGACACTACAAATCGCAAATCGCTATAGCGATTTGTAGTGTCTTCTGTAAATCGCTATAGCGATTTGTAGTGTCTTCCGCAAATCGCTATAGCGATTTGTAGATTCTTCCGCAAATCGCTATAGCGATTTGTAGTGTCTTTCACAAATCGCTATAGCGATTTGTAGTGTTATTCAGTAAACAAATCGCTGTAAATCGCTACCCGAATTAGGACCAACTTGTCAGGGTCATATCTCCCTAACCGAAGGTCATATTCCAAAACCGTAAAAAGTGGTGTCTTCGTTATTGAGTCTAGTTTATTTCTGTAAATTTTCAGCGATTTCTATTGTCATTTCATTCCTCATTTTAACTAAAAACCAGACCCCTATTATTTTGTATTATTTGAGTTGCACAACACCATTCTTGCTTGACATCCACATCTTGATTCTGGCATGCTCCTTGTTGGATTTTCCATTGATTTCTTCCAACCTTGCCTGGAACAAAAATATGTCTTTCTCACCACGATACCCTGTGCATTTTTTGACCACGACACCCGGGACCCGTGCCGGGAGGAGCCCCCGGACCCCTCTCCTGTAAGGGCAAAAACTCTAAATCAAGCTCCACAACGAATCAAGTTGAACGATGCTACCCACGCTGGAAGGAGCCCTCAAACCCTCCCCCTATAAGGGCAAAAACTCTAAATCAAGCTCCACAATGAATCAAGTTGAACGATGTTATCCACGCTGGGAGGAGCCCCCAAACCCTTCTCCTATAAGGCAAAAACTTTGAATCAGACTCCACAACTCATCAAGTTGAATGATGCTACCCACGCTGGGAGGAGCCCTCAGACCCCCCTTTCTGTAAGGGTAAAAACTCTGAATCAGACTAAACAATTCTTCAAGTTGAATGATGTTACCCACGTTGGGAGGAACCCCCAGACCCCTCTTCTGTAAGGGCAAAAACTCTAAATCAGGCTACACAACGAATCAAGTTGAATGATGATACACACGCTGGGAGGAGCCCCCAAACCCTCATCCTGTAAGGGTAAAAACTCTGAATCAGGATCTACAACTCATTTAGTTGAATGATGCTACTCACGCTGGGAGGAGCCCCCAAACCCTCCTCCTGTAAGGGTAAAAACTCTAAATCAGGCTCCACAACAGTCAATGTGCAGGTTAGCCGGTGCTTGATGGAGCAATGTAAGTTCTTCTGTTGGATGTGCATAGAAGCAGAAAGAAAAGGGAGAGAGAGAGAGTGAGAGTGAGAGGGTTGATGTTCATGGTCTTCTCCAGGGGAGATTTCTTTCTCAGATAATCCTGCAGTGCAGAGATTGGGTCTTAAATAATCATCTTTGGGGCACTTAAGTCTTTACAACCATTCTTTTTCAAGAATCGTCATTTTTTTTTGCACTAATGGAGGAGAAGGTACTTAAGTCTTTGCAATCGCATCAAACTTCAATGCTAATTAATGCTGACAAACATGGGGATACGAGATGCACATGCCTATATACGTGGTGCTCTTTGGGACCCCCGAACATGAGATGTAGCTAACTGCCCCGGGGGGGACATATAACCTGCTTTGCAGTGGGAGGTATGCACCCATTTTGAGAGGAAAACTGTTTTGTCTGCTTCGTTCTTTGTAGGAAAGATGCCCTACGAAAGTCGCAGGAAAGGGTAAGAATCACGGCCTTTCCCAGTCAAAAAAGAGGGGCTTTAGCCTTTCAAGGAGATCGCGGTAATTTCAGTATTGCAGACCCGGTAGTTCCTTGGGGCGAAGCTCCCATTTCCTAATAACTACTCAAAAGGGTGTGACCTTCCTCTCTGATTTCCCTATTGGTGGGACTGAAAAGTGAAAACCCATTTTGTGATCAAAATGATGCATTGCAGTCAATGAACCCACTTTCCTCTTTGTCCCACTGAAATTCTTTCTTTCTTTTTTTTTTTATCTCTAGAGTTCATGGCGTTTCTGTTGTCAACGTCTGCTAAGAGGTCACGACGTTTCAGCGGCTTTTGGATCTGAGCGTGTTATCTGAGAATAAAAAATAGACGGTATTCGGATGATGTTTCTTGGAACCTTCATGGGGTTTTCTGTGTAGCTTCATAAATGTGTGGTTGGTGATTAGAAGTAGCTCTTTGGACTTTCTGCTTGGAGAAGGAGCGAGTTGGTTTTAAACTACGGTTTGAGTTGGGGAAGTCGAATTTGCTGGTGACGGGGGCGTGAAGGAAGCAAGATGGAGAGCTATCTGAATGAGAACTTTGGTGGGGTGAGGTCGAAGAACTCGTCTGAGGAGGCATTGAGACGATGGAGGAAGCTGTGTGGTGTCGTCAAGAACCCCAAGCGAAGGTTTCGCTTCACTGCCAACCTCTCCAAGAGATCAGAAGCAGATGCCATGCGGAAAACCAACCAGGTAGTCTCTCTCTCTCTCTCTCTCTCTCTCTCTCTTTCTCGGGCTTCTTTGGTTATTAATGCTTGTTTGTTTGGATTTTTGTTGGTCTCGGAGGATTGTGATCATAAGAAAGTGCGGAAATTCCAAGTTTGGATTTTCCCTTTTTATGGGTAGAAAGAGCAAATTCATGATTTTGATGGAAATTTGAGAGAAGTAATGCTGTAATGATATTTCTCACTTGGTTTGTTGATCGTTGCATGTGTTTATGGAACACCATTTTGATGTTTGGAAATGAATGAGATGAGGAGATGGTGTTATTTGTTGCCCTTTTATCATTCTGTTCACCACATTTATTCCACTTCTCAACTGGCCATCAATGTCTGTGCCTCAAACTTCAGTTCATAGCTGCAACTTCCGAGCCTGCGCCAACCTGAAATTGCCAGAACTGGAAAGCAAGATACAGGCGAGTATGAAGAGGAAGGAGAGAAAGAGAGAGGCAGCCAATGCTGGATGGTAAATGGATGGGGATCAATCTCACTCAACTCTCTCCACCAGAGATCAGTAAAATCCTAAAGTAGTGTCTGTATCTCTCTTCAAAACATGGGAACATTTGGGTTTTCAGATTTTGTGAACGATAGACAAGAGGATGATGAATAGTTTCTATGTAATGCTTCTGCATTCCCAAAGCAACGTGTTGCACCCGCAACTATGTGACTGTGACATAGGTCCATATATATATATATAATCACTAGAATATGAGAACTAATGTGTGAACCGTGATTTTCATGGATTTTTGTTCTTTTCTCTTGAATCTAATCACATGGATGCAGTGTTTTAAAACTCGCCGAGTCAACTCGTTGACTCGGCTCGGCCCTCCAGCGAGTCAACCCGGCAAGGCAAACTCGGTTTGCCAAAACTCGGGCTTGACTCGGCCTGACTCGGGCGAGTTCTGGGATGTTTGAAATTTGTTTTTTGAGTTTCAAATGGTAATGATATATATACATATATGCAGTCTACTGTTTACTGTCTGTACAATCTAGTTGAAAAATCATAGGTGCAAGTTGATTTGTGAAGCCCTTGAGAAACTTGCTTACATGTTGACAAACTATTTGAAAAAAAAAATTGTGTTCTAATAGATTGTATGTACATTTGACTGTGTAAAAACATACATTGAAAAACTTACTCTATTGGCAAAACCAGGAGATTTTTGTATGCATTTGCTTTTGTCAAATAAAAAATGGTCTATTTTCAGTTTCAGACCTTGTTTACCTCAAAATTGGGATTGATATGAAAAATCAGATAAACTGTTGAAATGGAGAACCAGGTCTTGAGCAAGGCTAAAAGAGTCTAGTACTTTCTGCAAGCTGATGAAATGGTTTGGGAGTCGGGACTTAAACTAGCAAAATTAATGAATTTTTGCTTGTCGTGACCAACTGTTCTACATCTAATAAACTTTTAATCTTTAAACTCCCAGATTTCTGTGGCACATGACAAATTGACTGTCAAAGTGCTTGTATAGATATCAAATTCAATTATTCAAGCAAACCTCTATAGCTCTTTGCAGTTGTTTTTATATTCTTACAGACATTTGGAGACTATGTTTACTCAAAAACATGGTTTCCGACAAATTATATATTGTTTTTCTTTTAAAATCAAAAGTTAACAAAACCCGGTCCGAGTCACCGAGTTGACCCGCCGAGTCACGAGTCAATAAAGAACGAGTCGAGTTTCGAGTCACGGGTTTTAAAACCTTGGTTTATGCACCTCAAGTAGGTTTAGATGATTCCATTAAGCGTCAATTTTGGGAAGATTTAGATGGAGTAGTACAAGGGATATCTTATGGAGAAAGGCTTTTCATCGGCGGTGACCTTAATGGGCATGTAGGCATTAGTAGGGATGAATTTGAGAGTATCCATGGAGGCTATGGTATAGGAGAAAGAAACGAAAGTGGAGAAAGGATTTTAGATTTTGGTTTGTCCTATGATATGATCTTAGCAAACACTTGGTTTAGGAAGAGGGAGTCTCACCTAGTAACATTTAAAAGTGGGGTTAATACGAGTCAGATAGATTTTTTCCTACTTAGAAAGAGAGATAGGGGTTGTTGCATCGATTGTAAGGTTATACCGGGAGAAAGTGTATCTACACAACATAGAGTCTTAATTTTAGATCTTAGAATTAGACAATACCGCAAAAGGGATAGACATATGATAGATCCTAGAATTAAGTGGTGGGCACTGAAAGAAGCTAAACAAGGAATGTTTGTAGAGCGGGTAGTTAAAGAAGTTGATTGGTGTCTCGAGGAGGATTCAGAATCTATGTGGAATAAGATAGCGGGTGGCATGAGAAAGGTGGCTAAGGAGGTATTGGGTGAGTCTAAAGGCGGTGCACCGCTAGGTAAGGATACATCGTGGTGGAACGAGGATGTCAAATTAGCTATTAAGGTTAAAAGAGAGTGTTATAGAAATCTAAGTAAAAATCTTGATAATGAGAATTTGGAGAAGTATATGATAGCAAAGAAGGAAGCTAAAAAAGTAGTTCGGAACGCGAGGGATAAGGTATATAAGGAGGTTTATGACAAGTTGGATACCAAAGAGGGTGAGAAGGATATTTATAGGCTTGCAAAGATGAGAGATAGGAAATCGAGGGATCTGGGTATGGTTAGATGTATCAAAGATGAAACGCAAAGGGTTTTAGTCAAAGATGAGGAGATTAAGGAGAGATGAAAATATTATTTTGATAAGCTATTTAATGAAAGTCATGCTCAGGATCTTAGAGACTTTTCAATTCCTTTTCATGAGATGAATCGTGACTTCATGCACAAGATTCAAAAGAAAGAAATTGCAGAGGCTTTGAAGAAAATGAAATCAAGAAGGGCAGTTGGCCGAGATGGTATACCTATCGAGGCTTGGAAATGTTTGGGAGAGAAAGGTTTAGAATGGTTGACAAATCTTTTTAACAAGATTTGGCGGACAAATAAGATGCCTAATGAGTGGAGGAAGAGTACTTTGGTGCCTCTATATAAGAATAAGGGTGATATACAAGATTGCACAAACTATCGTGATATAAAACTCATGAATCATACTATGAAACTTTGGGAAAGGGTGATTGAGTCTAGGTTGAGGAAGATTGTCATGATATCGAAGAATCAATTTGGTTTTATGCCTTGAAGATCAACTATGGAAGCTATACATCTTCTTAGACAACTTATTGAGAGAAATAGAGAGAGGAACAAAGATTTGCATATGGTTTTTATTGATTTGGAGAAGGCTTATGATAGAGTACCTAGGGACGTTCTCTGGTGGACAATGATGAAGAAAGGTGTTTCTCTCAAGTACATTAGTATAATTAAAAATATGTATGAAAGAGTAGTAACCAATGTCCGCACTTGTGGAGGGGTGACAACCAATTTTCCTATAACGGTTGGGTTACTCAAGGATTTGCTTTAAGCCCTTTCCTATTTGCTATAGTGATGGATGAGCTTACGAGATCAATTCAAAAAAATGTGTCGTGGTGTATGTTGTTTGCTGATGATATTGTTTTGATTGATGAGTCTAGAGCTGGGGTTAATGCTAAGTTAGAATTATGGAGACAAACATTGGAAGCAAGAGATTTTAAGTAGAGTAAGAGTAAGACAGAATACATGGAATGTCGATTTAGTAAGCAACGAAGTAGTGATGGGAGTGTAGTGAAGCTTGGTGAGCACGAAATACCGGTGGATGATTCTTTCAGATATTTGGGATCTATCATTCAAAAGTATGGAGAAATTGATGGAGATGTAAATCATAGGATAAAGGTTGGGTGGATGAAATGGAAGAGTGCAACTGGAGTGTTGTGCGATAGTAGAATGCCAATGCGGTTGAAGGGAAAGTTTTATAGGATGACTATTAGGCCCGCTTTACTATATAGTACGGAATGTTGGGCTGCCAAGAGACATCATATTCAAAAAATGAGTGTAGCTGAGATGCGTATGCTGAGATGGATGTGTGGAAATACAATAAAAGATAAGATTCGAAACGAGGAGATACGTAAGAAGGTAGGCGTTGCACCCATTGAAAATAAGATGAGAGAGAATCGTTTGCGGTGGTTTGGACATATTCGACGAAGGCCTAATGATGCTCCAGTTAGAAGGATGGAGAAATGAGAAAATATATTAGTTAAAAGAGATCGGGGTAGGCCTAGGAAGACATGGATGGAGGTGATAAGAAAGGATATGAATGCTTTGAACCTCACCGAAGACATGGCATTGGATAGAAATGAATGGAGAAGGATTCATGTGGAAGACCCATAATGATTTTCTTTGTTGGTTCATATCGCCGACCCCAATTGTTTTGGGATGAAGGCGTAGTTGTTGTTGTTGTATATATATATATATATATATATATATATATATATATATATATATATATATATATATAGAGAGAGAGAGAGAGAGAGAGAGAGAGAGAGAGAGTCACTAGAATATGAGAACTGGAAATATGGGCATTTCCAACACTTTTTGCAAATCCAACCATGTGGATGTGCTTGGATGGTGAATTTGCTAGGAATCAACCATTGGATTATGTATTTTCAATGAAAAAATATGATTTTTGAATGCTTGAATATTTATGAAGATTGTGAGCCATTGATTTTAAAGCCTTAAAAAAATCTAGTTTATGCATCAAAATCGGATGATTCAAGAGCGGCTTCTTATAAAACCAAGCATGTAGATCACATCCATGCAAGGTTTTAAAACCCGTGACTCGGAACTCGACTCGTTCTTTATTGACTCGTGACTCGGCGGGTCAACTCGGTGACTCGGACCGGGTTTTGTTAACTTTTGATTTTAAAAGAAAAACAATATATAATTTGTCGGAAACCATGTTTTTGAGTAAACATAGTCTCCAAATGTCTGTAAGAATATAAAAACAACTGCAAAGAGCTATAGAGGTTTGCTTGAATAATTGAATTTGATATCTATACAAGCACTTTGACAGTCAATTTGTCATGTGCCACAGAAATTTGGGAGTTTAAAGATTAAAAATTTATTAGATGTAGAACAGTTGGTCACGACAAGCAAAAATTCATTAATTTTGCTAGTTTAAGTCCCGACTCCCAAACCATTTCATCAGCTTGCAGAAAGTACTAGACTCTTTTAGCCTTGCTCAAGACCTGGTTCTCCATTTCAACAGTTTATCTGATTTTTCATATCAATCCCAATTTTGAGGTAAACAAGGTCTGAAACTGAAAATAGACCATTTTTTATTTGACAAAAGCAAATGCATACAAAAATCTCCTGGTTTTGCCAATAGAGTAAGTTTTTCAATGTATGTTTTTACACAGTCAATTGTACATACAATCTATTAGAACACAATTTTTTTTTTCAAATAGTTTGTCAACATGTAAGCAAGTTTCTCAAGGGCTTCACAAATCAACTTGCATCTATGATTTTTCAACTAGATTGTACAGACAGTAAACAGTAGACTGCATATATGTATATATATCATTACCATTTGAAACTCAAAAAACAAATTTCAAACATCCCAGAACTCGCCCGAGTCAGGCCGAGTCAAGCCCGAGTTTTGGCAAACCGAGTTTGCCTTGCCGGGTTGACTCGCTGGAGGGCCGAGCCGAGTCAATGAGTTGACTCGGCGAGTTTTAAAACACTGGCATAAACACTAATAATATTAATAATATTCGTACCTAATACTAATTTAATAAGTAAAATCCTATCACCCTTCCTACGGACCTCAACTACATTATCTATAAACTCACGACTCATAACAATCCCTACTCGATTCCTATTTCTATTTATTCCTGTATACCAAATCTTATATCCCCAAGGTTCTATCACTTTTGCTTTCTCACCTACCCATTTGGTCTCTTGTAGACATAAAATATCAATCTTTCTCCTACATATAACATCTACTAACTCTACCAACTTACCAGTTAAAGATCCTATGTTCCAAGTGGCTAACCTAATTTTATGGTCTTGGACTAACTTCTTTACCCCCACCCGTCCAACAAAGTGAGGGAACCCTTGCCTATTTGACACCACACCCGGGCGCCGGTGTGACGCGTCGCTTCCGGGCGACGACCTAGCAACCCTTGCCCATTTATCACTGCCTCCGGGCCTATAGAGTACAGCGCGTCACTCAGTAGGGAACGCCCCAACGAAATTCTCATATTGGTTCATATTCATAGGGTATGACTAAGTTTTTATGCTGGCTGTCACAGGCCTACCGCAACCCTCCGCCTTTATCCGGGCTTGGGACCGACAGTGTATAACTAAACAGTTATACACAGGCGGAGTTATATATATATAGATAGATAGAGAGAGAGAGAGAGAGAGAGAGAGAGAGAGAGAGTTCTTCGGAATTGCAATGTTTCACCCGTATCGGTTTATTCGCAAGTTCACCAAATTTAAACTTGAAAATATTCATGGGTTAGTTGTACTTTAGGTAATGATCGACTGCAGGGTGAATGCTAATTGATATGGATCCCATCTTTCCTCTCATTTAGGTGGATAGGCCACTAGTTTTCCGAACAGAGGGAGAGTTGCTTCTCTTTCAGGAAGGTCAGTCTCGCTATTTAAGGCATCTTTTATTGTGTACTTTATGAATTTATTGAAATTTTTTGGTGGAATATATAACTACCATTACATTTCCAAATGTATTAGGGGTCATCGACATTCATGGAAAAACTTATACAACTGAACAGAGTTATGAATGCCTGACATGCCATAAAAAGATTTGGATCACGAAACACCTCCGACTTTGCTATGGTGTTGTTCCTCAGTTTCATTCATATAAAATACCAAAAGTTGACTTGAGATAAAAAATTAAGCAACGCTTTCCATTAGAAGTATCTCTTTCCATTAGAAGTATATCTTAATGCCTGATAGAATGAATCCTTTTTTATGATCTTGAAAACTATCTGGCTCGAGATAAGTTCAACCTGTGGAGGAAACTTATAGGAGCTGGTTGTTAAGAATATTGCGTACCTATCACAAACTCAAAATAAATTTAAAAAGATCAGAAAAGAAAGTAGCACGAGGAAGACACTAATGTTATTCCAAAACCTGACTGCATTTGATATTGTGATTTGCTTTCTTAAATTTTAGATGTTTCTAAAGACAGTTACCTTACATCAGCTGTGGTGTGTCAAGGCTGTTGGATTTGGAATTGATGAAACCAAAGGAACCAAAAGTCGTACAGGAGACAACACTACTCATCTGTGTTGTGAAAAGCGTTGAGGCGTAGCGAGGCGCTCCACCAAAATCTGAGGCGAAGCGTAAGTCTTGAGGCGTAAAGCGTAAGCCTAAAAAAAAAAATTAACTTAAAAAAAACTATAAAAATATCTAAAATTTCAAATAAATAAAAAATGCCTTATTGATGAAGCAAATACTGAAAATTAACACGGGAAAGAAATAAAAAATCTCATGCAAATACTGAAAATTAACATTGGAAATAGATAAAAAATCTCAAATAAATACAAGCAAGAGAGAGAGAGAGACTTTTTGTGTGTTTTATGAGAAAACATTAAGTACTGGAAACACTTTTTTTTTTAATTTTACAGATATTTACCAGCAGTAAAGGTAGTTTAGATCATCTATTTAGTCATCGATCTTACATGTAAAAGAAGGGATTGACATTCCATCACAGGTTGCCGATAAAACATCCAGAAGATCAAACTGATTTGTGAGCACGCAAAGACAACTGTTTCACATGTGTTCATGTTGATAAACCTGATATATCCATCATCACCATAGATATAGAACATTCCTAGAGAGATCAATATACTAAGCTGAGAATTCCTTTAACTGGCCGAATATGATGGCTTCTAAGAAAATTCGAAAAATTCACATTAAGTTGTTAAAATCACCCCTTCAATACTTGACAATTGTCACAAATTCATTTGAATAGGTTGGCAATAGTTTTTCCCTATTATGGACTCAGGATATTTTATTGGTTTTGGAAATCAGGTGCAGAAAAACTAACTTTAGGCTATGCACGTATACCTTTTTTTCTCAAGAAAAGATGCATGTACACCATTTTCATTTTCCTTATTTTGTCTATGGGAAATGCAAACTGCAATGTCTAGGCAAGGATGAACTCTTTTCTGCAGGGAGATGAGAGAAAGACAATATCTGTTTTCGGGCTCGCCCACGAGAGAGAGACTATTGTGAGAGACGAGAGAGAGTGTGTGTGGCTGTGTGAGAGACAAGAGAGAGAGAGAGTGTGGTTGTGTGAGAGACGAGAGAGAGAGAGAGTGTGGCTGCGTGAGAGATGAGAGAGACAGAGGCTGCGTGAGAGAAAACCAGAGAGGCGTGAGAGCTATCAAAAAAATAAAAGGGCCCCGATCTCTCTCTGGTCAAATGAGGGTTTTGACCCTCATTTGACCAAAAGAACGAGGCATATGTGCCTCATCTTAAGGCGCACCTCGACTTGAGGCGTGCGTCTCAAGGCGTATGATGCGCACGCCTCGAGACTTTTGTGCTTTATACATGCGCCTCAAGGCATAAAGCCCCTCGCCTTGAGGTGAGGCGCGCTTTTTGCGCCTTGAGGCGTGTTTTTAATAACACTGCTACTCATCATGATGATTTTTTCACTTCTTTGATTGTGTCACGGGCCTATTTCCTTCAATGGGCCAGCGCAGCGCGACGGTCCTTCCCCACCGCCGCAAGCCTACTCGTCAGCTCGCTTGCCGATCGCGGAAGCTTGTAATCAGAGTGCAAAAGAGCAAGAGAGAATAGAGGAAGAGAAATTGCAATCACAAGAAGCAATCACAACGAGGGTGAACAAAAGAAAGTTCAATGCATTTACTTCATTCACAATTTTGCCCGCAGGCTATTACAGTTCAAGTATACGAGCTGCCCCTTCGGGGTATTGATTCACCTCAACCGGGTAGACTCAACAAAAGCAAAACAGACTCTAAGCGCAACTGTACACTGTAAGTCGCAAGGGAACATGCTCACCCCTTCAAATCATGCGCCGTCCTCGGCGCCATCTGTTTCGTGGTAAGTCCTGACTTCAGCCGGGTAGCGACTGTTCATTCGAAATGCAGGCTCCCACGTTGGTTCCGCTGTTTCCTCCCACTGCACCAAGTATTTTTTCGCTTGTCTCAAGTAGTTGACCTTATGGCGAAGGATTTGACTGAGGTGCTTCTCGGCCCATTGTGCTGTCGGGGCCCTCTGCATGATGGGAGCGCGTTGTGGCACGCTGCGTTCCGGGTCTCTATCATCTGGATGGAACTGCTTGAGGTTGCACACGTGGAACACCGGGTGCACCTTGAAGTCTGGGGGCAACTCCAGCTTGTATGCCAGCTCGCCCACCTTCTTTGTGATGGTGAAGGGTCCCTCATACTTTCTAAGTAGTCCGCGGTGCCGCTCGCGGAAGATGCTTGTGCGACCAGGATATAGCTTCACCAACACTTGGTCCCCAACTTGGAACTCTACGGGCCGACGGTGTTTGTCCGCCCACTTCTTCATCCTCTTTGCCGCTTTGTGTAAGAATGCCTTCGCCAACTTATTCTGCTCGTGCCAGTCACGAACAAACTGCTAGGCGAAGGATGGCCTTCCCTTTTCTTGTGCGGCAAGAGTGTGCGGGGTCATTGGCTGCTGCCCCGTGGCTATCTCAAACGGACTGTGGCCTGGAGACTCGCTCTTCTGCAGATTATAACAAAATTGTGTCACATCAAGGAGCTTCACTCAATTTTTCTGATTGGCACTAACAAAATGCCTAAGGTACTACTCTAGTATCCCGTTGATACGCTCTGTCTGCCCATTTGTCTGCGGATGGAAGCTTGTTGAAAATAGCAACTCAGAGCCAAGTAGCCGAAATACTTCACGCCAGAACTTGCCCGTGAAGCGAGCATCGCGATCACTAACAATGCTCTTTGGTATGCCCCAGTGCTTCACCACATGCTTTACGAACAACTCTGCAGTCTTCTCTGCAGGACACTCCTTGGAAGCAGGGATGAATATGACATATTTTGAGAAACGATCCACCACAACTAAAATAGAACTGAAGCCTTCTACCTTTGACAGACTAACAATAAAGTCCATGGAGATGCTATCCCAAGGACGTTCTGGAATTGGTAGAGGCTCAAGAAGACCGGCAGCCTTCTGGTTTGTCCCCTTATCTTGCTGGCAGATGAGGCATGTCCGCACATACCCCTCAACGTCGTCTCTTATCTGCGGCCAATAGTAGCCGCGCTCAAGGAGTGCTAAGGTCCGCTCCTGACCAGGATGGCCGACCCATAGTGTATCAGGGCACTCCTTAAGCAATTCTCGGCGGAGGCTTCCCCACCGTGGTACGAAGATGCGTCCCCCTTTTGTTACGAGGAGGCCATCCTGTAGCCAAAATCGTCGAGTCTTCCCTACCTGCGCCAGAGAAGCAAGGTGTTGTGCGGTCGGATCCTGCTGCGTACCTTCACAGATGCGGCTCAACAATGCACCCTCCAGGTGCACTTCAGAAGGCTCTACGCGCACAACCGCCAGTTCAGCCCTACGACTCAGGGCATTCGCCACAACATTGGTCTTTCCAACCTTGTACTCCAAGGCAAAGTCAAACTCAGTCAAAAACATCTGCCATCGAGCTTGTTTAGGTGTTAACTTCTTCTGCGTCTGAAAATAGCTCGTGGCCACATTGTCCGTCTTGACGACGAACTCAGCACCCAAAAGGTAGTGCCGCCAGGTCCTGAGGCAATACACAATGGCGGTCATCTCACGTTTATGCACTGTGTAACGCCTCTCTGCATCTTTCAGCTTGTGACTCTCATATGCGATCGGATGACCATCTTGCATGATAACTCCATAAATGGCAAAGTCTGAGGCATCCGTGTGGATTTCAAAGGGTCTCAAATGATCAGGCAGTCGCAGCACTGGCTCCCTCACCAAGACTTTCTTCAAGTCATCGAAGGCATCTTGGCACGCTCCTATCCAGAGCCATACTCGATTCTTCTTTAACAAATCTGTGAGGGGCACAACAATGAGGGAATAGCCTTCGATAAAACGCCGATAATAGTTTGCCAAACCGAGGAATGACCGCAATTCTGGCACTTTGCTTGGTGGAACCCATTCCTGGATGGCCCTTATCTTCTGCTCATCCATATGCAGCACACCACGCCCCACAACGTGGCCAAGGAAGCTGATCTCCTCCTGCCCGAAGAGACACTTCTCTTGTTTGATACAGAGGTCATTCTCCTTTAGCACCTGAAACACTGTTCGCAAGTGCCCGACATGTTCCTCCATGTTGCTGCTGTAAATCACGATATCATCCAGGTAGACTACCACGAACTTGTCTAAGTAAGGGTAGAAGATCTGGTTCATTAAAGTCGTGAATGTGGCTAGAGCATTTGTCAGCCCAAATGATATTACTAGAAATTCGTAAGCACCGTAGCGGGTGACACAAGTTGTTTTCGGCTCATCACCTTCAGCAATCCTCACCTGCCAGTAACCCGATCGCAGATCTAGCTTGGAAAAGATACGGACACTGCCTAGCTGATCGAACAAGTCCGCTATCAATGACAATGGGTACTTGTTCTTCACTGTGACCTTGTTCAAAGCACGGTAATCCACACATAACCGTTTAAAGCCATCATGTTTCATCTGAAAAAGGACTGGGGCACCAAATGGGGCTTTTGATGGACGAACAATGCCTGCGTCCAACACCTCGTCTAGCTGCCTGTGCAGCTCCTTCAGGTCAGCTGGTCCCATACGGTATGAAACCATTGCGGGAGACTTCGCTCCCGAGGTCAACTCAATCTTGTGGTCGACCTCACGTTTTGGCGGAAGACGCTTTGGCAATTCCGGAGGCATCACCTCCCGAAACTTCTTCAATAGTGGGGCTAGGGTCGGCGACACTGCTGCTTCTATCTTCCCTTCTTCCGCGCACACTGTAACTAAGAATGTCTGCTCCCCATGCTTGACACCCTTCTTCAGTTGCATTGCTGATAACACTGAAGACTTGCCTTTCTGCGTAAGACACTGCACTGTGTGGGACAAGTCTGACCCCATGATCGTCAACGTGTTAAACTTTGGCAGCATCATTACATTCTGGCTTCGCATAAACTCCATACCCAGAATCACCTTGAAATCATCTAAGGGCACCACAGAGAAGTTGGCTTTGCCGACCCAACTCCCCACTTGAGTAGCCACATCTCTTGCTTCACCAAGGATAAGCTTGACCTCAGAGTTTACTGTTTTGATGATCCTCTGCTTTGGCCTAGTTTTCAAGCCCAACCACTCTGTCTCTTCCCGCGAGACAAAGTTATGTGTGGCCCCGGAGTCTATCATTGGTGAAGTAGACTTTTTATTCATAATGACTTCTACGTACATAAGTTCCTTACTGACCTGCATGTTCTTAGTTGCACAACTTCTAGCTGCGTTAATCGATCGCATGTCCCCCATCCTTGGTTGCATGGTCTCAGTGTCATTGTATTCAGTATCGTTGCATTCTTCCTGTGCAGCATTGGCTTGCCCGTCGTCCTTTACAAGGCGCTTTGGGCACTGCCTGGCGATATGTCTATCGCCACAGAACCAACATGTCACAACCGCACCCTTGTTGCTGTTGTTATGCTTTGTGAAGTTCTGTTTCTTTTCGGATTAATGGCGTGTCGACGCCTCACCTTTATCGTTGCGCTGCTCATCCTTCTTGCCTCCGTGGTCAGGCTTCTTCCCAACTTTGGTTGATGGAGTGAAAGGCTTGCGCTGAGTGTCAACTAAGCGCTTAGCCGTCACATATGCATCTTCCAAAATACGGGGGTTGCTCCTTTCCACTTCAGACTGTGCCCATGGCTGAAGTCCCACAATGAACCAGTTGAGCATGTCGTATTCTGGCATGTTAGGTATCTCCAGCATAAGCTTCTGGAACGTTCTGACATAGTCTTGCAATGAACCATCCGGTAAGCCTGCCTCTGTGCATTTCTTAACATGAAGTAGTTGCGCAACTCCATTTTGAAGTCATCAAAGGTGTCTATCACACATTGACCCCTCTCCATGTCATTGCGCTTCCGCCTCCACCAAGCGATAGCATCTCCATCAAGTAAGGCTGCTGCAGCCTTAATCCTCAGATCTTCGAGGGTCACATTCTGGATATCCAATTAGTCTTGTACTTGGAACAAGAAGTTCTCAATGGCCTTGCTGTCACGAGAACCATTGAATTTTGCGGGTCTTGGTACATCAATCCTTGATGGTCTCTCACCATTTCCGCCATTTAGGGTCACCGTCCGCTGCAACGTACGGTTCTTCAACTGAAGCTCCCCTACTTCAGTCTGCAAGTCGACCACTGTAGTTGTCAACGAAGTGACCTGCCCCATTAATAAGGTTACCTGCTCTTGCAAGCTCGCCACCACATCATTCAGTCCATTGAATGATTCACATGCGCGTGAAATCGCTTCCTCATGCGAAGTCACCTCTTCCACCAGTTTGTTAACAGTTGCAGCCAACTCTTCTTGGCCCCGAGGTGAACCCAACTCCTCAGCTTCAGCAACTGCCTTGTCTTTGGTGTTGCGCAAGTTTTGATAAGGCGCCACGATGTCTTGCTCACAAATCGCAGCCTGTCGGCGTGTCTATCGACACCGACTCTGGAGTCCCTTCTCCAGCACGAGAACGGGCTCTGGTACCACTTGTCACGGGCCTATTTCCTTCAATGGGCCAGCGTGGCGCAACGGTCCTTCCCCACCGCCGCAAGCCTACTCGTCAGCTCGTTTGCCGATCGCGGAAGCTTGTAATCAGAGTGCAAAAGAGCAAGAGAGAATAGAGGGAGAGAAATTGCAATCACAAGAAGCAATCACAACGAGGGTGAACAAAAGAAAGCTCAATGCATTTACTTCATTCACAATTTTGCCCGCAGACTATTACAGTTCAAGTATACGGGCTGCCCCTTCGGGGTATTGATTCACCTGAACCGGGCAGCTTACATAATACTCAACAAAATCAAAACAGACTCTAAGCGCAACTGTACACTGTAAGTCGCAAGGGAACAAATTGTTTCATTTGTTTTAAATATGTTGTCTTATATGACTACCACATTTGACTAATCTTCTTTCTTGTTTTCTTGTATCTCAAGTAATCCTAACAATTCAATTTGTCCTTCATACATGCTAATGTTGTCCAAGTGGACTCATTTTTTTGCGAATAAACGGTGATGAACTGATGATCATATAAAAGGGTCCTTTTTTGTTTGCTGCTTCAATGCTCTTGAAGCAACCTAATGGATGCTATTCACATTTAACAATAAAGAAAATTTATCTTAGTGCTCACCTCTGCTGTCATTTCAGGAGAAGTTAAGGATTGCTGTTTTGGTTTCAAAAGCTGCACTTCAGTTTATCCATGGTAAGCTTTTCTCCATCAAAGTTTTTTGTTTTAAAAACCAATCCTGTACTGTAATCATTAGTTAATGTCCAATTTCTTCTGTTTTGCAGGTATTGGTCCAAGTGAATATGTGGTCCCTGATGAAGTCAAAGATGCAGGTTTTGGGATATGTGCTGATGAGTTGGGTAGCATCGTTGAAGGCCATGATGTGAAAAAGTTGAAGGGCCACGGTGGTGTGGAAGGTATAGCTAACATGCTTTGCACATCATGCACTGATGGGATTAATGCAACAAATGATGCATTACAAGTCAGGCAAGATCTTTATGGAACCAACAAATTTACCGAGAGCCCACCCCGGGGATTCTGGTTGTTTGTATGGGAAGCACTTCAAGACATGACTCTTATTATCCTTGGTATCTGTGCAATTGTGTCTTTGCTTGTTGGAATCACCATGGAAGGATGGCCTACAGGTGCCCATGATGGGCTTGGAATTGTGGCAAGTATATTGTTGGTTGTATTTGTGACTGCAACAAGTGACTATCGCCAGTCTTTACAGTTCAAGGATTTGGACAAAGAGAAAAAGAAGATTTCAATCCAAGTAACTAGGAATGGATACAGGCAAAAAATCTCAATATATGAATTGCTTCCTGGTGATCTAGTTCACCTGTCAATTGGTGATCAAGTTCCTGGAGATGGACTTTTTGTCTCTGGATTTTCTTTACTAATAAACGAATCAAGTTTAACAGGTGAAAGCGAGCCTGTAGCCGTGAATTCCAACTATCCTTTTCTTCTATCTGGAACTAAAGTCCAAGATGGATCCTGCAAGATGCTGGTGGCAACTGTTGGAATGAGGACCCAATGGGGCAAATTGATGGCAACACTCAGTGAAGGAGGGAATGATGAAACACCTTTACAGGTCAAGCTCAACGGTGTGGCTACTATTATTGGAAAAATTGGATTGTTCTTTGCTGTTGTGACATTTGCAGTGCTTTCGCAAGGCCTTTTTAGCCGGAAATTGCAGGAAGGAACTCATTTGAGCTGGTCTGGAGATGATGCTCTGGAGTTATTAGAATATTTTGCTGTGGCAGTGACCATTGTTGTAGTTGCTGTCCCTGAGGGATTACCTTTGGCCGTGACACTGAGCCTTGCTTTTGCAATGAAGAAGATGATGAATGATAAAGCACTTGTTCGCAATCTTGCCGCTTGTGAAACTATGGGCTCTGCAACATGCATTTGCAGTGACAAAACAGGAACCCTGACCACCAACCATATGACTGTTGTGAAGGCCTGCATTTGTGGTGCCATTAAGGAAGTGGACAACCCAAAGGATGCAGATAGTATTCGGACTGACATTTCAGATTCTGTGCTTAAAATGATTTTACAGTCCATATTCAACAACACTGGTGGTGATGTGGTAAGAGACAAGAATGGAAGGGTTGAGATTCTAGGGACACCAACTGAGACTGCTTTATTGGAATTTGGCTTGTCACTTGGTGGAGATTTCCACTTAGTGCGCCAAGAATGTAAACTGTTAAAAGTTGAGCCTTTCAATTCTACTAAGAAGAGAATGGGTGTGGTACTGCAGCTTCCTGATGGAAGTTTGCGTGCCCACTGCAAAGGTGCTTCTGAAATAGTTCTGGATGCTTGCAATAGGTATATAGATTCAACTGGCAAGGTTGTTCCCCTTGATGATGCAGCTACTAATCATCTTAAGGATACAATTGAAAATTTTGCTGGTGAGGCTCTTCGAACACTGTGCCTTGCTTACCTTGAACTAGGAGATGATTTTTCTGAGGAAAAAGAAATTCCAAGTAGTGGTTATATTTGCATTGGTATTGTGGGTATCAAGGATCCAATACGTCCTGGTGTGAAGGAGTCAGTTGAGATATGTAGGTCAGCTGGTATTACTGTGAGAATGGTAACTGGAGACAACATAACCACTGCAAAGGCAATTGCCCGGGAATGCGGTATCCTAACGGATGATGGATTTGCTATTGAAGGGCCACATTTTCGGGAGAAGAGTCTGGAGGAAATGACTAAAATAATTCCTAAGATTCAGGCAAGTCCCAAGTAAATTTGAATTTTCTTTTTTCGGTCATTCTTTTGAGTTTGTAGTCCCAGGAAAATCATTGTTGGAAAATTCAAGGTCTATCCTTCATGTTTACAGGTGATGGCAAGATCCTCACCTCTAGATAAGCACACCTTGGTGAGACACCTACGCTCTACATTTGATGAAGTTGTTGCTGTGACTGGTGATGGAACAAATGATGCACCAGCTCTTCATGAGGCTGATATTGGCCTTGCAATGGGTATAGCAGGAACTGAGGTATGGTAACTCTTCTTTCTGCTGCATTTCTAACATCGTATGTCGAAGGAGAAAAACACAGGTAGTTTTTGGTCAAAAGATTTCATGATTTCTAATAAGGTTAGGTGATCAAAGTGTTCTCGTTGACTGACCTAGTTGTGTTGTCTGGCTTATTCTTTTGATTAGCTGCAATACATGATACTTGAATATTATGTTTAGTAACTTGACCTACGGGTTTACTGCAAATCTGTCCATCCCGTTTTTTTCTCACAAATGTTAGACATGGGAAATACCCATTCACTCGTTTTTATAGCAAATGAATGACACTATTTTTTGCTGAAATAAATTACTAAGAGGATTGAAATAATAAGAGTATGGAAGCATGCAAAAGGAAATACAGTGAACGAAAGAGATAGAAGTGTATATTTTGAGAGTAATGATATGGTGAGCTAATTGGACAATTTCTCATAAAATAAGAAAGGAAACATAAACAAAATTTGGCGTTAAGTCTTAGGTTTAGCTATCAAGAGCTGAAGATTCAGAGCGTCCATGGCTCTGGAACAGTCAGACAAGCATTCAAACCCTTGGCGACCCTATGTATTGTCATTGGGCAGACAGGTCCTATTGCATTCATTTATGGGTCGTTTGGCCTATTAATCCATTGCCAGTAGGCCAACACAACAGAGGTAATGATTTGCTATATTTTTGTGCCTTGAGAGCTTCAGTTTGAGAAACTGATTTTGTAGATCATATAGAGATGTTAGAGTATATGTTACTACTGATAATTGATGTGGATAAATTTGGTATAACTGTATAAGATGAAGGAACATTATGGTATTTTTATATAGTACACATTAATATGGTTAAAAGGCATATGACCACTAAAATAAAAAAGTTATTTTAAGCACCCACTACAACAAAAAAGACATTTTTATCGTACATATGGTAAAGAAGCATGTGCATACAGGACACTTTTATTGGAAAGGCCAATTTTGAAAGGATAATTGATTATGAGATCATTTTTGGCTAGAACTTAGGAGCATACTTGCTATTTCATTGGTGGCTTCATTTGAGAAGGCCCAAATTGCATCCCAACAAACAAAACATATATCCTAAGAGCAAGCATTTGCTACATCTGGATTGAAAAAAGATGAGGCGAAGCTTTCTTGCTTCTTAAAATCAGGCATTTAGATGGTGCTGCTGCATCTACACCTACATAAATGGCTATCCTCAACCGTGCTAATGAGGCTTCATTAATCCCAAAGCTCCTACCTCTTTGTACACATTGCAAACTCGATTTGCAGCTCAATTTTAACCTAAGTCACAGGGATTCGGCCAAGTGGGTGCCGCACCCGCGTCGACGTGACGCAACGCGGGTCCGTGTGCGGCACCCGGTGCGGTCAACCGGACCTTGGGTGCGCCGCACCCAGGGTCATTTGTGTCCAATTTTTGGACAAAAAAAATGCCCCATGAAAAGGGCTGGGGGGAGGAGGATTAGGGCAATTTTTTTTGCCCTAATCCTCCCGAGTTTGCTTCCTAAAGCCGAAGCTGACGCCGACGCCGACGCCTTCCAACCGCTCCTCAGTTATCAGGTACGCCTCTCTCTCTCTCTCACTCTCACAGTCTCTCTTCTCTCACTCTCAGTCGCTCTCTCTCTCTCTCACTGTCTCTCTCTCTTAGTCGCTCTCTTTCTCACTCTCATTTTTAATAATGTTATTTGGGAGTTTTGGGCATTCCAAAATTTTTTCAATAATGTTATTTGGGGGTTTTGGGCTTTCCGAAATTTCTTGATGAATTGATGATGCTATATTCTGTAATCGCACGTGCGTGAAAGATGCTGAACTCTGCATTTGCTAATGCTGTGATTTGATTTTTTTATGACTGATTTATGTGATTTTGTTGTTGGCTATCGGGTTGTTAACATTGAACGTTAAGTAGAAAAAAAATTTGTGTAGGCTATACTTTTGGTATGTAATTATGCATTTTTTGTTTCTTTTGTTAGTATACTATATAATTTACTTCTTTTCTGCTTTACTTATTTGATTGTTTTTATAATTGTGGTGTTGGTTTTTATGATGTGTAATAGAATTGTAGATTGTTAATATGATTTATTGCATGCATGATGATGAATTGATTTGATGATATTGTGATAATTGTTTTTTATTTCATCAGTGTTAATGTTGTTAACTGTTAAAACTTAAAAATTATATATATATATATATATATATATATATTGCCGCACTCCTGCACCCACACCCACACTCGCACCCATGTGCCATAGATTTTAACATAGGACTGATGTTCACCTTCCCAAAGCTCATCGATGTTGGAAAGTTTGCTGCTCCTATGATAGTATAAGGGGGTTGCCACTTAAAGCTACCATTCAATTAATATTGGAGAGTTTATTTCTTGGTTATGTTTCAATGTTTTGACTTATGCGTATATGGCAACATCACCTAACATGGATTTTTTATCATGAGACCTGGCCTGTCTTATTAACCATTCCGTTTATGAAGCAAGCTACTGATGGAACAATCAGCTACTAAATTCTGCTCCTAACTCCACATTTAGTTCCTCTGATATATGTGCCATCCTGACCATGGATCTATCTTACATTGCCTGATGGGAACTATGATGTTTTTTTTAATTAATGAAATAATAGTGTAATGGCCTGCTGGTGCTGGGGCATCATGTGTCATGTCATTTATCTTTTTCCCCGTGTTCTGCATAACCTGGGATTGGAAGTCAATAGTTAAACCATAAACAAAAATAGTTCACCTTGAAGAACAAAATCAGTGTGAAAGATTTTCCAGTTTCAACCCCTTCAAATATACCATTTGGTCATTTTTCCTTTAGAAGGAATGACAAATCCAATTTACTACAGAATTAAAAATTTTCTGCATGTGTTCCCAGTTGCTTTAGGTGTTATTTTATATAATCCCCCCCCCCTTTTCTTTTTTACCCCATGGTCGCTGAAGAATGACTTTTGTTCTATTAGCAAGCATATCCTTTTGATCAACTGAAGGAAAAAATGAAAGACTTATATCAATGGTACTCTTAGGGTCATAGCTAGGTTGTGAAAAGAATCAGTATTTGTAATTTATTCGAGTTTGATTGCTTCCATATTAGGTTTCTCAGCCCTGCGTTTGCCAAACTGTTCACTTGAAATGAGGTTATTCACGATTGATTTTTCATTAACTGCAGTTCTAAACCTACCATGCTTGTTATATAGGTAGCATACTTGTGTCTCTGGTTCAACAAACAGGCAGTGCATGAGCTATCTGTTTAGCATCCTCTGCTGCCAAAGTTAGGGGCTTCAAATGGTTAGGAAACTATCGATGTCGGGAAAAAATATTTAGGCAAAGTGATATGATCCTCTGTTTTTGGTTTCCTTGCAGATGGGCAGTGTGTGGCTTGTATGTTTGTTGAAAGCAAATCACATCATCCTTATTTGATTTTTTCAAAATGCTTCTAGCAATTCCAGTAACTGCATGAAACTTTCTGTCCCAAGGATTGCGTCTCATTGAAAATGAAAAATATGTCATAGATTGATATCTTAACAGGGGCGGGAATGTATTTAGTGAAGAACCATGCTTTCACTTGATGTGTAGAGGATTATTATGCACAAGAAGATTGCCCTATGATAGGAAGTGAACCTTGATATCTTTATGCTTATTCATTCAAACATTGATAGCAGCCCTTATCTCATTGATATTGAAATTGTTTACTTGGGGTGATGAGTCAAAAGATACTCGTTTTTCCTCGGTCCTTTACTCGGCAACCCCTCCTTTGCAAGCTCTCTGTTTTATTACTTCTATATTTAGCTAGGTGCCAGAGAATCTTCTTTGGTTAGAGTGACTTTTCTTTATCATAAACTTTTGTGTTGATCAGGCACCCTGATACAGCCTCATTATGGTGCAGGTGGCAAAAGAGAGTGCAGATGTTATTATATTGGATGATAACTTCTCCACAATAGTAACTGTTGCTAAATGGGGGCGTTCCGTATATATCAATATTCAAAAATTCGTGCAGTTCCAGTTGACAGTTAATGTGGTAGCTCTTGTTGTTAATTTTTCATCTGCATGCTTAACAGGTATGGCCTCTTAGTGTCCTGTAAACAAATTCACCTTTTGAAATCAAATTTCCTCTCCCATGTAATGTAATTACTGTTGTTGATGGTTTTGAATGCATATTTCAGGTAATGCTCCCCTCACTGCTGTTCAGCTTCTCTGGGTCAACATGATCATGGATACACTGGGAGCACTTGCATTAGCCACTGAACCTCCAAATAATGAGTTAATGAAAAGAACACCAGTCGGAAGAAAAGTTAACTTCATCAGCAATATAATGTGGAGAAATATTCTTGGACAGGCTATCTATCAATTTATTGTAATTTGGTTTCTCCAAACACATGGGAGGGAAATATTTCAGCTTGATGGCCCAGATGCAGATCCTATATTGAATACACTGATTTTTAATTCTTTTGTCTTTTGCCAGGTAATTTGCAGATATTATAGCTATTCAGACATACTTCTAAAAATAGGAATAAAATATTTTTAACTCTAGACAAGGCATGAAGCAAGTTTCATCACAATGAAAAAATTGCAATTCTTTCAAAAATACAGTTTTATGCGGCTATTGTTTAAAGCTTGATATATCTTAAGTAATTACAAAGTAGTTGCTTGGATATAGCATCGTATGCTGGATAATTCACAATTCCATGCCTACTGCTGTATACAGCACGGGCTGTACTGTATAGTACGGACTGTACTGTGTAAATCAGTTCACTGCCAAATTTTGCTTTGTATGTTAAGGCTTTTTTATTTGACTCGAATTGTTTTTCGTTTTGCAGGTTTTCAATGAAATAAACTCTAGAGAGATGGAAAAGATAAATGTACTTGAGGGAATACTGAAGAATTATGTATTCCTGGGAGTCCTTTCATGCACGGCCATATTCCAAATTATAATTGTTGAGTACCTTGGGACTTTTGCAAACACCATTCCACTCACTTTGCCCCAGTGGGTTGTGTGCATCCTTTTTGGATTCCTTGGTATGCCAATTGCTGCTGCAATTAAGTTGATTCCAGTTTGAGTCTGCAAAGCAAGACAAAAAAGTTCAAGGAATCAATTTTAGGAAGCAAGGATAAACTCAATGGCAAGCACCTGGATCTTCTCTCTTGATGTGACTTCAAACTGTACATCCTGAGGGCATGGTAGAATAGAGACCTTTCTGACTTTGTCTACACACAATTATAATGGATTTCTGGTTTTTGTGAAACCACAGTTTCCCAAATTTACTGGATGCTCTTGTATTCGACTTTTTTGATCTCTAAGTTTGTAATGGTTGAAGGTACAACATGAATTTTTGCATCTCTGAATCCTGATCTTGGGTTGATGAACCAACTCAAGTATACAAGGATCACTCCTTGAAGATTCTTCCTTTGTTGTAAAAATATCTTTACTAGCATGCCTAGAGCACTGTAATTCTGGTTAATGCTTAAATAAAGAAACCTGGAATAGTTATAAGAATTGTTTTAATGAGAAACTAATGCTGCCAAGGCATGATGATTTTAAGATCTTCAACCAGTATGTAATGAACATTGAGTTAGAAGATACCCTCCCAAGCAAACACAATAAATACCTTTATGTAGTAACATTGCAGATTTATTGATCTAGAAACTTGACAGTGAAATTCAGAAACATTCATTGGAGTATTTCTTTATAAAGGTATCTTTTAGCAACATTCCAATAGCATAATTCCAGTTCTACGCTGCTTTAATGCAGGATGATGGATCTGATGAATTTGAAATATAGCAATTGTCATATCTAGAAACTTACAGAAATTTATAATATGTTTTGACATTGACTGCAGGAACCAACACAAGTCTCCATTTTTATGAGCTGTGGGTTAGTTTTATCAAGGAATGCTGATTTGAATTTTCTTTTACCATAGTGAAATTAATACTTTTTTGGGTCATTGCTATTACATTAAGAAAATATTCAGCTAGCATGAAGCATCTCTCAGCTTCCCAAAAATCCATCATTCCTCATAAATGTGGAAAGTTTCACTTGAGGGCTGTCAAGGGTTCAGGTATCCGACGCATTAGGCTGCACCCAAAACCAACAAAATAACAAGCTCCCTGATTTGCGTTCAAAGTTTAGGTTATGTCATGTCATGAAAATGGAATCCCAAACGCTATCCAAATAATTTAAAGGATATTTAGAATATGATTTTATACATAAACATATATGGTCCAATGTATGGGACAGATGTTGCCCATTTACTGAAACATAATGTCCCTTACCTCATGCATTGGATTTGTGGTCCAATGCATGGGACAGATGTTGCCCATTTATTGGCGATTTGCAAAATAGTCCCTGCCTTATTTCGGTATTATTTATTTCAGATTTTTTTATATACGTTATTTTTTAAATCTCAGACCTGCACATATTTTCCTTGGAATTTCCTAAAAAAAAAAAGTTCTAATTTATCATGATTTTAAATGGTGGCTTGTCAAGAAAATCCTGATACTGAGATTTGTGGCACTACCTCCATTCTTAGCAATTAAAGCACATTTAAATCTCCGAAAAATTTGTACATAATATTCAAAGTTCTTTAACCAGCCGAAGAGATCCCCGTCCTTCCGAAGCATTATTAACAACAATTAGAACCAATAAAAAAAAAGTTACAACCAACTATCATAGGTTTTTTAAACCATGCTTATGATTTGAACTACCAATAATGACTTGAATTTAAACTCAAATGAAGTATACAAGTTTCAGTCCTGGACAAATTGACTATGCTTCCTCTGGTCTTAGCATTGATGAAAGAACATTGAAGGATCCTGGAAGTACTGATCTGGTTCAACCCTGCAAATTTTAATATTCATCAATTATTTGACCAACTGCGGGTATCCAACCAGCCATGACTCAATAATGCTCTAAAATTTATCAATTATAAAAGCTGTTTGTTTTCTTTTCCCCACAGTTTGCTGAAGGATTGTTATTGCATGTCAGATGAGTTGGTAACTTCATGTAGAACATGCACGGCCTACTGTTTTCGACCTTAGTTTTGTACGCCAGCTTAATTTCAAACATAGAAGTATATTACTTTTCACACCCTTTTATATACAGAGTGATACTGCGCAATCCATAGGAACGCAACTGGGAGTGGAGCCTTGCTGAGCGATGGACGCTCAGTGTTTTTCCCTCGAAAAAACTGAAAACAGAGTCAAAATCGCGAAAATCAGGATTTAGCAGCGGTTTTGGACCACTGCTAAAGTTCCCACTTCCACTGGGACCTGCAGTCCAGAACCGCAGCTAAAGAAAAAAAATGGACCACCTTTTGTGAGGTTTTATGCCGTTTTGCATGCACGATGGATGACCAGCATCGTTCACTGTAGCTGCACAACCCTTAGCACTTAAAGGTTGTGCAGCTACACATTTTTCTTTATATATATATATATATATATATATATATATATATATATATATATACTGGTATGAACCAAGATTTTCATAGGTTTTTTTTTCTAAATTTTTACTATGTGCACTTGCTTTTATAGAAACAGACACTTGGATAATCCAATTAGGATGCACAAGAAGGATCTTTTAAGGGTTGAAAATCAATTGCTTAAAATTTACAAAAATATTCAAGCATAAAAAACAATATTTTTTTATCTGATTACGATGATCCAACAGTCGATTCCTAGCAAATGGACTACACCAAATGCATCTGCAGGTTTAGATTTGCAAAAAAAAAAAAACCCATAAAAATCTTGATTCATACCAGCAAACATATTTGGTTGGTAAACATATTTCAGTTTCTTATATATATAAAATGAAAAATGATCGTACTATACCAATAAAATGATGTGTTTTAAAAAATAACCCACAATTTACAAAATCCAGCAAATGGACAATTATGCAAGTTCTCACTTTTCTCTAGGCGCTTTCACCCCTTGCAACTGCATTTTTTTTTGTGGGTCACGATGCTAAAAGTGGATGGACCCATGAAACTTGTCAAAAAATTCACATATGAGGTTACAATATTCTAAAACACTTGCAAAAATTGCGACGAGTATCGCAAGGTACGTTGCGAAAATCCTTTAAGTGTTGCAAAAGTTTGTACCTTACAAAATTTTAAATGAGTATCGCATGAGGTATTGCAAAATTACAAAAAACTTGAGAAATTTTGATATTGTGAAATTGCAACGAGTATTGCAAAATTCTTTTTTCTTGCAAAATTCTAATCTATATAAATGATGCTTTGTTCTCAACCCTTTATTTGCATTTGAATACCCTATTTTCGCAACCCTAGGGTTCTTTTGGTCTTCAATCCTTTCAATGACATTCAAGCTTTGCGAAAAATTTCAAACCAACAATGGTTCATCGACAACGGTTCACCGGCGGTGGCAAACCCCGAAAGCATGGTTAGAGTACTTTATCGATGGTGAGTTTTTTCGCTAAAAGCATGGGAGACACTTCATCAACAATGAGTTTTTTTTAATAAAAGCATCAATGATGAGAATATCGATGACACTTTATCGACGATAAGTTTTTTTAATAAAAGCATTGGTGGTGAGAATATCGATAGTACTTCATCGATGGTGAGTTTTTTTTATAAAAGCATCAACAATACTTCATTGACAATGAGTTTTTTTTTATAAAAGCATTGACAGTGAGATCTTATGGTATGAGTGGGATAGAAAACCAAAAGTTTGCGAGTTAATGTAGAAGGCATCCGCTCTAATGAATTGTGATAGCCAAAAAGATGTGTTCAACTCGTTTGATCACATGGTAAGGGTGTGATAGAAAAACAACACAGAGTGTAGAATCAACAATGATATACTGTATTTTCTCCCTATCAAAGATGTGGTGCAATTTAGCATGCTTGAGGCCAAAGAGATCAAAGTGCTTTTGCATATACTCTCTTTTCTCCCCAATTAAAGAGGCAATGAGAAGCAACATTCTTGTGAAAGAATGAAATTAATGCAATGTATGAGCGACTTCATTTTGTGAAAAAATAGAATTAATGAAATGTATAAAAAACTTTATTTTGTGAAAGAATAAAATGAATGTAAAATGTATGAGCAACTTCATTTTGTAAAAAAAATAGAATGAATGAAATGTATGCGTGCCTTTATTTTGTGAAAGAATGTAATGAATGCAATGTATGAGCAACTTTATTTTGTAAAAGAATGAAATGAATGCAAAGTATGAGTGACTTCACTTTGTAAAAGAATAGGTCACACACATACATATGGATTTTCTATATAAATTCACACGTATATGTGTAATTTTTTTCCAAAATAAGTGAATTTTTATATGATATTTTTGCTTTAAATTTTTTTGTTACAAAACAAATCTGCATGTTTAACAATTTAACAATACATACAAACAAAACTAAAATTTACAACTAAAATTCATCTATAAATATAATAGAACAATTGCAACTTATGCAAACCTTAAATGCAAAATTACAACCAAGTTTTTAAATAAAATTATGAATTAACTTTACATCTAAATGACATCCAAGTTTTTATTCATTCATCCACATAGGTCATCCAGATACAATAAGGGGTTGAGGACAAACAAGACCTCCAGGGTTGCGAAAATAAGGCGTCCCGATGCAAATAAGGGTTGATAAACAAAGTGTCATTTATATATAATAGAATTATGCAGGAAAAAAAACCATAATATTTGTACGATACTTATCGCAATTTCGCGATGCAAAATTCTTTTTTCTTCTAAAATTTTTTATTTGCCTTCACAATTTGTAGGAGATTCACCAAAAAAATCGTTGGAGGGAGCCCAAAATTCGGGGTTTGTGAAAATAAGGCATTTACATGCAAAAAGGGGTTGAGAAATGAAGCAACTCATACATTGCATTCATTCTATTATTTTACAAAATAAAGTCTCTTATACAGTGCATTCATTTCATTCTTTCACAAAATAAAGTTGCTCATACATTACATTCCTTCAATTATTTCATAAAATAAAGTAGGTTATACATTGAATTCATTCCATTCTTTCACAAAAATACTATTTCTCACTGCCTCTTTGATGAGAAGAAAACATAGTATATGCAGAGGTAGCTTCATCTCTTGGGCTTCAAGAATGTTGTATATCACTACATCTTTGATTAAGAGAAACATTATACTATGTGTTGTTCTGCTGATTTTCCTGTCCCACCCATACCATGTGATCGAACGTTGACTTTGTATTAATGGAGAGAAAACACATATATCCAACTATTATAGTTCGTTAGAGCGGAGGCCTCCCAACATCGTTCCCATTCTATATAATGAAAATGGGTTGCATATTTCATTTCTAATGCCACTCATACCATAAGATGCACTTATCGAAAAAGCTCATTGTTGATGATTTTCTACTGATGAAGCATCATTGATGCTTGGCCGTCAGAAAATAGCCATAAATTTTCACTGGTTGGAGATCACAAAAATACTAGTTTTTGTGAAACCTTAGCTTTGATTTTATACACTGGATTTTGCTTAAAGTGGGCAAAAAAAATTATAATAAAATAAAATATAAAACTAAAATATAAAGGGGGCAATATAAATTTTTATAATAAAATAATAAAAAATTTCAAAACTTTCTTAAAGGGGGGCAAAAAAAATTATAATAAAAAAATCTATAAAAGTAAAATATATCCAAGATTTTGCTTAAAGTGGGGCAAAAAAAAATATAATAAAATAATAAAAAAATTCAAAACTTTAGGAGGGGCTTGAGCCCCTCTTTGCCCCTAGATCAGCCCTTGCTTTTATACTATGCTCATATGAAATTTTGCAAGGAAAACAAATTTTGCAACATGCGATACTCGTCCGTAATTTAGCAAATTTTGGACTTTCGTAAATTTTATGATTTTTGTAGGTGATCGCATACAACTTGTCATGAGTTTCACAAATTGTTTGAAATTTCATAAACTTTTTTAAAAAATTGCAACCTCAAATGTGATTTTGTTAACGAGTTTCATGAGTGTATTGTTTTAGTGTCATTACATGCAAAAATCATAAATTCGTACCTAAAAGAGATAAAAGCGTCAAGAAAAAATTGAAAACCTGTGATATTGTCTATTCAACGAATTTGATAAATTGAGAGGCATTTTAAAAAACATGTCATTTTTTCATACAATACGATCATTTTTCATAAATAAAACGGAGCATGTGTATGATGTAGACATTCCAAACTGCAACAAAGTACCAATGTGTACAAAATCACATGGGTGTTGTGGGGTTGACCACTATGTATAGTAAATAGTGGGCTGTATTTGGTTTGAGAATAAAATAAAAGAATTTTAAGAGACAAGAATAAGAAGAAAAGGAGGGGAGGGAATGGGAAAGCAAGAGGGAAGATAGAATTGGACAATGAAACATTGTGATATTATGTTATTTATTTCCATTTGATTAACCTATACTCATTTTTTTGTTAATCTTATCAAAGAAAACAAGGATAGGTGAACAAATTGAAATAATATCAACCAACTAAAATTCACCACATTATTAACGTTCTTCAAAATAGAACCAGAATGTAAAAGTAGGAATACATATTGATAGATGCCATGGATGAAACTAGCATACGCGGGTGCTCAACATTCTCCTCAGCCTATCAATGCCCACGATGAGCCCAGGCCGTCAAGTCAATGTTGGGTAGGACCCTGAACCAAAATGAGAGAAAGAGAACCCCCTTGGTTGTTCTCATCAAGCATCCAAGCCTATTTTTATAGACTTCTAAGAGAAGCCTGTAGTGGGAAGTTACCACAATCAGTGGTTACCCGCAGTTGCAATAATTGTCCTGTAACTCCCATGAGTCATGCCATGCCATGATGTACTGATCATGCATATATTTTAGAGTTTAATTCATATTAAACTATGCATGATTTTCTAGAAAAATGTATTAAAAATCCAAGTCTGTTGTTAGTTTCGAGAAAACATGCAAACAGAATAAAAAAATAGAAAATGCATGAAAAATAAGTTTATTTTACAATTTATGTCATAGTTTAGTATTTTCAATTAATTGACGGAGAAAAATAATAATAAATGTTTTAAATTAGTTTTAGTCGTGGCAAAGGGTTGTAGATAATATTTTTTAGAAGGGGGTGGTTTTTAGAATTTTCAGAAACTAATGGGGCTTCTATGAAAAAAATCAAATAACAAACCCAACAAACTTTCTTTAAAGCCTTCACAAAGAGGGAAGAAGGGGGCGTCTTCTCTCAAGCACATAAGCTCTCTTCTCTTCCCCTTCTCTCTCATCCAGAGTCTCTTCTTCTTTTTTTTCCCTCCTCTTCTTCCTCTTTCTGTCTTCCCTTTTTCTCTCCTCCGGTGGAGCTTCAGATCCGGCGACAATGCATAAGTGGAGGCCATCCTCTCTCTCAACTCTTCCAAAACCCACAGTAAGTGTGCTCTTCCTCTGATTTCTTTCTTCACCTTCTTTCTTCTTCTCTACCTCTTCTCCTTTCTGTTTGCATTTTAGATTAGTTTAGTTTGTTTTTAGAAAAATGAAAAAAAATATAAATCGAATTTTGATTTCTGCATCATCTCTTCATTCCCGGTTTTTCGCATCTTCATCTTTCTGCATCTCATTTCTACTTGCATCAATGTCACTATATCGATCTTCTGTGCATTCCTTCATTTAGTTTATTTGATGTTTGTGTTCTGCATAGCACTCTGCATCTTCATCTCCCTGTTCATTGTTTCTTTAATCCTGCAATTTTGTTTTGATTTCACGGTAAGCATTTTTGTTTTAATTTTCCACTTTGATTTGATTTCCATTCTACATGTAGATCTTACTAGTTTTCATGTGTATATCATTAGCATTGTGTTTTGATTTTTTTCTGCATCATTATTGCATCTGATCGACATCATTGATTCAGCATATGCATCCAGTTTTTTCTGCACATTTCATTTTCTCTTTATTCATTACCTGCAATATCTGTAGTGTTTTCGTTCTGCTTCTCATCATGTGTGTTTAAGTTCATGCCTTGCATCTGAATTGAATCAATGATCGCTTCATTGCATCTCATCTGTGCATTTCTGTTTCACCTGCAAATCGCATCTCAAACTTGCATCAGCATCATTTGGATTTATGTTCATTGCATTCTTAAGCATCTGCATAATAATCTACGTGTTGTTTTGAGTTGCATCTGCTGCATTTCTTTTGTTCTTTTGAATCTGCATTTTAGTTGAATTGCATCTGCATCTCTTTATTAATATCCTCATTAGCATCCATATGCATTGCATAGCTCTGAGTTTCGCATTTTGTTTAGTTTTTTTACCTGTGCATAGTCTGTATCGGCATTTCCTGCATAGCTATGTCATCAGCATCGTGTGTTTGATCTCATCACATATGCACCAAAACATTTCATCAGATCTGATTTTAGTCCTGCAGATTCTTTGTTGCTACATCAGTTGACGTTGCTGCATCTTAATCACATTGTCATCCCTCTGTTATCGCACTTGAATTTGTTGTGTTTCATTGCATTGTGTACCTGAAATAATCTGTAATTCACAGCAGCGCAATGTCCTATTTTACATTTGTTGTTTTTGCATTTTCACTTAGTAGCGGTTTGCATTTCCTGTTTTACATTTGATTTTTCGCATTTTCATTAGCATTTGTAATTTGCATATTTTCACATTTAGCTTCTACGTGTGTGATTAATTTCATTTAGTATATTTTATATTTAGGTCTTGCGCAATCATATCGTGGATATTTTACGTATATGTAGTTTTTCATTTTCATGTATCTTGCATTCAGTTTTACTTAGCCTAGTTTCACATTTTCACTTTTAGCATAGCTCTAGTTTTTCTTCTTTCGCTGTTTGTGTGTTTCGGGTTTTGCAGGAAAGCGTGGAGCAGGAGCAAGCAAGTGATATCTTGTGTGCACTTTCAAATACGCTACAAGGAGGCACAAGCATAGAAGACCAGTTTACTTTTCTTTAGATTAGAATTTAAATTTTAATTAAATTTTGGGTTGTAATAAAACCATTTTAAACCCTCTGCGTAGGGTATTCATTCGTTGTAATAAGTATTTCATTTTGTACTTTTTAATTTTGGCAATAAAGAATAGTTAATTGCGTGTTTGAATACAAAGTGAAAACCAGACACCAAATATAAAAACCGGTTATCACTAGTGGTAGAGACCGAGTCGAACTCAGGGAACGTTGAATACTTTCTATTCGACTACTCTTTATTGACAAAATGAAAAAGTATGAGGAAAGTCAAACTAATTAACTATTACAACAAATGACTACCCTACACAGAGGGTTTAAAAAATGGTTTTATTACAACCTAAAATTTAAATGAAATTCAAACTCCTAATCTAAAAGAAAAGCAAAAGGTCTTCTATGCTTGTGCCTCCATATCACGTGTCGAATGCGTTCGCAACAAGTATCACTTGCTTGCTTTCTCTTGCTCCATGCCTTCCTGCATAATTCAAAAGTACACGAGCAGCACAAGAAAAGAAAAATAAAACTATACTATATTCTACTATACATACACAAATGAAAAGTGACATAGTAATTGCTATACACATCAAATGAAAACAAATGCTAAAGCTAAAGCTAATGCTAAATGCTAATGCTATATGATTTGAATGCTAAACAACTAAAAAGCAAACACTAAACAACAATGTGAACACAGGTAATGAATGAAATACACACAAGTAAACAACATGTACTAAACATATGCAAATGCAAGTAGCAGCAAATGCTAAACACACTCACTCACAAATGAACTCACAACATATAAGTTGTTGTACTCACTCACACTCACTCACAGATAAACTCATTGTAGCAACTGCAATTTCTGGAAATGTACTGCCGCAGATATAGCAAATCAGGGCTACGATATGAATGTTGAACACAATTTCTCAGAGTGCGATGAAATTAAACTACAAATATCACTCCTGTAAATGCATAGATGTACTGAAATCAGTATATGCACTTGCCAGGAGAATGCAGAGCAACATGTTGTTGCTTGGATGCTGAAACAAAAGATGCTGATGACATAGATGTAGAACAGATGGATGTATAAATGAAATCAACAAAATGCAATGCCCCAAATGTGATTCTAATGCAGAACAACTATAATGATTAATGAAAACTATATAGGTGACCAATGAAGCAGAGAGCAACAAAATGCACAAATGACGTAGATGCCAAATGTTATGAATGCAAGCAGTGCAGAAAAACAAAATTGAACCATAGAATGCACATGTGATATGATGCTTGATTCAATTGATGCACTCTATTGAATCATTACACAGCAGACCAAACTCTATTGACCTGCTAAATGCTATGATGAAATTCAGAATTCGGTTCATCAAAAGAAATGCAATGTTGAATTAGAACCGGTATGCAAATGGATGCACAACAGCCGTGAAGTGTTGGAACTCATAGTCAACTGTGAGGTGAATTCAAAGCAGTCGGTGAATGAATGCACAAAATATGATTTCACGATAACATTTCACTGTGCTTTCACGATTGCTAATAGATTTAGCAGTAGATCCAAAGCAAATCAACTTCAGATCAACAACAGGTGCTAAAGCAAACCTTGTGATTCTTGCGATAAAAGATGATCCGACAGAGCAGAGGACTTCTGGCTGATCAATCTGACAGATCTAACTAAAAATCCTCATAAATGCTTAATACTCTATGCATATGCCTATGAATGTTGGATGCAAAGGACAATTCTTATAAAAAGAAAATGAAGAATGCTTTTGATGCAGAGTTGAAGATAAAATGCTATACATGAAAATTGATTCTACGAAATGAAATTATCCTAAAAATGCAAATGCACAAAACAGAAATTCAAAGGATGTTGCGGAAACTGGAAAGCAACACATACATAATTCGATCTACTCTTTTTTATTTTTTATTTTAAAAACAAATTTCAATTAATCTAATACAAAAATACTAATAAGAAAGAAGAGATTACCAGATGATGCTAAGAAGAGTAAGATTGAGAAAAAGAAGAAGAAGAAGAAGAAAGAAGGAGAAGAAAGAGGGAAGAAGAAGAACACACTTATCGTGTGAGTGGAAGAGTTGGGAAAAGAAGGGGCCTCTCCCCTGCGTCCACTTCGTTCTGGTGAGTCAAGAAGCTCTGACAGATTAGAGGAAGAAGAAAGGAAGAAAGAAAGAAGGAGAAGAGAAGAGGAGAAAGAGGAGCCGGAGAAAAGAAGAGGGGTTGAGAGGAAGATGGATTTGGTTTCTTTAAGGGAGGACCCCACCTTCCTCCATCTACGTTGGGTTTTAAAGAGAGGTATCTTTCAAAAACACCCCCTTTATTTTCCTAAATTCTAAAAAATGCTTACTAACCCTACTCCTTCTAAAAAAACTCATTTCTAAATTATTTACTAAACTTTCTTAACAAATTTGCCTCTTTATTTATTTTTCTTTTCGAACCTAATCTAGTTAAGATCTAACTACTAAAAGGAAAACAAGTGACTAACTTCTAAAACTTATTAAATCACCAAATAAACTTGCAATTCATGTTCTTTCTGAATTTTATCTTTTTGTGCATTTTCTCGAAACTAACGATAAACTTGGGATTTTAATATGATTTCCTACTGGATCATGCGTGAATTAATATGAATTGAATGCTAAAATGAATGCATGATTATGTACCCATGTTAAATAGGGTCACATCAGGTTAAATCTGATCCATATTCCAACATTCTTTCACTTGACTCATTAACATGAAAAAATACTTCATCATGGTTTTACTGTTATCTCGATTCAATTTTCATGTGGGTTCATATGGTATCCTGTATCACAAGAATGAATCATACGAGTTATAAAGATGAACACCTTTTTATGAAATGTCATATTTTTATGTTGTTGCCCTACGCTTTATGCACATTTGCTGTTTACTTTTCAGCACTTTACTTTCTATTGTCCTGCACTTTATGCGCATTGACTGTTTACTTTTCAGCACTTTACTTTCCATCGCTCTGCGCTTTACGTGCCTTAGCCTTGTTCTTGATTTGCTTGTTTGTGCTCTTACCGCTTTATTTCTTGTCTGCTCCATGTAAATTGCGATTATGCTAGTGCTTCTATTTCTCAAGTTTCTTTTGAGAATGCAGACAGGTTTGACCTTGTTTTGGGTGCCTCCTTGTGGCCCTTCGCTATCAGCATAGTCACATCCCTTGGTGATGATATGGGATCCTACGATGAGTAGCACGAGGTAGATCAACCTCATGGTATACGATAAGGCATAATTGCAGATATTTCATTAAATGATAATCATGCGCCTTTACAGGCAAGATGCTCGAGTGAGTCGAATAGACCAGGGCATACAGAACAAGGCGATGATGGAAAAAAAACCCTCATCGTACTTGTTTGGGATGGTTCATCATGGAAGAAGATGGATGGTACAAAAACTCTGATGGATATGCCATTAATAGCTATTACGAACAAAGGTCTGGCTTCCCCAGTCATCAGAGGTAGGAGAAATGGAGGCTACCATAAGTATCCTAGGTGGTAGTCACCTGACACTTTTGCAGAAGTTGAATGCATTCTTGGGCCATGTTTGCCTTTTGGGACTTACTCTCTTGACCACTGGTCGTCCCCTTAGGAGCGGACTCAGTCAGTCATTCGGGGTATAATAAAATACATAGCATAATGGACCCTCAAATCGATCTCGGTTGTTTTTACGTTTCATACATTGTGCGTACCCACAATGGTCAGATAAAAATTAGAACAAAACATGACATGCTCACAGTATTATTAGATTGACACATTGGTAATGTCCCAATAGTTCTTTGCTCTTGAGCTTGATTGCATGTTTTACCTTGCTACTGGTTTGTATTTGAGATAGTTCAAAAGTATGCATGATTAGCCTTAATGCAACTGCTTACAGTTAGATTTATATTACTATACGATTAGCCTGGTTATGCTCATGATGATATTTATGTTAGCTTTGCTACAACCTTGGTTAGTCACTTGCTTTTTGCCTGTTGCACCAGTCTATCTGCTTAGATATGAGCATGCTTTAGATTAGTTGTTGTTCTTCTTGTCCTTTTTGCGCACCTACCAGTTTTCACATAACTGACTTCATTTTTATGGATGTAGGTGACAAATAGGCGCTCCTTACAGGGGGTGGTGCAATGCTACATGATCAAAGCCTCATATTTCTTGTCAGCGTTCTGGTTACTTCACTTCGGGTTTTTATACTTTTGTTGTTAGGGGTGGATGACCCCACTGTTCTGTACAGACTAAACCTTTTTATGGATAAAATCTTTTCTATCTTTTTTTTTACTACTTGGCTTAGTTAGGATATGGGTTTGTGTTGAGTCTTTTTGCTAACATTCTCAGAAAAATCAACTTGTGCTTTTATTAAAAACCTTTGGTATCACTAAAATTCTTTGCTGCAAACTCTGACTTTCGAAGGAAATTTCATTCAAATTTTATTGCCTCAAGTCGAACTTTTGGGGCGTTATACTAACTGTCTCATTAGATTTCCAAACATGCTGGAAATTCAATATGGAGTGGGCCCCACCATGATCCTGGTGGTACATATCTCAATGACCCACTAAATGGGTCATTGGATTCCATTTAGACCCATCTGGTCACACTGGATCCATATCAGGATCCAACATCTCTCACTTGACCATATGGGGCGAACACCCATATTTATCATAACCAGTGCATTATGTGTTGCACTCATGACATTATGAGGTTTACATACGCTAATTTGATTTTCCCTTCATGATATGTCCCTATCATGAGGTTATTCACAAACTAGGTTGTTTTTTCATCATGTCATAACTTTCAAGTATTCACCATTCACTGCATATTAAGTCATGCAGTCTACAAATACATCATAATGTGGGTCTCACATAGTCATGGGTTTCTTTGGCTCTTCCATGACTATACCATAGGCATGCACACTAGTGGAGTACCATGAAATTCATAAATTTATGATTTGCCAAAACATAGCAAATACTCCCACTTTTCATGTGTTTTATCACATATTGATCACTACCTGATATTCGGATCCAAATAGTCATAAGAGTGACTCACCAACACCATTTAACATTTTATGCATGAAAAATAAAATATCTCTTCATGCATTTATACAAACATAATATAGGGAGCATTATGATTATTTATCATTATTACTGATAAATATCCTCACATGCATGTGCAAAAATATAATTATGCTCCCACTTTTCCATGCATTGCACTTTAAGCAATATTTGCATTAAACCATGACATCATGTGGTTTTACATACGCTAGTTGGATTTTTCCTTCATGATATATCTCTATCATGAGGTTATTTGCAAACCAGGTTATTTTTCATCATGAAGTAAGTTATAAATCCCATACCCAAATCCAATTTGGATATGCACCAAATTCATATCCAATAAGAGTTATCTCATTATCATTTGGATATGCCACAATATGATAAGCCAATTATCAGGCTTTAATCAAACCACAAGTTTGAACATTTAAGTTCAGATCTATTACCGAATCCACATATATGTATCCAATTTTAGTGGATTTGTAAGATTTCATATCCAAATCTGAATTGAGATGTTATCTATCAAGTCCAACACGATCCATATTAAAATGGATCTCCATACAAGTTTAAATAAAACCATGGATCTTACAGGATTTGACTATAATCTAAATCCATATCCAAAATCATATATTTTAAATGTCAATGGATCCATATTACACATCCAGTATTCCACTTATCTGGATCTAACCGTGTAAATCCCAGATCCATATAAGTATATATTATTATTAGATCCAAATCTCTGGCCTGATACTATCTAGATTCAACATGGATCAAAATCTAGATCCATACAAAATATATATATATATATATATATATATATATATATATATATATATATATATATATATATATATATATAGATTTGTCTATAGATTAATTATGGATCCACATACCATATCCGAACACAACACTTATCCGAATCAATCACAATCTTGGATCAAATCTAGATCCATATCCTCTACCCGAGCGTGTCACTAACCTGGATTCAATCTAGATCAAACTAGATCCATATAACATATTCAGACATAACACTCATTTGGACTCAATCACAAAACGGGATCAAACTAGATCTATATCCCATATTCGAGTATAACACTCATTCAAAGTCAATCATAAAACTGGATCTATATCTCATATCCGAGTATAACACTCATCTGGATCCAATCATAAATCTTGAATCAAATCTACATCCATATCTCGTATCCGAGTATTTGAAACCAACACTAAATCTGTTCAAGTTCAACAAGATCAAATAATAATGTCTGGATCCAAAACTAATTGAAATGGATCTATAGTAAGTCATATCATATCCAGATCCATATAAATTAGGACCCACAAAATTGGATCGATGCTAGATCCAAAACATGAATCATAATGTGAAGCATAAGAACAATGCAATAACTCAAAAGAATTTCATGATTCAAAAGTTTTACCAGATCCAACGAGGTCTTTTATAAAAATACCTGTACCAACTGGATCCAAACCTGTAAGGATGATGTTCTGGGAGGTATTCCGCTAACCAGAAGTACTTTTCTGCAAAATCAGAAAAGTAAGAAATAGTTCTGGGTAAAATAAAAACAAACCAGAACATTAAAAACATAATATCTCTGAGTTAAATAGAAAACTTCAAGTGGTCTTCTGTAATTTTTGAAAAACTTTAAGATTGTTCTGAATAAACCAGAAAATACGAGCTTGTCTCAGGAATTAACGAGAAGACAAGCCTTTTTTTGAAAAATCCAGAAAACAGAGCCTCTGTTTTAAAAAAAAGGATTGAATCAGTTTCTTAAACTAGACCGGTTCTTTAAAAGTTTTTCTTTTGTAAAAAGGGGACTTAGCTTAGGGTTTCCCCTTTTTAAGAAAAGGGGAAACAGAGTGAGGGAGAGGGACGGGGGTGATGACCGTCGCTCTAGCCGTTGCCTCCGCCGAAAGATCCGGCAACTGCTTGGCTAGCTGGTGGATCTCGTCCTCGTCGCCTTCGCCGTAAGATCCGACAACCGCTACCATTTGGGAGATCTCCTCCACTCTGCAGCAGTGTCACCGCCCTCCGGCTGCCGTCAACCAGCGAAGGAATTTCATCATGCTGGAGTCCTGTTGCTCGTCGACAGCAATGGCATCGTCTCCAGCTATCATTGTTTGCTTTCTCGCACTGGCAAGCCGGCCGATGTCATCGTTGACGAAGGTGTCATCCAAGCTAGGGAAATGGGGGTAATGATCGTAACCATTGCTGCTGCTATTTTTGTGATTTTTTTTGTTGGTGCAACCACCCCACAAAAAAGGGTTTTCCACCATCTCTGTAAAAATGGCTACACAGTGTGGCCGATCGGAGAGGTTCCCGACGATGATGCAACATCATGCTCCTGATCATTTGGCTAATCTTCTGCTTCCAACTTCCCGATTTCCCAGTCACCAGTGTCTCTGTCTCTGGCTTCAATGTCTCAGACAACCAATTGGCGGCCAAATGGGACACGAACATCATTGCCTTCTTGTTCCGAGTGAGGTCGAACATGAACCAGATCTGATCACCTGCAACTGATATTCCTGGGAACAACAAGGATGTTGCCCCCGTCGGGGATCTTGATGTCTCGAACGCTCCTCTCATCCAACTCCGTGAGTCTCCGCTCCCCCTCTTGTTTTTACTGAATCAGTGTCAAAAGTCGTCAGAAAAAACTGATAACCTTGTGACAAAGGAGTTTTACCTTATTGTAACCGTCAGCAGGGGTCGCCGGAGTCTGTCGACCTCTTGACGGAAAGGGATTTTCCTCTCTCTCTTTCTGATGCCAGAAGCAGGCCCCGAATCGGGTTTTGCCTCATAAGCATGTGTACCCCTCTAAGTGGAAATATGGTTTTCCCTCTGCTTTAGTCTTCAACAGCCTGTTGTCGGAGACTGGCAGGGATCGCCTCCCACGCAACCACCACCACTGACGAGAAAAAAAATATTTTGCACACAAAGGGGGTTTTGCCTCTTCTGATCTCAGTCAGGAAGCTGACCCGATTCGAGTATGCTGTTCCACTAAAAATCGGTTGCAAACACCAATTCAGGAAGGTTTTCTTTCTACCTCAGATGCAGAGATTTTTCTTCCTCTCCTGTTGTTTTCTTTTTCACAGGTTTCTCTGCGTCCGGCAGTGACAAGCAGTTTCATGATGTCGTCGACGAGAAAAACCCCTCCCACTGGCCGTGAAGCTGCCACCATCGACGTAAAGGCAGAACAAAAAACAAAAAAAAATAAAATTCATTACACTATTCTCTGACTCCACCAATGAGCCATCACCTTGTATCTCGCGGCACCATCAATCCCGCTACACGCAGAATCCCCGTCTGAGTTATATATATTTGTCGTTCGATCATCTAGTGATGATGAAGCTTCTGAAGCTTTACATGTAAATGTCGTGGCTGGGGCCATTGAGGTGCTTGCAGAGGGGTGCATGCCCTCAGAAAGTGGGTGGCTCCACTCCATATAGTCCTCGAGTTCCGATGATCGTTGTTCCTCGGTGATGCACTGAGGAGGAGGTGCCTCCGCCGCTGCCGTCGTTGGCTGCAGACCTCCTGTTAGCCCTTGCTACCACCAAAACCTCCAGTTTCAGCTCCTTTGCCGAGAACCCTATCCTCATCGGTGGACGTGGCCTCTTTGCAACAACAATCAGTGATTTCATCTCCTGTTCAATTCAAGTGAATGACAAATCCATTATAATGTCTGCACACCTACAACCTCGCTCTGATACCACTGTAGGATTTAGGATCGGGGTGTGTGCACAGAGGACTCGAGGAGAAGAGAAGAGGATTGTGAAGTTGATTAACGACCTGCATCAGAGGGGATCCTTGAACCTCTTTCAGTTGATTTGTAGAGGCATGGGGTTGGAGAATTTAACCTTCTCTGGGTAGCCGTTATCCAGCCTAACTGTCTCATTGGATTCTCAAACATGCTGAGAATCCAATGTGTAGTGGGCCCCACTATGATCCTGGTGATACATATCTTAATGACCCACTAAATGGGTCATTAGATTCCATGTGAGACCCATCTAGTCACACTGGATTCATATCAGGATCCAACATGAACTCTCCTGTCTCCTTTCTCCACGTAGACACACCAAACACACCAATTTTGATCTAGTTATCTTAAGTTAAAGGTCATACTTTCAAAAGTCATTTGATATATTCTTAACTTACTTCTTAATTTTAACTTATAAAACAACATCTTCAAGGTTTTGATCCAAAAGATAAATGAAACTAAGCAGCAAAAATGAGCCCTGAGGGCTCTCTCTCTCTCTCTCTCTCTCTCTCTCTCTCTCTCTATATATATATATATATATATATATATATATATATATATATATATATATATATATATATATATATATATATATTTGTGTGGTGGGGAAAGGGAGGATAACAGCCCTTTTACAACGAAGCTTTGGATTTTGCAGTGACCCATCGACCCATCCTCATTTTTCATTTGAAATATGCATCGATAAATTTCTCTACTTGTTTTGTTATTTGATTCTTTTAGAGGGTATCATTCAACATATTTTTTAATTTATTACAGTTTTACATAGTAAATAGGATGAATATTTTAGATTGTATTTTGGTTTTAATCATCATTGAGAGCATGTGTATTAGTTACATGTTGTAAATGATTGTCTTCTTTTATATAGACTTAATTTGTGTATATATATGATTATTTCCTTTGACACAATTGTGATTTGTGATAAATGGATTGCAATTGCTTAATATAGAATTGGGGACGTTATTCAATCATCTTAGTAGGTGATTTTGTTCTTTTTTCCTACTTTTGGGTCGTCTTACAAAATTTGCTGCATTAAACAATGAAGTATGGGTACCGGTGTATTTAATTTATATACATATTATTTATTTTAATAAATTAAGCAAAAAACTTTCACTCGCCCGAGTTATCAAGTTCATATGGCCAATCCAATGCCAAATTTCAAGAAGGACAACCATGACATTCACTACTATGACGAACGACTTAACTCACTTAACTTATGACTCATACAACTCCCCTCTATACTCTTCACATGTCATCTCAATGGCTATAAGCTTGACACATGACCCGCAAAGGTCATTAATAACTTGAGAGTTGCTCTGAGCACGAGTAACCTATGCAATTACTTAACATTAACACTTTTTTTTATGTTCATGATGATTATATTACCTAACTTTGCTCCTACACATTGACATAACTACTGACAACTCCTAATTGCATGATGATTATATTACATAACTTTGCTCCTACACATTGACATAACTACTGACAACTCCTGATTGCATTTGACCCACAACCCAAAAATGGGCTTACAAGGCTCCCCTTTTATGAAAGAGTCCAACACTTTTATAAAAGTTTGCCCCCGAACACTGAACCATGCCTCCCCTTCGGCACCGAGATGCAAGCTTATTTTACAATTATATATATTTATAAGCTATCGAACTATCGAAGGATATTTGCTTGTGTGCATCTGTGCACGAATTCACACTTTTATCGAAGAATTTGTGTGTGCACACTTCATTCTGGTGTATAACCTTTTGGAAACTAGGGGTATGTTTGGTTGTCTTTTTCAAAAGTAAAAATAAATCACGAGATTTAAAATCTCATGAACTTCAAAATCATGTGATTTGAAATCTCATGTTTGGTTGGCATGAGGAAAAAAACCCTTATTTCAATTGATTTTTCCAGTGTGGTAGAGCTCGCTAGTGGTGGTACTCTGGCGAGCTCCACCCCTGGCTGCCCTTCCTCTCGATTGAAAAAAAAAAAGCAAAGACGAAGGGAATGATATGGGGCAGTGGAGCTCACCAGAATTGAGATTTTGGCGAGCTCCACCATGCAACCAAGAAAAAGAAAGAAAAGAAGAAGAAGTGATTCATGCCGTTCTCGAGATGGTAAGGGAATGGCTGTCGGAGAGGACCCCGGCGATGAGCAGAGATTGGTTATCGATGGTGGTTTTTGGGCTCTCAAAATTGATCTCCGGTTATTCCGGCAAGTACGATGTCGGGGTTGAGAGAGAGAGAGAGACGTTGGGGGCTTTGAGAGCCCTAAGGTTCACATTCATTTTGATTCTGAATCATATGATTGAGATTTCATGGGTGGAGAGAAACTAAATCATATTTCATTCAATTTTTTACACCAACCACCTTTTTTTTGTTTAGTTTGGGAATGAGATTTGTGGTCATATGAGAATCACTCTCTCATTCATGTTATCGAACCAAACATGCCCTAGTTTTCAGCTGGTATTTCTTCCAACCTTGCGGATATGGCTTTTCATATAATTGTAATTTATATTAAAATGCTCTGCATCAAGCTTTTCTTGGTTGCTGAGTTGGGATCCTAAGGAAATAGGTGCGGCACTATGTCCCTTAATTTGATCGATATTAGAAATGTACAAACCACAAAACTAAAAGTTTCAACAAGCATCGACATTAAATGTCACTAGAGTAGGTTTTCGTTTTTAGCCCTAGTTAGGGAAAAATAAGTAAAGAAAAAAAGTAGGCATTTATCTCAAATATATATTTGAGAACTGAAATGGCTAGAAGTAGCTATACATTATGCCTTTTCATGTTTATTACCCTTATAAAAACTATAAATTCTCCATGTTGATGCAATTCCCCCAAAAATCATATTTTAATTGCACATCAATTATGCCAGCCATGCTTGAATTACTAACCCTCTCTGCCTCCTGAAAATAGGGTTGCAAATGGGTCAGATTCAGGAAGATGCATTTGCAAATTTTGGCTTTGGATCTAAACCGATCTGACCATAAAAAAATTTGGGGACCTCAAGGTGGCTTCATTTTGCCAAGGAAGGCTTTTTGAATGCGTTACAAGGTTCAATTGGCCCATGCAAGCCACATGGTTATCAGGCCTAGCGGCCCTTATGAGCCACTTTGACCTTACTAACAAGGGTACGTGCTGCACATATATACATATTTACAAGCTTGGGACATGATAGCCTCGCAAGACTAGCACAGCGGTGCACCCATTGGCATGCCGTTACAATTTTTTTTCGCCGAAGTCCAATATATTTTGGGATCTGAAATCCGAACTGTTTGCATCCCGACCTGAAAACCTAGATGTGGGTCAAGTGAAATATAAAAAGTTAAGATGGACGAGAGAGAGAGAGAGAGAGAGAGTTCCTTATAAATTTCCAATGTTCTAGCTCTTTTGAAAATGAGAGAGAGAGAGAGAGTCCCTTATAAATTTCCAATGTGCTAGTTCTTTTGAAAATGTGTCACTTTTGTCAATGTGTCACTTTTGAAAAGGATTGGTTATGGATCTATCATGCGATGGATGATTGGATAGGAAGGCAAGCATGACCGCATAAAATATAAGCACAGTCCAACACGCATTGCCAAAGATGAATTTGGTCAAAAGTAACTTGTTGGGGGATATGGATGCACCTCCTTGGATAAAGGCTGCGCAGGGTTTGTGATATTACCAAAACCACACCCAATCTCTACTTTAAAAACAGACAATATTGAGATTACCATACACATTTTTTTTAATAATATTTTCTTCCAACACACTTCGAATATATATGCTTTCCATTTAGCTTATTATTTAGAAACCTTTCCAATTAGCTGCCCATCTTTGCCTGATATTTCAGGTGATTTGAGAAGACATTTCAACACCCAGCTTGTTACTGAAACAGTCAAATAAGACACATTTGGTTGGAATGACTCAGGTCAACCATGAGTTGTGCATGATAAAATTACTAAACTTCTACCATTTCACAATAAAATGGCCAAAACAGGTTAAAAAATGATATCTTACATGGAGTTTAACTATGAAAGCAACTTTAACTCTCTATTTGACAGTTTTTAGTTAAAAAATTAAATTTTAAATGCCTCTTTAAAAAATTTAGAGTAAGTGTCTACATGGAAAGTTCCTCAGTTTTTGTTTTTGTTTTGATATTTACAGGAGAAACTACCTCAAAGACAAAGACAAGAGATCTAGTCACGCTGGCTTTGCCTGTCATACTTATGCATGGTCGCTGTTCTGACAGCTGAAAACTCCAACTTTGCAAGCTTACCCCTTGCCCTCATGGAGTCGTCACGCTTCTGCTTACGCAAGGGGTGATGCTCATGAAATTTAAGTCCCATTAAAGTTTCCCATGCAGTTATTTAAGAAGCAAGACGGCAATTCAGTAATCTAAATGGGAAGTTGCCTGTTATTTAAGAGGACAATTCCAAATTCCAATACTATCTATTCTACGTCTGTGGCGGCTTAAAACAACTGCTGATCTTTGACTTCAACCATATGACAGTAACAATTTCAACAGAAACCCTAAAAGCCTCTGACTGTTTTTAGCAGAGGTCTGCATGGGACATTTTTTGGCGCCTTGTTCACGTCTCTCCCAGTCCTCACTATAAATTAAAAGGGCAATCTGCACCTCACCTAAAGGCCATTGCATTCGTAGAAAAGACTCATCTTTCTTCTTCTTCCTCAGTGAGATTATCCTTATCATTTAAGACAAGCCACGGTCCATTGAAAACCCTCCTAAAAGAATCCATCTTTCTTCTTCTTCATTGTCATCTGTCGCAAAGAAGCCATGGAAGGTCTTATTCCTATGCTGTTTAGAGCAATCAAGAACAACCAAGTTGGTGCCAATTACCATCGACTCCTGTCTCGTAACTCCGGCAGCAGCCGCCACCGTCCGCTTCTCCTGGATGCCACGCCGTGTTACGACGACGACGACCGGTCCTGCGAGCTTCGATTCGAAGTATCGTCAGCATCGCAGTTGCGTGGGAGATCCCACTATACTGCACCAGGATCTGACTTCAGGAGCCGAACAGATGGGTCGTTTGGTCGCTCTTTTGGCTCCAAAGGCTATGTGATCGAATCAACTGCTGTTGGTTATTCAGGGAATCGTGGTGCTTACAAGTGATTGAGATGATGTTTAGTTTTAAGAAGAAGGAAGAAGAAGATAGCAGCCTCTTTATTGCGTTAAAAAATAGTTGCGAATGTTTTGCTCAATTGTAAATGTAAAATTCTTCAATTTGTCACATTAATAATATACAAGATTATTATCAAAGTTGTGAATGCTTTGCTCAATTGTAAATGTAAATTTCTTTAATTTGTCATAATAATATTCAAGATTATTATCAATATCATCGAGTCTCTCTCTCTCTCTCGCTCTACAACGCAAAGGAAAGCTTCTCCTTGCGTACAAAGAAAAGGAAATTGTTGGGTTATTTGCCGCATGAAGGGCCTTCCATCATATGCCAATCTTGACCACTGGTTCAGGCATCCAAATTGTGCCACGTGGAATACGTAGCACGAGGGGTTTTGATATTAACCGTCAGGATTGGCATATGATAAGGCCCGTCATATGCCATATGACCTGATCCCTGTTGGTTAAAGAGTAGAGAGGTTGTCAACCAGCAAACACGGAACATGGACCGAGAAAAGATCAGGTGCAATGTGATTGCACACTTTTGCTGTGCTTCTCTGCACATAATCACCCTCCATCTTCTGTTGGGTCCCACAGATGTCAGGCTGTATCTCTGATCAGGTGCAGCAGCACACTGAAAGCGTGCAATCACATTGCACATGATCCCTCCCTACATGGACCTGTCTGATCTTGGCCCTCCAAGGTTTAGGGGTGGGTAACCAGTCCCGGAAACGACCCAGCCCATTTATTTACGGGCTGGATTTAGTCTGTTTTTTGATGGATCAAGTCTCAAAGGCAGCCTGTGATCCAATCAGTTGGTGGATTTGGCCAATGAGTCATGTGGATCAGGCTGGGCCCTAACGGTGTAACTTAAGAAACAATTACAAATCAGAATCTATGGATAATTCTAATGAGATTCAATCCATGAATTTTAACACTTTGAGTCCCATGATTCGATCTCATGAAGACCGAATTTGTATCCCTGGATCAGACTTCCCACCATCCCACTATATATCAAGACCATGATGGTCCGAACCGTTTTGTGTCATTAACTGATTACTATGGGTCCAAGCTAATTGACTATGCATTTTACGAGCAACTAGATTCGGATTCGAATGTAAAGCCCTAAACCTAACCCAAATCCACTTATTAACGGATCTTGTTTTCTTTTCTAACTCCAAACTATAAATGGACTCGAATTTAGTCGAATATCCATTCCAGATCCTATCCGTTGACCGCCCCGGGCTACCAGAGTCCATCCCCCAGTTTATATTACTCAAAAAGACAGACCGAAATCCTTTCATTTAGGCCCATTATCCGGTTGACCAATCCAAATGGGTAGAGATGCAAACATATCTGATCTAGTACAGCTAAATACATATATAGGTAGTGGAATCCGATTAAACCCGAAACAGCCAAAAATTGCAAAACCTCCATCTTAGATTCAAGCCATTTGCATCACTACAAATGGGCATAAGGGTTAGAATGACAAATTGAGCCTACAGATAATTTGCTAACAAGTGATATAGTCCTTGTCTAGAGTTTGCTTAACAGGGGATGGGCCCATTAAGTAGGGATGTAATTGGTTTGGGTGCAACTCAATACCCGACCCGAATCTGAGTCCAATAAGGGGGTTTGGTAGCTAAATTTGGATCCGATTAATAATTATATCCGGGTTTGGTATTAAGTTTTTCATTCAAACCCGAATCTGACTAAAACCCGAATCCGACTAAAAACTTGACCCGTTCAAGTGTAAATATCGGGTTTTAAGCTAGTCAGATCCGGGTTTGGTTTTATCTTTTTTCCATCTAAATCCGAATCTGAATCTAAATTAGATTATGCCAAACCGATTAAGTTGGACTTGGTAATGCTTAGATCCGACCCGACCCGAATCTGAACCGTTTACATCCCTGCCATAAAGCCGCCCGGTATTTGGTGAGGGTTTTTTCATCATATAAAATAATAATAATAATACATTGGCGTTATTAACCCGTTAAGGTGGGCTTATCGACTTTAAAAACATAATTTTATTGCAGCGCGAGCACCTCTGGTGGAACGAACGCCGGGAGTCCCTCAAGTTTTTTTTCCCCACCAAATTCTCCCTATGTGAAGAAAGGAAGCATGGTGGTGCACTCAATTTTCGACGTTGGGGTGGTGAAGGCCGAGTTCCAAGAAGCTGGAATCAGCACCAACTTCATTCCCGTCATATGGAAGTACGTTTTTTCATCTCGTTTCTGCCCTTTTTCACCACACCCATTTATCTAAAACAAGAAATTATCAATGCCCAAGTAACGCCACCATCGGATTGCCATCGTTTTTTTCTGGTTTCAAGAGCTCTTGTCTCCTCCATTACCTGCATACTCCGAACACTCAGTTCACAAATCTCATATATTGTCTTTATTATCATGGTTGGTATGGTTGGTTTTTCCTTATACCCACTTGGGTAGTTGTGAATCGGAGTCTGAATCACCATTTTCGATTTCAGGTATGTTCTTGATCACCCTAACTGTCAGATTGATGACGTTCCCTCATTGCCTTCTGCTGCATATCGGCTACTTGTTTCCAAATTTAGGCCATTGACGTCTGCTGTTGAATCAGTTGCTGATTCTGAGGACGAGGTTACCACCAAGTTGCTTGTTAGACTGCAGGTGTGAAAATTTGGTCTATGTGTTCTTCGTTTTTTGGGACGCTGGGTTGTGCCTGATTGCCTGTGTTGTTTTAGGAATTGGACGTGAATTTCAGTCGGTTCATTTCGTGAATGATAATGTACTTCTTCTTGTGATTTTTATTTATATGTATGTAATATGCACATTGCTTGAAAATTTGAGTAATTGTTAAATGGGTACTGATAATTTCCATGTCTGATGCATACTCATTGGAAGCTTCTTAAAAGTTTGGAAGCTCTGTTTCGAGTAAGCTCACTTTGGAAGCGTAAAACTACATGGTTTTTTCATGCCTCTGAAGCTTTATGTGAAGCTCGCTTCTGGAAAAAGTGGAAAGCTTGATTCTCTCGATATGAAAATGAAATTCTTTGATATTGGAAGTATCTTGTTCGTGTTAGAAGAATTATACTTTCTTAAAATTGTTGTTCTTATTATAAGTCTACAAACAAGACCCATATTTTTTATAAGAATGCCTAAATTTACTTGATTAATGAAATGTAGGTTTTAACTATCTTTTTATGTCTTATCCTACTTGTTTCCATTGTTACTTCTTGCTGTTTTTCTTTGTGCTTTCTGAACATTTTCTTGAACACTTGCTTCTTGTTTCTTGCTTTCTGCATCACTATTGTCCCCTCTTACTCCTGTGTACGATGGTCTATTGACACCTACCTGGTATTGAAATCACTAGTTCATGATTAATGTTGGTTTCGGAAAAGGAAAGACATAGCAGCAGGAGCCAAGTAGTTGAGATGCAAAGAAGCATAAGAAAATGGTGTCACTCCTGTAGCGAATTTGTACATGGGTCCTGCTGACAAAAGATGTAGAAGCAACTTTTGGGCATTGGTGATAGTGTGATGTCCATCATAACATATTTGGCATCAATTTGTGTTCTACACAGGCATGTACTCCCACTAAATTTTTGTCAATTTCACCGATTGATGTAATGGAACCAGATTGAATGACCTTCCAGGTTTTTCCTTAATATCTGATTCCCTGAAATTAAGCTTATTGTAACTACACAGAAGAGAAGTCACTAAGGGAGCTTCTGGTAACGATATCTAAGACGTGTTTGAATTATAAGACTGTGGTACATTGTAGCCCTTCAAGTTTTGTGTTGAGTGGTCACAAGTCAATGATTCTTGTTGTCTTGGAATATCTTTGATAGGCTATCCAGTATTTGAGTGAAAATTTTCTTGGTGATTTTTTTTTGAAAACATATACATCTTTTCTTTTATTCTGTAAACTTCTTACATGATAGACATGTTCTGACTTTATCTAAATTACTCAAAATATTAAAAAACTTGCAGTCTTTTGTGTCACTGGTTTTTGTTGGTGTTCCTTGTCACCAATTTTTGTATAGATTATGTCTGCAGTTTGAACAAGTAAGATCTTCTCTCCTTCATAGGACATCTTCACTTTTCTTAGAAGATGTCGTTGCCGAAATATGCCAAGAAGAAACTCGTCTTGGCATGGCTAAAAAAGGAGATAAAGTAATGGTCGTATCTAGGCCCAGAAACAATGTTAGAGCATATAGACCTCCACAATTTGTGAGGTAAAATGGCTCATGGAACAACTATGGAGGATCAAAAAAACCTATTTGTCACTTTTGCAATGAGTCAGGTTAATTTGCTGCATCCACGTGCTGCTTAAGATGATAATTAGACAGGCTGATTTTATTTTCATTAATTCATGTGTGGCGAAATTTGGTTTAGTTTACATAATACTAAAAACTACAACACACAAAAATGAATTTAGGAGATTCAGCATATGGGACCAGTGAATTATAATATGGATATTGTTGACCCATTTTTTTCTGACTGTTGTCATTTTCATTTTTGTGGATATGTCTTTTTCTATTTAGTTTCTTCTCACAAAAGTGTTCTGCTTTCCATTCAGTTTTCACGCTTAGTTCCGTTTGTACTCACGGAATATATTCCATTTGCACCGAGTCCATAGGTTCCCTTAGATACTCCAACTGTAGCTTGGAATGCTTTTATCCTAATAGGAAAGCTTACGAGGGCATGTGATTAAACATAAAGTTCACTGGCAAACATTTTTGTTACCTTGTCTAGCATCCAGATATTATATGCCTAAATTCTACATCTCTTCAATTATTTGTCTACGATTAAAACATTTTTATCATCAGAATGGATCTCGTGTGGAAGCTGTTATCATGAGATATGATACACGTCTTGGGAAGTATGGTGGCAAACCTCGACCTGGAGGTCCAAGGTCAACTCTGTGCATATCATCTCAGGTGTTGTATATTTGGCTGACGTGCGTGCCTTCTTAAAAGATCTCTGTACTGCAGTTTCGATTACCTTGTTTGTGATTCCAGTTTGTTTTAAGTCTGGACGTGTTTGAGTTGCTTTGCTTTTCACAGGTGGGATGCAAAATGGGTTGCAAATTTTGTGCTACAGGAAGTATGGGGTTTCAGAGTAATCTGTCATCAGGGGAGATTGTGGAGCAGCTAGTCCATGCATCTTTTTTCTCAAATATCCGAAATGTGGTTTTTATGGTATAATCTTCTTAATCCGCATGATTTAGTCATATCTTACTGTCTTGATATTAATACAAACTGCATATCATTGGCTTGGTTCTTTTTTCTTAAAAAAGTCATATTTGGTTCTCATTTTCTTTTAGAAATCACTTGTCCCAAGCATGTACAGTCTTCTTAAAAGATGTTGGAATATCTTTCAACTGTTCTCTCCTATCTCAAAGTGAGATGCCATTTGAAGTGCGTGTCATGGATGACACAAGTTGGACATGCTATGACAAGCTAACACATATGGACATTACTTTGATTTTTTAATATTTTTAATCATATCTTAATAAAAAAATACATTTTTATATATTAAAATAAAATAACACACATCTTGGTTGTATCTGTATGTTGTTGCCACTGTTGCCTCCCATAGATCTCATCTTTTTTTTAAACCTTTATGTTATTATGTATAATTTTGGAGAGTTCTTCAGTGTAACTTGGAAATACAGGGAATGGGGGAACCTCTGAACAACTATGCTGCAGTAGTTGAAGCTGTCCAATCCATGACTAGATTGCCATTTCGGTTATCACCAAAGAGAGTTACAATATCAACTGTATGTACATCAAACTGGGATAAGTTCTACTACTTAATCTTGATAAATGAGATACATCATAATAGGTTCCTCAATATATTTTGTGACAATATTCATCATGATTTTGTCTCTTGTGCTAAGTTGTTGATGCAGATCTTGTTAAAATTCTCAACCTATTCGATTTCTACGGCATTTTTGCTTCCATTTCCCTAACTCATACTTAGTTTTTAAAACATTTATTTAGTAATCTTTTGATTGTCTAACAAATTTCTAGTTTCACCAGTGAATATAAATGGGAAAGAGGTCTGAGGTTGCTCCTCAGAAAAGTAAAAAATGGAACAAGGGCCTATGCAGAAACAAGTTATGGATGTGAGATATGTTCTTTCAGAAAAAGACTCTAATGCCTGAACAGAGAGCCCTGAAGTTGCATTAATTATTCTCTAGAGTAAGAACATGCATGATCTCAACCACCGGAAGCACCTTGAACATTGATAATTTACTCCAATTCTCGGCGTCCTCCAAAGGGGTCATATCTCACAATATGGCATCTGGTAATGTTACTGTTTAGTGGGGAAACACTCAGCATTCAGCTGCAGTAAAGATATAACAATAAGCTACTCCTAGAGCATTGGATCGGAAGCTGACCATGTATCTGCTAAACAGAAGTCTACATTTAGCTCTGCAAGTGATTGCTAGTCTGCAATCTCATTACCAGAGTGGTTCTTTCAAGATGGCCAATTCATGATTGTGTGGCCATAAATGAATCTCCACCTTGTGCAGTCAATTCCAATGCCCAATATATCTTTCAACTCTCCTAGTTTTTCGTTTGAAAATTATCAGTTATGGGTGCCTTTTGATGTTTTCACTAATTTCTTGTAGCTACCATAAACTATAAACTGTTGCAAGATGAAGAGATTCTTTCGATGTATTATAGAAGCATTAAAAACATGACCAAGAAGTTTGCTTATATGCCCAAAAAATCCTTTTATATTCCATGTGAAAGATGATTTATCCTATTCACAGGATCTTACATACTACTTCATGCACTATTTGCACCTCCTCATTTAGCTTTCAATGAGTGGTGGTATCACGGCCTTCATGCCACTTTCTGAAAGAAGACAATCATTTTCAGTGGTGAGTGTGATTACTGACTCCTTATGATCGAAGCTATCTTAATTGAAGCATTCATGTCTGATCAAGCCTTAAACCTTTATCAAATAGGCTCACAGCAATATTTCAAGTTTTACATATTGCTTTGTTTTCTTTCACCATGTTTTCAGCCTAATCCGGATCATTTTTAATGCTATGTGGTTTTGTTGGTTTATTTATGTTACACATGAACACTTGATATTCATGTTTTCTGGTTGACCACCAATGGGAGGGGTCCGGATTATGTGGTTTATTATCTGCTAAAGTTGATTTGAATTGTCCTCATCAATGTTTGCCTTTTAACAGATAACCATGCTTCTTATTCAAATATGAGATGATTTGATAAACTTGTATAGGTGATGTGCTATCACGACATAGATGCTCAAAGTTCTCACTAGTAAAATGGAATATGCCAACTGTCTTAAAATTTCATTCCTTCTGTAGGATCAATCTCCCAGTTATATTTCTTTGAGTGAGCAGTGATGGTTGATTTTAGTTTTCTTGATAATTTTGAAACACAAGGTGCAAAATTACAGTTTTTTCTGAAAAAAATGCCTAGGAACATTACACATTCTTATCCTATATTTCATGGATACCCCATTTTGAATCCCTTTGCATGTCCCTTTATATGTTTGTTTTATCGGAAAATTTCACAAGTCACAATATCCCCTTATCTTTTGCCGTGTCCACTTGACATATTTCTTATGTAGTCAAATCCATTCCCAAAGGTTTAAATATAGCATTTTTATGTCTTCACGAAAAGAAGCGTGGTTGGGCCTTGGGTCATAATTTCCTTGTAGAAGAGTTTGAAAACTGGCTTTTCATCCACATGATCTTCCTGAAGTCCATTCTGGATGTAGACTAATTTATGAGACCATTTGTCTCTCTTTGGCATGATTTATGCCACTATGAGTAGATCACATTTGTGTACTTTGTCTTCAACAGTTGCATTTTATGCTATAGTAAATGAGCCCCATTTCTATGATTGTTTAAAATTACCCTTCATTTGACCCTTAATAGCATGACATGTTTGAATTATGAAAGCTGAGGTTAGTTTCTCAGAAACACTGCCTGCCTTTTTACATGTAGGTGGGCATTATTCATGCTATCAAAAAACTGCAAGATGACTTGCCAAATGTGAACCTTGCAGTCTCTCTTCATGCCCCAATTCAAGACATTCGATGCCAGATAATGCCTGCCGCCCGTGCCTTTCCTCTACAAAGGCTTATGGATGCTTTACAACTCTATCAAGAGAAGAGGTGAGATTCAGACATGGTTTATGTTCCCTATGCTTCTTTCCTCAAAGTTCATGGTCCAAAAGTACTTCCGTTCTTGCTTTCAGTCACCAGAAAATCTTCATTGAATACATCATGCTTAATGGGATCAATGATGAAGAGCAGCATGCCCATGAGCTTGGGAAGTTGCTCAAAACACTTGACGTGGTGAGTTTTAGAATTTGATTCTTTTGTAGATAATTTGAACATTCAAGTCTTGAGAAATGAATCAATATTTTCTCAAATATTAAGCTCGCAACATTTTGTTTTCGTGTGGTTCTGATCAGGTTGTTAATTTGATACCTTTCAATCCAATCGGCAATTTAAGTCATTTTAGGAGCAGTTCTGAGCAGAATGTGAAAAGGTTTCAGAAGATGCTCAGAGAAGTTTACAATACCCGGACAACGGTTCGCAAACAAATGGGCCAGGACATAAGTGGTGCATGTGGTCAATTGGTGATCAATCTTTCAAAGCCAACTACTGAACTGCATGCCAACAATATATTGCCAGATATCGAAGATCTTCGCATCTGAGACGTATTTTAGCAAACTTCCGATGTGAAAAAACCTGTGGATTTTGAACCGGAAATTTTCGCACAAGTTAGAAATTCTATAATGAAGCATTTTGTGTTGCTGAGAAGTGTCCGCAGAATCTGTCGAGGTAACAATTAGCTTGTCAAGCATGAAAATTGGTTCAATAGCAATGCAATGGTTCATCTGATTTACCTGCTTACCCTGTGGTTCAGAACACTTGTTGTGCACTTGGTCTGGCTGAGCCCAGAAACGGTGTGGCATTTCCTGTACTTTGCATGTGGGTTTGAGTCCAAAAGCATCATAATGGTAGTCTATTCACATTCCGTGAACTATGAATATGCGAACTAAGCTTTTTTTTTTCTCTGAGAGAGAGATTTAACTATTTTCTCAACCGCATTTAAACGCTCTTTAAAGGCTCACTCCAGGTTATTAAAAATATTAATGAAAAGGTAATGTGTGTGACCTTAAAGCACAGCTTATCTCATTTAAGGCGTCATTCCATTAAGTTGGTTCATTTAATGTACTTACTTTCTGTGCACTATAAATTGGGTATATTTAAGTCATTCAGGGGCACATACACAACCATCTGCAAACTATTTTCTAACTGGAAAATGAATTCTGTGAAAGAGATGAGGGAAACATGCACTTTAAGGGCGTGTTTGCCTGCCTCAGACACACTCTCCCTTTCCTTGTGGAAAGGGCATCCCAAGTTTGCGTTGCCGCAGTGGGCCCCAGGGGAACACATCAAATGTTGTGCATTTCCGCGGAAAGTTGAGCTTTCCGCAGCATGTAAACGGGCACTAAGTGGTCCAATTTTCTGTCTCACTCTGTACATAAGCTGAAGGATGGTGGGGGCTGAAACCCCATCAATGTCCATGACATGTATAATCCCATTAGAGGGTGCACCTTTTCCAGTACATGGACCCTCCACATTTTAGACTGATTTGCTTTAGCAGTTTGTTTCATCGATGAGTAACTTTCTATTTTTACCTGTAGTTTGGAGTTCGTATCCATGTAACAAATACAGCAATATTTTGAAAATCTCGTGATTTTGTTGCGAAGTTTTTGCAAAAGTTGATATTTTTTATTTTTAAGATATTGCAGTTCACGATAATGCACCTTTTAATATTTTATATATTTTTGTATTGTTGTTTACAGACACACACACACATATATGAAAAGCCGTAACGCTGGATGGCTTTAACGTCAAACAACGTCGGACGTGCTGTAGCGTGTTGATTTTGTGCAAAATCAATGCATTAGCGGCAGTCACAACTAATGTCTTGGGCAAAAAAAATGAGAATTAGCGGCGATCACAACATTCGCTAGTTCCTATTTTAACTTGAAAAAACATTTCCACCGGTGATCCGTGCGCGATCAACTGTGAATAATCGTCCCATAACAGTGGACAATTTGGTCGTCCACTGTTACGGGCTTCTCATATGAGAACTACTGTTTGAATTAAGATTCATGGGTTTTTTTTTTCTTTTCACTTAAATTTGTACGGATGTGATCAACATGCTTGGTTTTATAAGAACCAGCTCTTGAATCATCCTATTATGATGCATAAAAGAATTTTTTTTGTCGTGACAATGGCTCTTGAATTTTTATAAATATTCAAGCATCTAAAAATTATAATTTTTTGTCAAAAATACATTATTCAACAGCTGATTCCAAGCAAAATTCACCATACTGAACACATCTGCATGGACAGATTTGCAAAAAAATTGTTAGAAATGCCTATTTCACATAGTAGAACTCCTATTCTAGTGGCTATATATATATATATATATATATATATATATATATATATATATATATATATATATATATATATACTTTTCCTACTAAAAAACAGTGGGATCACCTGTAATGTCTGATATGTGAGACTGGGCTGCTCCTCCGTTGACGGTGTTGTCTTGTTATCTTTTTCTCTTTACTTGAAAAATCATAAAAATAGCCTAAAGTCACTATCGATGGTGGATAAGGGCAAATTTCATAATTAACAAATCCAATAAATGTGCACTAACCATGATTTTCATTTATACTGGGGTTGGATTATGATGAAAAAGGTCAGTTAAATGATAAAATTTGCCAAGGTCAGAGCTGCCTAATCTTTAAAATGACATCTGGCTGGTATTTTTTTTAATTTAATGTTCATTAAGTTGCATTTTAGCAGGCCTATGATGAAAATTTCAGTTTAACTAAAAAACTGTCGAGATGACAGCCTTACGATTTTAATATATATATATATATATATATATATATATATATATATATATATATATTCAGGTAGGTTTTGAAATACTTACCATATAGTTTTGATGTTCTTAATGACAGAAGCACTTCGAAAGCATTTATAGGTGATAAAAAAACATATCTTTAGCTTTTTATGGTAATAAGAGAAGGTGATGATTCCGTTTGGCATAGTGGTTTGGGGCTTAGGGTGGTCAAGGTTCAAAACTTGCAAGTTGCTTCCTTGCGCAAGCCGATGTCCAGCATAGGCCCTGGGTAGCCTCTGAGTTTTGTGCCTCTGGGTCGATGACCATAGGTATGGAAGGCTGGCTGAGTCAGCATGGTCAGGTATTCAAGCCCAGATGTGGTTTTCTCAGTGATAAATAAAAAAAAAAAGGTCAGCCAGTCAAAACTGTTTTTTTTTTTTATTGATACGAAGAAACCACTCCTAGGGTCAGAGACCTAGCAGTGGCTTTGCTTGCCATACTCCGTGAGCATTGTCCACAGGGAGTTGCCATACTTCGGCTTGAGTAAGGGGTGACACCTGTGGGATTTGAACCTAGACCACCTGCATAGCGGCCTGAGTCCCGTCCCACTAAGGCAGTCGGAATTTGAAAATTTTTATTTTTATTTTTTATTTTTTATTTTTTTTGAAGCTGCAAAAGCGTTTCTATATGGTAATAACAGAAGAAGGTGACGTTTCCACTCATCACAAGAGGGTCAATCAACTTTAAATATGAAAAAGACGTTGAAAATAAAAAAGTTTATCCTGTCGATTCCATAAACAGGTTATGGGTCCGGCTTAGCAAGAGACTAGGCCCAGAAACGAGTCACACCCTTGCTTATTGGTCAACCAATATCCACATTTTTTCACATTCTAAAGAAATGTTGGATCCTAGATAGATCCAAATCTGATTGTGTCCAAATAAGATAGGAAAAAATATGGGTCTAGCCTTCTAGGCAGCCTAAAAGGGCTAGTCTATGTTATCCCTAGTTTGATCATATCTTGTAGATCTATTGCTCCTACTTAGTCACATACTCCTTTATCACATCCTCATGTCCCATCGGACTCACATTGGTGGTAGATGCTTAGAAGCTGAAAAGAGAGTATATGCTCATGGCTTGGCTCACCAGCTATAATCGGCTTTGTGAGGAGCCGAACTGAGCCAAATCACGAGCTTATGGATTGGAATGTCCAATCTGGTTGTTAGGATCAATCTTATGGATTGGATCATAGAGGAGAAGAAAGAGGATCCATAGTTCATAGAAATATTGAATGCTTGCAAGTACGACGAGTTGACCCTATACTTGGAAGAGGACGAGAGCATCTGGTTTGAGCACAGGCTATGGGTGCTCAGTGACCCACATATTCAAGAGAAGTTTCTAAATGAGGCCCACAAGAGCAGCTACACCATCCACCCTAGTAGTACCAAGATATATAAGGATATGCAAATGAGGTAAATAGTTTGAACAACTTTAATTAAATTTATACCTTTGTAATAAAAGCCTAATCTTTACTTGTACCTTTTAACTTTTTCAGTTACTGGTGGATGGGGTATAAAGAAGGAAGTGACCGAGTAGTGTCTAGGTGTTTGACCTGTTAGCATAACAAGATAGAGCACTAGAGACCTGATGAGTTATTGCAGCAGATTGAGATCCCTCAGTGAAAGTAAGAAGGAATCACGATGGACTTCATGGTAGGTTTACCCCAGACCCGTAAGGGTAAGGATGCTATTTAGGTAATTGTTGATAGACTCATAAAGTCAACACATTTCCTACCTATCAAGTTTCGTCAGTCTTTGAAAATATTGATAGATTTATACATTTAGAAGATAGTGTGGTTACATGGTGTGCCACTATTTGTCATATCGAGCAAAGATCTGAGGTTCACATTTGAAGTTCTGAAGACAACTTCAGAAGGCCTTGGGTACACAGTTGAGGTTTAGTACAACCTTTCACTCCTAAATGGACAACCAATATAAACGAACTATTCAGACTTTGGAAGACATGCTGAGAACATAAATCCTAGACTGGAGAGAGGAGTGGGACAAACATTGACAGAGTTTGCCTATAACAACAACTATCACTCGAGTATAGGGATGGCACCCTACGAGACATTATACAGACGACTGTGCAAATCATCAGTCTATTGGGACGAGGTTGATGCGAGGTCAGTTGATGCACCAGTGGTTATCAAGCACTAGACTCAGCAGATACAAAATATACAAGACCGAGTCTTGATAGCTTAGAGTAGGCAGAAGACTTATACGGACCAACGCAGATGGAAACTTACTTTTAAGGTAGGAGACTTTTTTTTTTGTCAGAGTGTCCCCTACTAAAAGTGTGTTCAGATTCGACAAAAAGGGCAAGTTGAGTCCTACATATGTTGGTCCTTTTGAGATTTTGCAACGAGTTGGTGAGGCGGCATATATAGTAGCATTGTCTCCTCAGTACTCGTAGATACATAATGTCTTTTATGTTTTAATGTTGTATAAGTATATCTACGATCCATCTCACATTATTTGATATGAGGATTTGGATATTCAAGAAGACCTGACCATCGATGAAACACCAATTTAGATTTTGAATTGAAGAGAGCAAGTGTTGAGATCCAAAACCATTCCTCTAATAAGGTGTGTTGGAGACAATACAGTATCAAAGAATCACTACAACAAAGCAGTAGATTAGCGACGACCACATTCCGTCGCTACGCATGTTAGCGACAGATTAGCGACAACGAGGCGACGGTATGCTTACATCACGAATATTTCGACGCTAACTGGCGACGGATTTATTCTGTCGCCAGGTCCGTCGCTAATTGCGACGGACTAACGAGCGCTATATTCCGTCGCCAATCCGCCGGTACTAAACAGCGACCACGGCTTGGCGACGGATTTACTTTCGTCGCTATGCCGTCGCTAGATTTATATGAATAGCGACGGATGGTTCCGTCGCTAATCCGTCGCAAACACAAAAAAAAATTTAAAAAAAATATTTGAAAATTAAATACCGAGAACGGTACAATTTATATTTCATGTACAATTTATATTTCCTGTAAATAAAAAACAAACCACACAAAAAATTCCATATAACAAGAATCTACAGCAATTAATCGTTCCACCTTAAAATTAACAAGTTTAATTATTTATAATTCAACAATTACAATTAGGAAACATAAAAAAATACAACTTCTTCAACACAGTTCTCTAATCATCGCCAAGATTTTGTGTGTCTTCTTGTTCATTGTCTTTATCTGTCCCTTCAGCTCCACTACGTTGATTATCGCTAGCAGCCTACACAAGAAAAGAACAGTCAGTATTGATAAACAAAATATAATAAAATAAATTACACACTATATGTGATTCTATCATGTGCTCATGTGTGATCTAAGGCAATAAAAAAGCTCTATATGTGATTCTATCATGCTCATATGTGCTCTAAGGTAGACAAAAAGTTTATATATATATATATATATATATATATATATATATATATATATATATATATATATATATATATATATATGTGTGTGTGTGTGTGTGTGTGTGTGTGTGTGATTCTATCATGCTCATATGTGTGCTAAGGCAGTCAAAAAATTGAATATGTGATTATAGCATGTTCATATGTGTTCTAAGGCAGCTAGAAAAACTCTATATGTGATTCTACCATGCTCAGATGTACTTTAAGGCAGGCAAAAAACTATATATGTGATTCGATCATGCTCGTATGTGTGCTAAGGCAGTCAAAAAATTGAATATGTGATTATAGCATGCTCATATGTGCTCTAAGGCAGGCAAAGCAAAAAAAATTATATGTGATTCTATCATAAATGATATATGTTCTAAGGCAGTAAAAAAAACTCTATATGTGATTTGTGCATGCTTATATGTGTTTTAAGGTAGTCAAAAAACTGAATATGTGATTATAACATGCTCATATGTGTTCTTAGGCAGTCAAAAAACTGAATATGTGATTATAACATGCTCATATGTGATCTAAGGCAGGCAAAAAAACTTTATATGTGATTATAGCATGCTCATATGTGCTCTAAGGCAATAAAAAAACTCTATATGTGATTCTATCATGCTCATATGTGTGCTAAGACAGTCAAAAAACTGAATATGTGATTATAACATGCTCATATGTGTTCTTAGGCAGTCAAAAAACTGAATATGTGATTATAGCATGCTCATATGTGTTCTTAGGCAGTCAAAAAAACTTTATATGTGATTCTATCATGCTCATATGTGTTCTAAGGCAGTCAAAAACACTTTATATGTGATTCTATCATGCTCATATGTGTTCTTAGGCAGTCAAAAAATTGAATATGTGATTATAGCATGCTCATATGTGCTCTAAGGCAGTAAAAAAAACTCTATATGTGATTATAGCATGCTCATATGTGCTCTAAGGCAATAAAAAAACTCTAGATGTTATTATAGCATGCTCATATGTGCTCTAAGGCAGGCAAAAAACTCTATGTGATTCTATCATGCTCATATGTGCTCTAAGGCAGACAAAAAGTTATATATGTGATTCGATTATGCTCATATGTGTTCTAAGGTAGACAAAAAACTGAATATGTGATTATGCCTGAGAGGGACCTGGAATCGAAGATCCCCTGTTCAGAACAAGATTGTTGATCTCATTTCGAAGAAAGGGGGCGATGGTGTATTGGAAGTAGTTATTCAGTGATTCATTAACGATCTGGCGTACATCATCACAGGAAAGAATAGTCGGCTGCTTGGAGCTTATGTCGGCGCAAGAAGTCGGTGAGCCGTAACTGGAAGAACCAATAACTGGTGAAGTGTTCATATTACTCCCAAACCCGAACACGCAACCTTTTTTGGGTTCACCTGCTGCAGTCACCCATGCTGTAGGATCAAATGATGGATGCTGAGTAGCGTCATCGCCATATCGCTCTACCATTTGTTGCTCATATGCCTCTTACAAAATAATGTTTAAAGTATTCATTAATAATTAATGATAACATTATGATAACTTGCATATATATTGCAATGATTATTAATAGAATTAATACATACCGTTGTCGTTCTCGCCTTCTCTGATACGAAGACTTTCGTGGTCTTCCGTTTATGTGTTTTAACAAACACATCCTTATATAGTACACTGCCTCCTTTTTCTGATTCCTGCGAAGTTAAACAACAAAAGATTTAGTACACAAGTTTGCAACAATACTTATAAAATTAATATTATATATTAATGAGTTACCATTTTCTTCAGGTGGCTCCCAAATGTCCTAGATCCACCTGTGTGTAGATGGGCTTCGGGCATCTTTGATCGATTTTGTGCAGCCTTCGCAGAGCAATTTCTAAATGCATCTCCCACCCATTTATCGCACATTTCATCCCAGTAATCTCTCCTGATAGTAATAGGACCATGGCCCTTCCACAGTAATGGATCATCTACTACGCCAGATGTTTTTTTTGCTGCAGTCTTCATAGTGTGCAGCATGTCTGCAAATCGATTGGCAGCCACCTTCTGCCACACCTTCCTTGCATCATTTTCTTCCACCGTAGTTGCAAAGCGATTCAAAGCCTACAAATATTTTTAGAAAGTTAGTAGACATTACTTAAATAAATTAAATATGAAACACATTAACTATGAGGAACAACTGTATACCATGAATGAGGACCACAATCTGTCTAACACCTCCTTTGGGTACTCTTTCCATTGAGCAACTGGTCCTGGTAGATGTTGAAGAAGTGAATTCCTAATCTCCCGTACTACTTCTTGTGGCTCAAACCTCGTGCGGCACATGAATTGTTACACAGTAAATATCAATATAAAATATTTAAAAGATATGCAATAATTGAAAACAAAATACTTACGGTCGATTATCGATATACACTATTCGAATGAGTCTTCTTGTGCCAGCCTGAGAAGACCATGTTTCCTGTGTTGGCTCTTGACTTGTGTGATCAACTGGTGTAGGTGGGTCGTGTACAGGCGCAACATCATCTGTAAAAAAATACATTAGAAATTCTCATAATGCGCATTTGAACTAATCAAGCATCCAATTAGTTATATGATATACCTATCACAGGAGCCCGTGAAGATGAAGGCTGAGCCTGGCTACTACTGGATGAGCGACCACTATAACCTCTACGAACCATATTCTAACAAATAACATATGTCATACAATACATTCAAATAATTCACATCAAGTATTACAATGCATTCAAGTCATTCACATCAAGCATTGCAATGCATTCAAATCATTCGCATCAAGTATTACAATGCATTCAAATCATTCAAATCATTCACATCAAGTATTGCAATAATTCAAATCATTCGTTGCATAAATTATAATACATTCAAATAATTGAAATCATTCACATCAAGTATTGCAATGCATTTGAATCATTCGTATCAAGTATTACAATACATTCAAATAATTCAAATCATTCACATCAAGTATTACAATGCATTCGAATCATTTGTATCAAGTATTACAATACATTCAAATAAAATTTTTAATCATTCACACCAAGTATTGCAATACAACTCACATCAAGTACTGCAATGCATTTAAATAGAGGTTTGTAGTATAAGATTTTGCTCACTAGCTTGAGAATTCTTCCTCGTCACTAGTTTGACTTTGTTCTTCTTCTTCTTCATTGTTTGCCCATCCACTTGGTACATTATTTGGATCACATTCCTCTATGAATGTTCCATCGGCCAATGGAGATATGACATGCATATCATGCGCAACATCGTGACCATAAGCGAAGTCATAGACATCATCTGATTGATAGTAATCGTTGTCTTCAGCTAACTCATCTTCCTGTAACTGATCATACTCGGGGTATAGTTTGAACTTCACCTTGCAAACTGCCCACCATTCATTTCTATCTGACTTTTTTATACTCAGATATGAAGTATAATAAACTTCAGCGTCAAAGTGCTTCCAAGCTTCAGCGTCAACAGGATGCGTGATCTTGTTTTCATCGTGTCGAACTTTATTTGCATGACATCTCATGTGTTTAGCTGTCCTTGAAGACATATACAATCGCTGCAATCTAGGAGTGATAGGAAAGTAGCAGAGCGACTTGTATGAAACTTCCTTTGATCCCGTGCTACCATTGCCACTTGTCTTTGGCTTGAATCGAGGATTCCCACATGACGGGCATGATATGTTATTTTCTTGCTCCTTGAAATACAACATGCAGTGATTTGGACAAGCATCAATCTTTTTGTAACCCATACCTAGAGCGTTGACCATAACTTTCGCACGATAGAAATTTTGTGGCAATTTCTCATCTTTGGGCAACATACTCTTCACAATCATGCACAAACGGTCAAAACATGATTGACTCAAATTATACTCGGACTTCAAATTCATTAGTTGAAGAGCTGCAGACAAGATAGTGTGACTCTCACAACCGTTCCAAAGTGGCTCATCAGCATCTCTAAGTAAATCATAAAATCTACTAGCTGCATCGTTTGGTAATTCTTCATCTACGACAGTTCCTACATCACTAGAACTCATAGCAGAACCCAGTTCTGTTCCTGCGGCATCAAATATCAAATTTGTATATGGATTATCGTGCACCACATTCACCCGTGCATCAAAATCGTTTCTAAATTCTTCTCCATGAAACGTCCAGTTCTGATAATCACTCACAAAACCCTTCCTGTATAGGTGATGTCTAACGCCATGAGGTTCTACAAATTGATTATTCTTACAAATCTTGCAGGAACACCTAATCTGACCTGTGGGATCTACTGTACTGATACTTGTCGTTGCAAATTCAATAAAATTGTCAACACCATCCATATATTCATGCGATAACTCATTGTCCACTATCCTACGGTACATCCATTCATGGTTTGCAGTCATTTTGTCGTATGATGTTACGAATAGTATCATAACCAGTTAAAAGAGAACCATCAGAATGCTATGATGAAGAAAATATCAAATTTATCATGCAATATATGATGTCACACAATCACAAGAATTATGATGCATGCATTGATAACTTAATATTTTCATGTGCAAACTATTCATGACACGATACATTCATTTGAAGCATGCTTTCAGTATACAATTTCACATGGAAGACAGAATCAAATTGAAAGTAACTACATGTAAGCATGGATACAATCACATCAAACATTGCAATACATCGAAATAATTCATATCAAACAAATGGCAAACATGTACCTGCAGCAAACACACTTCAATATCCTACTAACTACTACCATGCCTAGCATGGACTCCGTACTCAAAAAATAAGAACACTTCCATATTCATACATTAAAATCATGCTCAGCATGATCTCCGAACTCCAACAAAGCAGTCCTAGATATCAACAACTAAGTGAGTGTGTGAACAATAAAGTGTTACATTCAATAAATTAAATAACATGTGATGCGCTTGCATCACTTACTCACCACGGGTATTTACCTGATTTGCATTGTTTTTGTCACTTACTTACCACGGGTGGCGGGGCACAAGCGAGTTCCGTTGAGAAATCTGCAAAAAACACTGTGTTAAAATAAATATTTTTCAAAGCTCACAATGCTCCCCCTGCGTACACTCCCAGATACCATATTCAATCTATATCTAGTTGTTTGGTACTCAGACCTCAATCAAATTGTACAAATGACAATTATGTTCCCAATATCAAAACTTGAACTTTAAAGGGATGATTATGATCACTGCTACTTTCTTTACACTCTTTTGAAGAAATTAAAACCACCAAGATAACTTGTCTGAAATGCCAAAGATACAAACTAGAGTGCTAGAAAAAAATGGACAAACCCTCAGTTCAAACAATAAATATGCATGCGGTGCTCAAATCTGTTACAATGTGAAGGCTGAAATGATGCCTATCAAGATGAAGAAGACAATGGGAATGGGTGCTCATTGTAAGATTGCCTATAACAGATACAAACAAATTGCTTAAATCATAGTCATGCCACAATTGCATGATATAGCAATGTGATGTTAAAGTGAAAAACACACAAATTGTAGCAGAAGCAGACTTATCTTAAATATAGCACAAATACAATTAGAAGGCACCTAACAATGAGCAGATACAGTCAACAAATCTCAAAATTTCAATATCCTGCATGATGAATCTTTTTTTCCTGGCCATATTGAAAGGCATTGAAAATACGAAAAGCAACATAAAGTTCATGCAACACTGCCAAATCAGGAATGAATCAGGAGTTTATGATGTCTCAGTTATAAGCATCATAAAGTTCATACAGCACTCCCAAGTCTGCAATGAATCAGGGTTAAAATGTCTCAATTAGACAACAGGCAAAGAAATGTCAATGTGTTGCAAAGGAATTGCAATCTCATCCATTAATTGGAACTGAGGTTAAATCTACACATAACATCAAAGAAATAAGTTGATGTGCTATTGCAAAACATTGCTACAATACAGAAGAATACAAGAATTTCCACAACATGCCCATAACAAATATTTATAAGCACCACATAATTTTTTATCAGCAACATTCCCATAGCCATAAAGGTCCATCAAGAGATGGACGGGATGAATGAAACGTATTTCCTTGGCAGGATGCCAAGAGTACGAAGAGAGAGAGAGAGAGGATGATATCCCTTTAAAAGAAACCCTAAAACATCTCCCACCTCCAGTAGTGTTTGAGGGATTGAAAGAGCACAACGACTAGGTTAAAAAAGAGAAGGCGATAGAGATTGGGAAAGAGAAAGCTACAGAAGGAAGGGAGATGACAGAATTCTTTACCTCGCTAAGGCAACACTGGATGCTCGTTGTAGTACCCAGACGAAACCTATCGATCAAACCCCATCGCTCAGACCCCTGTCGATCAAGAACTATAGAAACCTGACGATCTAACTCCGTCGCTCAAACCCCTATCGAGCAAAACTTGAACCCCGACGATCTTGCATCATGTACGGGATCGTCCTTTTGGGTATTCGAGGGTTTCAAGGAAGATGGTGGTGAAGGGATCAGGTGGATAGGAGAAGGTGAGAGGGTTTTGAGGAAGATGGTTCACAGGTAGCAGGGTTTGCGAAGGATGACGGTGGTCTGGCGATGGAGGAGCAACAGTGGGGAGAGGGCGCAACCACGAAAGGGGAGTGGCGGCTGGTGAGCGGTGGACGGGGAGCGGCAGCTGGCGAGCGTGGCGAGAGCCGACGGGCGGCGGGAGGGAGAGGGCGGCGGGCGGAAGCAAGACAGCGAAACAGGAAAAAGAGAAAGAGGGATGGGATTAGGGATTTACGCGACATTTAGCGACGGAATAATTCCGTCGCTAAGCCGTCGTAAATCAAAATACCAAAACAACAACAGAATATAGTCTGTCGCTACGCCGTCGCTAATTAGCGACGGATTAGCAACGACAGAGTTCCCTCTCTAAATCCATCGCTAAAATGGTGTTCGTGTAATAAGAATTAGCGACAAAAAATTGCAGTCGCTAATCCGTCGCTAAGTAGCGACGAATTAGCGATAAAAGTTGTTTCCTCGCTAATCCGTCGCAAATTAGCAACATATTGTTTCTCTAGCTAATCTGTCGCTAATTCGCGATGGAAAAAATCCGTCGCAAATTTCCGTCGCTAATTAACAATTTTCTTGTAGTGAATGTACATAGGAACCTGAAGCGAATATGAGAGAAAAATACCTCAGTTTATTTGTATAGTCCTTGTATTTAATTTTGAGGATGAAATTTCTTTTTAGGGAGGTAGGATATAACATCTGACACTTTTTCCTAAAATAAAAATGAATAAAGATGAATTTTTATGCATATATGGTCTGAATGTGATTCTTGATTTTCTTTTTGTTGATTTTCTTGAATCAATGATGAATTTAATCTTAATTGATGTTGAACTGTATCCGATATCTTTGCTTAATTTAATATTCAATAGAGGTGAACTTTGAAGGTGAATATGAAAATAAATTATATGTTATTTAGAAAATAAATGTAAATGTACATATGAGTTAGATTTAGTATTTAACTAGACTTAATTTTTTATCTGGATAATGTAATATATCTTTTATGGATAATTTATTTTATTCAGTTGGAAATTCAATTAGTGAATTGGATCTAGAAAATTGTTGAAGGTCATTTGGATCCCTATTTTTAATTATATGGGACCATAGATGGGACACCCTTCTATGTGGGACCCAACTAGATCCAAAATACTTAGTGGCAATTATTATAGTTAATTAATAAGAAAAGACCCAAGAGGATTGGATGTGCCCACCTTTCTTGTAGATTTATTTCTAACTAAATGATGATAATGAAAATAAAATAAAATAAGTGGATTCCCAAAAGACTTTGGAGTCCTATAGCTTGTGGAGGCTTGAGATCCTCTTGAGATTAGAACCATCTTGAGATTCTCCCCCTCCAAAAACGAGTTTGGTGAGGGAGTCTCCTTGAGGTTGGTAATTAGAAAGAGAAATGAGAGTGGAAGGCTGGGATGGGAGGAGGTCTATAAGAAGACCCCTCACACGCCCTTCCCTTGCTATCTCTTTTTCTCCCCGTTTTTCTCTAGTTTATTGTTTTCTTTTTTTTTTCTTGCCTTCTTCTCCTTCCCTCCCCCTATTCATGCTCCTTTGAAGATGGAGCCTTGGGCGTGTGGTGTGACAGCCATTGAAGGTGTTGCAGCTTGAAGGAGGTCAAGAAGGTGGTGGTGAAGCAATCAACATCATGCGGTTTTCTAGTTTTAGCCCTTCTCCAAACCGGTTTTACATGGCTTGTTTGTGTGTATGGCCTTAAGGATGCCATACATATGGGATGTCCCAAATCTGATGATGATCTGAACATCAACTATGAAGCCACTATGGATGTGTGTGATTAGTTTTGAAATAATTTTCAAGACATGTGATGTTTCTCAGAAATCATTTTTGGAGGAAAAACCTCAAAACCCCACTATTTCATATGTATTGATTTTTTTGTGATTCTAGCATGATTAGTAATAGTTTTTGCATGTTAAATCAGTGTTTGATCTGATTGATATGAATCTATGATGATTTTGTAGAATTTTGATAGATCTACCTGGATTTTGAGATTTTTTTTTTGAAAGACCCTTCAAATATACAAGATTTTAATATATGGGCAAAATATGAGGATTTGAGTTTAGGGTTTAATTACAGAGGTTTGTGTTGATTTTAGAAAGTATATGAAAAAAAAATTATGCAAAAACCAAAATAAAAATATTTATAATGGTGTTCGATTAAATAAACATGCCCTATGAAAAATGTTTTTGGTGTTTGATCCTTATTTTGGGAAAAACTTGATATGTATTGCATAAATCATTCAAAAGTTTTATTTAAAAATCATATTTAGCATGATCTGTAATTTATTTATGTATTTAATGTGTTTATGCATGTCTGAAATATGAATACGTAAATAAGGTTGTTTAAGCTTTTCGATTAGGGTTTATGGGAGCCTTTTTCAAAAATATGGGTTTGCATGATTCTTATTTATGGATTTTTTTTTTCAGAATAGAGATGATCCACTTATGTAGCTTTGATACATGCTTTATCATTGTGTTTAGTATGCATGTATATGATTTTCTTGAATTTCTTGTTTATGTTTTCATTGAAGTCATAGATAGGTAAATTTTGTTATTTCTCCTATTTTTTTATATTATTGATTGTGTTGTTTTATTTATTTTAATTGTATTTTTCTTATATGTTATGGTTCAAAATAATTAAGTGTATGCCAAATTTGTTTTCAACATGCAAATTCATTAGGTTTTAATAAAAAAATAATAATTGACTTGTCGTATGCACTTTCCTCCATTTTTTGGTAAAACACACGTGACCCTAACACAAACATATGCTTAAATTACTTTTTGTTAATTTTTTAAGTAGATTGTTTAGAAAAATAAATTTCTTCTATCTTTTTTATGCTAAAAAATTAAATGTCTCATCATATTTCTAATATCTTTTTCCTCATTAAAAAACCATTTATAATAAAAAATCCATTTTGGCATTTCATGTACTACCTCTAGTCATATAGATGGGCAGTTGTATCAATCAGTTGTATAATATAAAAAAATGCATTATATATATGGCGTAATGGGATGTTGGGCAAGCAATCTAGATTCAAATATCAAGGGTGTCATCCATTGTGCAAGCCGAGGAGAAAGTCGAGAGAGTTTTACGCTGCTAGGATAGTGAGATCGTACGGTAGGTAGAGCCAGTGTAGCTAGGTTTTTATTTTTTAAGTATTTTCTCTGTGTAAATAGAAAATATATATATGGTTAATCTAATATTAAATTAGTTGTAGTTAACATTAGATGAATTCAACTTTATGAAAATAACTCAAACTCTCTTAAAATAATATCATTTTAAAAAATGCAAGAATATTTTTTGAGGTCAAAAAAGTAACTTTGATAGCTTTATAAAGTTATTTTTTAGAAAAACTATAACTTTTCAATTCTTTCTAAATTCAAAAGACTTGCAATGCTTTAAAAAAGTAACCATGCATTTTAAAAACTATAATTTTTTAAAAAGTATTTTAATCATTTTAATAAGATTGAATCCATTTAATATTAAACACAACTAGTTTAAAGTTAGATTAACTCATATATATATATATATATTGTAATATCTCATAATTTTTTTATAATTTTTAAGCTAAAAATATATTTTTTAATTAAATATTTATATTTAATATGACAAAATTATGAAAAATATTTAAATATAGGCTGACATCAACATGGGTCTAGACATGGTCCAGGGCCAATTGACAAGATCTCTATATGATAAGAAAAAATTATGAATTTATTTGTTTTTAACCTTTAAATTTGAGCAAAATTTGGGTTAAAATCAAGTTAAATTTAGGCAAAATTTTGGAGAAAAATAGATCTAAGACCATAGTTAGATTCATTTCAGAATGTAGATCTCGTATGAGATCTGTTTTATCGAATTTGGATATCAGTTGGTTCAACAAATGCATTTTTCTAAATTGACTGGCTTCTATTTTTGGGTCTTTTTCGATTTGGATCAAACTCGACTTACTCTGGTGGACTAATGTTAATATGGATCTGGACTCAGTTCATGATCTATATTGACTAGTTTCCAATTTGAGCTGAGATCCAATTGATATTAGATATAGATTTGGATCATGGGTCAAACCTGAGCCCATAATCCATCCATATCTTTTTAAAATTAAAAGAAATTTAAACTTTAAAAACAAAAAATGAATTTAAAGAGAAAGAATGAGGTAGAGTTCTACTTATGATAGAACTCTATCCCACTTTATGTTCTTCTAGAAAGGGGCGTTTGTCCAATGTAAAATATTTCACAAGATAAAAGTTTAACAAAAAAATAATAAAAAAATAAAAAGATAATGGTAAAGGTAGAGTTCTACTATGGGTAGAACTTTGCCCCTTTTATCGAGAAGGGGGCGTCACCCTCCTCTAGAGGTCTCTTTAGATATAAAAAGGGAAGAGAGCCTCTTTCTCTCTCTAGAATTCATTTTTTAGAGAGAGAGTAAGGGAAAAAAGAGAGAGAGAAGGGAAAAACATGAATAGAGAAAGAAAAGAAAAGAGAAAGAAGGAGATGAAGAGAAGAAAAAGAAAAAGAAGAAAAAAGTCTCATTCATCCTCTAGATTTTATTTTATTTTCAAATCAAGGTACCGGTTTCTCTTTTTCTTTAATAAAACAAGGGTTTAGCATGTCTTAAATCATATGGGTTTAAAGACAAATCATATCTAGAAATTTTTGCATGCATATTGTATGTATTTTTTATGTTATTGATGGTTAAATTCATGTTTTCGCATCTATGAACATGTTTGAAAATTTTTGCATGTATATTTCATTTTTTTTTATATTCTTGATGCTTAAATCCATGTTTTCGCATCCATGAACAAGTCTGAAAATTTATGCATGCATATTCCATGTATTTTTGATGGTTTTTATGCTTAAATCTATGTTTTCGCATCCAAAAACATGTCTGGAAATTTTTACATGCATATTTCATGTATTTTTTATGTTCTTGATACTTAAATCCATGTTTTCACATCTCTAATCATCTTTGTAAATTTCCAGCATGTATGTTGTTCATATACATATGCAGCAACATGTATGTTATATATATATATATATATATATATATATATATATATATATATATATATATATATATATATATATATATATATTGTTGCATACATACATATGTATGCATACCACTGCAGTTGTCTTTATGTTGTAATTATGCATAGGGGGTTGTAGCCAATACATTCAAAAATATCATTTTTGTTGAAATTGTGGAATCTAATCGGTATTGTATATTTATCTAAATCTAAGATGAATAGATGTTGAAATCTTTGATTCTAAAAGTTGAGTTTTTAGCTAATGTGATGAATTTGGTAAGGTTGCATTCATTCATTTATCAAAAATATGCATTGATGATTGTGCATTGTGAACATAAGTTTATATATTTATGTGTGATTTATGTTCACTGAAATTTTGCAATGACATGAATTATTTTATGAGATTGATTAGTAGTTGTGTGTGAACCACTGATGGGCCTATATAGGCTAGAATTTTGTGTTGCTAATGTATTACTAAAATTGTTTATGCATTGCAAAATAATTTATGAAAATATTGGTTTTTTCAAAATTAATTACACTATAGAATTGTTAGGGCAAGGGTCCAAATTTGTTATTGCATGTTGATTTGCATAATTGTTTTTGTGTAAATACTTTTTAATTGATTAAAATGATAAAAGGGTTCAAACAGTGTAATAATATTCTTCTTTGATGTCTCTTAGATAGTGTGAGAATCTTGGATAATGGTCATGAGGGACTATGAGAATACTAAAATTTTGTGTGCAATTGTTGTCCTCAAGAACTCGACATGAGGTTTATGTTTTCGACTACGATTTTAGAGAGCTTTTAGCAACTTTGCCTATGGATGGTGATGTTGACTTAACTGTAGTTATTGGTATATCAAGAAAGTGACATCAATGGATGCAGATGTCCTTAATGTTAGGTGCTTATGCATAATGTTATGATTGATAGTGTTGATGTCTGATATCGGTCGATAAACAAGTGTGGAACTCAGTAAATAAAATATAAATTATGTATTAAGCTATGACTGAGACCTTGAACCTCAAGAAGTTTGTTCGTTTTGATTATTTTTGGGTTTTAAGGAAATTAAAAATTAAATTTATGTATATTTAATAAGAACATGCATGTAAAAGTAACTCTTGATAAATAGCTTAAGAAGTTATTCATGCGTATGGATTGATTTATGCATCCTTATCATTCATCATTAGTTTCATTCATTCTTGAATATTTTATTTAACATGATATACAAAACAAAAAAAGAAAGATACATAAATATATAAACTATTAAAGATAATATATAAAATATATATATTTCATGTTTAAATAATATGAAATATTTCTAGATAAACCACCTGGTCTTCAACCAGGCTAAATAAGAACTGGAACATAGTCACAAGATCAATCCATTGGTAAACTAACGGATCCTAACATGCCTTGTTCCCTTGGTTAAGCTCATTTACCCGCACTATCAACCAAGGTTGTTAAATGCGATGAGGCGAAGCGAGGCGTAAGCCTCGAGGCCTCGAGGCGTTGAAGCGTAAGCTTCATGATTAAAATAATAAAATATATAATATTAATAAAATAATAAAAAATTTAAATAAAAACTACTAATAAACCACAATATAAAATAAATTGTGTCCTCACAAGATCAATCAGGGTATGTTTGATGGCTTGTCCAAGGTTGAACGAAATGAACAAAAAGAACGGAACAGAGCATTGGTTTTGTTCGTTCTGTAACAACTGTTTTAAGTCTCTCCAACCAGATGAGGGAAGCCCTTGTGGGCACCTCAAAGTTGTGCTCGCTTGTGGGTATAACTTGAAGAAAGCCAGAAATATGATCTTTTTATTCTGTAAAACATTTTGTACCTAGCTAAAGATTAGGAAAGAGACTCAAAGCTGGAGCACAACTCGATCAATTATCAACACAGTTAGGAGCTCCAGCTCGGTCCATACACATCCCAGACCACCCCATTTCTTCCTGAGCCAAAGTTGGTGGAGCAATGCCATGGTCCAACCAATGCCTGTGAACGGGTCAGGCATTTGACCCATTAGATTTGGTCATTTAGGATGAATATATTGCACCAACCTCTCTCTCTCTCTCGTGCTTGTCATATGCTGAACGGGTCTGGTTCCAGCCAACCAATCACCACCACCTCTTCCTATGGTCAGACCTCCCTGCCATCGCCCTCTGGACCGCAGATCAGGTCATGCTGAACATGAGCATTTTTGCTCATGCCGACATCGTGGCGTTTAAAGAAGCTCTAAAGTCAACAAAACCACGTGGCATTAATCCAAAATGCAAACAGACGGCCACGATGTTGGCATGAGAAAAAACCCTCATGTTCAGCATGACCTGATCTGCTTCCCATGCTATGTCGTGCGCTGCCACCTGACCACAGCCGTCCATCGGGACTCCTTCAATGGCCATGATCAGCAGGCTCCGCCCACACCAGTGGCTGTGGTTCGAGTCCGGTACGGGAACTAGCAAGAGAGAACTGAGACGCAGGAGCAACAAGAGGAAGCACAGGAAAGTAGAAACTGATTCGCCTGCAAGAACCGACGAACCTTCCTCCTCGCAACCACGCTGACAAGAAGAAAGTTCTGGTGCAGAAGCGACTCGAATTGGCTGTGGAATGATGATTGGATCTGGTCGAGAGGCTGGAGGGTCCCCTCGGCCTCTACCAGGGGTGGTCCCCCGCCGTGGTCCGCCACCTCCTCTACACCCCCATCTGGATCGTCACCTACGAGCGCCTCAGGGATTCCCCTCTCCACAAAGCCCTCGTTGAAGGCATCTCTGGCGTCGTAGGTGAGGTTTTTCATTCCCTCCTCCTCTCTTTCATTCTTGTTTTCCCTTTGAGGAGGATGCCACCATCATACGAGCCCACGCCCGCTACGGCAATAAGTGGACCACCATCGCCCGCATCCTCTCCGGCCGCACAAACAACGCCATCAAGAACCACTGGAACTCCACCCTCAAGCGCAAGTGCTCCAGTGTCGGCAACCCTCCGGCCAAGCGATCCAATAGCTCAGGCAGTGTCAGCCCCTCTTCCGCCGCCGTCGGCGTCCTCTGTCTCAATCCGAGCAGCCCGTCAAGCTCCGATTTGAGCGACTCCAAACATGATGCGTACGCCTTAGAAGCGAAGCACGTTTCAACTTGGCGTGCGCTTCACATGAGTGAAGCGTGCGTTTCAAGCCTGAAACGCTTCACTGCAATACCTTAGTACCTTGAGCGTGCGCTTCACCTTTGAGGCGTACGCTTCAGGTATTGAGGCGTACGCCTCTCACAACACTGCTATCAACAGCCAATTGAAAGGCAATGTACGGTTAGTGATGAAAGGTTGGGCTTTTGTACAGTGAAAAAGAAAACTAATAAATTATTTATTTAATTTTTTAATCCATCGGGTATGAACCGGTGTGGGTTTGGTTGGGGTTGTTATGAATACACTATACAGGTATAAATTATAAATATGTTTAAATATAAGATGGTAGATAGGTTAGGGTTGGGATCCTGGTCAGATCTAGCACGTATCATAAACGACCAACAGAGGAACGGTTGGGTTCTTGCATTTTCACAAAACGGGTTTAAATCTTGGATCACAACCGAGCATAGATCCATTAGAATTTGGGTCGGATCAGGTGATCTTGTTCTGGTCTACCGACCCTGTTAACAAAATCCAGACTGCCGAGCTTCCTTCAACACGGAGAGCCACAGCACGAACCGAGTCAGCTGCACGCGTCATCATCAACCCACCCAATACCCATCGACGATCGTGCGGGGCCCAGTCCCCCCCCACCCTTTAAAATGAGCTCAACCATGTGTCGCCACCGCCACAAGTCTTTTGGTTTTGGGGCAAAAAAAAAAAAGAGAAGGGGAATTCGGGGCTGCGTTGGCTGGAAACGGTTTAGACGATTAGAATTTCCGACGAGATGGAGGCCGCCGAAGACGAGAACTCCGGGCCATTCAGCTCTGCGGCGTCCATCTACAGCTACCTCGGCCGGAACCTCGACAGGCTGAAGACCCATTCCTCGACTTCCGCCTTCAGCGACTGCAACAGCGACCGGTCCGGCGAGTTCGCATCGGGATCCGGCAGCCGGAACCTACTGATAACGGCCTGCACGGCGGACCGTCCCGACGACGACGACACAATATCGCAGCTCGTGTCCGACCTCCAGTCGGCGTCGCTCGAGACGCAGCGGACCGCGGCCATGGAGATCCGCCTCCTCGCCAAGAACAAGACGGAGAACCGAGTCCGGATAGCGGACGCTGGCGGGATCAAGCCGCTCGTGGCGCTGACCCAGTCGCCGGAAGCGCAGATCCAGGAGCTCGGCGTCACGGCTCTCCTAAACCTCTCGCTCTGCGACGAGAACAAGGACCGGATCGTTGGCGCTGGGGCGGTCCGGGCCCTCGTCCGGGCGCTTCGGACGGGGACGGCTGCGGCGAAGGAGAACGCGGCATGCGCGATTCTTCGGCTCTCCTGCCAGGACAACGTCAAGGCGGCGTTCGGCCGGGCCGGGGCGGTCCAGCCTCTCGTCAAGCTGCTCGAGGAAGGGGGGCTCAGGGGGAAGAAGGACGCCGCGGGCGCCCTCTACGCGCTCACGACGGTTAAGGAGAACAAACTGCGGGCCGTCGAGGCCGGGGTGATGCGGCTGCTGGTGGATTTGATGGCGGACCTCGAGTCCCAGATGGTGGACAAGGCCGCGCTTGTCACGCTCAATCTTGTCTCGGCCTCGGAGGCGCGGAAGACGCTCGTTGAGGAGGGTGGCATCCCGGTGCTGGTCGAGATCGTGGAGGTCGGGACGCAGAGGCAGAAGGAGTTCGCGGCGGGGATCCTGCTGGAGCTGTGCGAGGACAGCGCGCAGAATCGGGGCATGATCGCGAGGGAAGGGGCGATCCCTCCCCTCATCGCCCTCACGCAGTCCGGGACGACTCGGGCTAAGCAGAAGGTAAGAGAAATTTTTTCTCGTTCGTTTCCCGGCCGTATTAAACCCGGTTTCCCGGCCTTTCTATTCCTGTTTGTTGACTTAGTCCGTTGACGTCCGCTGGAGAAAGCGTCTTGCGCTCGCCTTTGGGGTTTTTTCGGTGAATTGACAGACGTGTCCGGTCACCGGTGTCCCCTCCCTCTCGAAAATGACATCCTTGTCGTTTGGGAAGCTTGGTGGGGGGTGGGGGCCGGCTTGGCACGGCCAGTATCTTTTCCGCCCTCTAGAAACTATGAAATGACGATCGTATCGTTCCTTATGTTCCGGACCTCCGGTACATTTTAGAAGGTCGGATTTGTCATTTGGGTGATCTGGAGGGACAGCGTTGTCAATGGAAATTTGTGGCAACAGTACTTTGGCTGGAGATTTTGACCTCCGTTTGTGGAGTTAACGGATTGGGAGTTGGGATTCGGTATGCAACGCTAAACCGTTTGAAATGTTGACGTGTTTTGGTCTTTGACTTTGTGTGTTTGACGAAAGGGAAAATTTCCAGTTAGGCTCCAACCTTTGCACTTAATTACAAACCAGAGATAAGCTTAGGGTCTGTCCTTTTCTTTGTGGCCTGCTGCATGATAACCCTGCCCATCTGCTCTGCTGCATGGAGATAAATGCAGTATGGAACATTTTTGTTGCTTCTCTTTATGGAGAAATTTCCACGTGGTTCAACTACCGACGGCCAGGCCCTTCATTATATATATTGGAAAGCAATAGGATTTTTTTCGTTTTGTGATTTTGATTGGGACATCTACTATGCATCCGTAAGGAGGCAGCAGCAGCAGCAGCAAATGGGTTGCTTTTGTGTTTTTCCCATCAAAAAAACGTTAAAGAATGTGTCGAGTTTTTTTAAAACACCTTGTTCCCTTGGCTTCCTGCTTAATTTGCCTTTTTAACGTATCGATTCTGTATGGTTTTTACCGCGTTAAAAAAAAATACATGCACCATCGGTTCGCGACGCTAAAAGAATGTAAAACTATTGCATGTCGCTCACCGCCATTCGTTTGGCTGTTTGGGCGTTTGCTATTTGGAGGCATCTTCTCGTTGGGCTTGGCGTTTTGTTCGTTGTGCTGAGTTTTACGTGAATTCCGGTGACAACCAAACGTGTCATAGTGTCTTTAACAAAATGAGGGGAGAGACAAGCCCTGACAATGGTTCATGGGGCTCAACCGACATGGAAAATTGAAACCTACATAATACAAAACCTATTAAATCAAACATGACATTGGATTTTCGTTGTTTCTTTTTGAAATCCCAACCCATAGATGTGTTCAGAACTAGAAATCGACACTTGGATCATGCAATTTGGATGAAAAAGTTGGTATTTAAAGCATAAAAAATTATGAAAATTGTAGGCCGTTGATTTTTAAAATCTTTTAAAAACTTATTGTGATTCATATAAAAACATATAGATTACATCTGTATAGTTAGAATTTTTTAAAAAATCATGAAAATTCATGTTTCATTTATAGGTTTATATATATATGAGACCCACGTGTCTCCAGTCTCTTCCAAGTTTTAATAATTCCGCCCCTTGTCTCTCTGTCTTGAGGCTTGCCTTGTAAAAGGAGCAAGGAACAGCAGATTCCCCAATAATTGAGTTATGGAAAAGTTGTAGGTTAAATATTTAGCTTCCTCCACCCTATTAAATAAACTATTCTCCTAATGTTCTTTTCTTTTCTTGGTTCAGGCAGAAGCTTTAATTCTGTATCTACGGCAGCCCAGATCCGGGAGCAACGGAGCGCCAGCGTCGGATATCTCAGACTAGTAGTGGGTATCTGAGGTGGACCAAAAAAATAGAAAAACCTTGTTTGTGGTGTTGGGGGATGTAAATACGTGTAACCAAGAGAATCAGAGAACGTGTAAAATATTTTGTTTTTCTTTATTCAAGTGAGGTCCCCAAACCCCCCCTTCTTTTTCCGCTGGAAAGTGGTTTTCCTTCGATGTTTGATTGCTTCTGCCCTAGCTGACTCTGGTTTTTGTATTATGGGTTTTCCTTCCTTTCTATCTTTCTCCGGAGTCCACAACGGTGGTCGTTGTATTGCTGATGTTTGAGGATAAAAAAAAAAAAGGAAAAAAGAAACGGTTGAGAAGCGAGGAAATGTCTTTTCTTTTGTATATCTTGAAGATTCTTTATTAGTGGTTGTTGTCATTGTCATGACTCATGACTGACAAAGATGGTGCTTTCTTGGCTCAGTTTGAAAGCAATCCAAGTTTGACTGGAACAGGGTAAGCTGGGTAACCATGGGAAATGTGCAAGCAATACCATTGTGGGTTTTTCACTTTTTTGGGTTTTGGGGTGTGGTCTGACAAGATTTCTAGAAAGTTTTCCATCTTTGATGCTTTTGGTCGTTTCATGTCATCATCAAAGTGCGAAGGTGAATGGATTTTGAATGGGTGCACCAAAAAATAATCTTTTTAATTTAGAAAGTGATAAAAAAAATAGTAAAAATTATTTATAAAAGAGACCATTTAAGAAAAAAAAACCAAACACAGTAACATTCAATCGTTTCAAGATTGATCGTGACAAATTTGCCTTATGTTAAAAGACTGGTTGGTTTTACATAAAGATCCATTCGGCCCACGTGAGCCACAGATTTCTAGGAATAACAATGAGTGAGATTATTGGATTGGACTTGGGGTTTCTGTTGTGCTGAGGTGATGAATAGTTGTCAGTTTCTAGATGCTTTTTGAGTTCTGAGAAACATGAATGGGGGGGGGGGGGTAGAATAGCTTGTTTTTCCTATTGCGTTGCTGATTGAGCAGGAGTAGAGCACATGGTGCACTCGGAAGTGACCGAAGATCTAGGATTTATTGGATTCGTTGCTTCTCTGCTGTCGGCAAGTCTTAGAACAAGTGGCACTTCTAAATGTGTTGTCAAGATGCAAGGAGAATTCATGGTTTGCTATTGCATCCAACTACTTAAAAGTTAGATTTAAAACATAAGCACATAGTAGAATTCACCTGTCGGTACATACTATCCGTTTGACACACACACACACAAGGCAAGGCTGTCAATGGGTCACTTATCTGATCCATTAGAATGTATACAAACCAACCAAAATAACAAGCAATCGGGCTCACGTTATATCAAGCGGAGAAAATGGAATCCCAAACCCAACCTCCAGGATTTAGTGGAAATTTAAAATATATCTTTTTACATTCAAATGTATAACAAAATTACTGAAATCAGCTCGGTTAGGTTGGATATCGAGCAAACATTATATATATATATATATATATAGAGAGAGAGAGAGAGAGAGAGAATCACTAGAATATGAGAACTGAAATATGAGAATCAGAAATAATGGCATTTTCAACACCTTTTTGCAAATCTAACCATGTGGATGTGCTTGTCATGATGAATTTGCTAGGAATCAACCATTGGATAGTGTATTTTCGATGAAAAATATGATTTTTGAATGCTTAAATATTTATGAAGAACATGATCCATTGATTTTAAAGCCTTAAATAAAATCTCATTTATGCATCAAAATTGGATGATTCAACAGCGTGTTCTCATGAAACCAAGCATGGAGATTGCATCCGTACAGTTAGATTCAAGAAAAAAGAATATGAAATTCATAAAAATAGCGGTTTACAAGTTCTCATATTTTCAGTTTTCATATTCTAGTGACTATATATATAATACATCCGTGATAAATGAAACATGCTAAATAGGTTTTTTGGCTTTTCTGTTGTATTTTTTGTAGTTTCGACCCCATAAATGTGTTGGGCATGGTCCATCTGCTAGGAATCTACACCTGCATCATGTGTTTTTTATGAAAAAAAATTATATTTGGAGCCTAAAAATTTTACAAAGATTTTGGACCTTTGATTTTTCAAGCTTATAAAAACCCATTCATGTGTGAGAATCAAACTCTTCAAGAGTTGATCCCTATAAAATCAAGTACTTCCCTTTAAAATCAAGTACATAGATCAAAAACTCATTTAGCACAAATGTATTACCCTATATATATTAGGTCCCATTTCTTGTTTTGTCCTGTCCTGCCCCATAGTTTTGGAGTGTTTTATGATGAATCTGAACTGTTATATGTTTTAGCATGCTGGGTTTAGTGGGAATCGGCACTTGTATTATGTTTTTCTATGAAAAAACATGTTTTTATGAGCCGGAAAAAACTGGTACCTTCATAGATATTGATTTTGGATTACTGAAAAAACTTGTATACCGTTCAGATTCCGGTGATCCAAAAGCCGTTCCCACTAAACAAAACCTATAGATCATATCTATGGTGTTAGATGTGAGAAAAAATACAAAAAAAACTATGATTTTAAATGAGAGTGGACAAAACAAGCGCATTATATATATATATATATATATATATATATATATATATATATATATATATATATATATATATATATATATACTGCTACAGTCAATTGTGCCAACAATTTAGTTGGAATCTTATGATGCAAGTTGTGACTTACTCTGACTTGGTAAATATGCTCAGCATGGACAATTTAGTGGGATTAACCCTTGGATTATGCATTTCAACAAAAAAACATTTTTTTAGTGGACAAGATAGATGTATTTACAATGATCTAATTTTGCATCTCTAAAAAAAAACTTGTACATAGGTCAGATTTTGACAATGCTAAAGCCAGTTGCTACCAAAAAGAAGAAATGGATCACATCTCCAATGTCAGATATAATTGAAAAACAAACAAAGGCTTTGTTAGGTCAATGTTAGGTACAATGGATTATAGCAAACATTAACCTACATATTTATACTGGATATGGATTCAAATTCAACTTTGTGATACTACTTTTGGAACTATGTTATTTTGTAATTAGAAAATTGCAAAATGGTTCGGCTTGGACCTAAGTCCGATCTGAATCAGCAAGAAAAGTCTGTCCGTTACTTCGACCTTGCAGCGAGGGATGCGCATCCTAGGTACTGAACTCTTGACATCCTTTAACTTGAACATCTTAAGCTCGCCCACCCTAGCCAGGTGTAAAGAAGCCCTATGTCAGATTTTGGTATTCCTACAGTACTACTTATAACAGGAGATTGAGAACTCTACAAATTCTGAATTGTTAGCAACATTCAAGCACTTTTGCTTTTTTTTAGAGTAAGTGAAGTACAAACCAAGATTGTCAGGAAGGAAAACAGAAACAAGAAACATCTTGGGAAATGAAAATAAGAAACGAGGTTTTTGAAATGACAAAACGAATTAGGAAACTATTGGGAAGTTAATGGAAAATGTTTAAGGACAAAAAGCCTTTGTAACATAATAAATAAATAAAATCAAACATGAGAAAACTGCATTCCACAAAAGGGAAACACGTTTTGCAAATATGGGAAACAGTTTCCCGAATATGAGAAACGCATGGGAAAAAGTTTCTGAGAATATGGGGAATGTGTTTCCCACATGGTGGAAAACACATTTCTCATTAACTTTTTGGCGTTTTCCAGATGTTTTGAAAACACAGGTTTTTCTATTTCAAAAACAGTTTTTCCACGAAATGCATTTCCCATCCTCTTATAATGTTTCCAATATTTTTGAAGTAAACCAACACTATCTATCATTGTTTTTTTGACAAGGAACCTTCGCCAAAGTGTGGAAAACCCCGAGTGTGGCTCCACGACCACCCTTACATGACCCACCTCTGAAAGCTACACACAATACTATTTAATGTACCTTTCTTGGATGCTCCATATTTACCTGATACTGAAACTTTTGCGTCCAATAGAGGTTATTCTTTAATTGTGTTGCTAGTTTATATATACTCTACTGTCTGTATGTCATGATAAGTATATATTTTTTACTTCTCCATGCAAAGGATGCACACACTGGGTATCAAACTATGGGCATCCTTCAACTTAATGTCTTAAGCTGCAGAGCCCTTGTGAGCTCACATCTATCTATATATATATATATATATATATATATATATATATATATATATATATATATATATATTAACCATCAAAATATATAAAAATGCATCCAATTACCCTAATTGAGACAGACAAAGTTCCCACAGTTAATTATTTAAAATATTTCATCAAGCATTGGAAAGTTTGTTCGGGAACCACTTTCTTTTCTATTGAATATACAATAACTGAAAAATAAACAAACTCAAAATTTACTTGGCAAAGATAGACACTTTCATATATATGAGTAAATGTGTTCCTTAGGCCTCCTTTTTCGATAGGTTTCATTGGGCTCCTTCAAAACTCATAGTTTTAAGTATTTTTTATCACGTCTAACACTGATCTATAGGTTTTGTTTAGTGGGAATTGGCTTTTGGATTGCTGGAATATGTCCGGTATACAGGTTCTTCCGGTGATCCAAAATCAATGGCTATGAAGGTACCAGTTTTTCTCGGCTAAAAAAAACATGATCCAAGAGTCAATTCCCACTAAATTGAGCATGCTAAACATATTTAACGGTTCAGATCTATCACAAAATACTAGAATGAGAAATGGGGCCTAATATGTTCAAACTCTCTCTCTCTCTCTCTCTCTCTCTCTCTCTCTCTCTATATATATATATATATATATATATATATATATATATATATATATATATATAGAGAGAGAGAGAGAGAGAGAGCTAGTTGCCCATAACAGTGGATGAGCAAATAGTCCACTGTTATCAAACACATATCCACTGCTGATTGTGTGCGGATCAACGGTGAAAACATCATTTTTACTTAAAAAAATACTTTTAGTGGCAGCTGTGACCGCCATTAAAAGTCCATTTCCCACTCAAAGAATTAGCGGCGATCAAGACCACTGCTAATTGTCTTTTTTTTTTACATAAAATCGATGCACAAGGCTCGATTGATCGTTGTTTGATGATTTACCAGTTCAGCATTAAGAGTTTTCCTCTATATATATATATATATATATATATATATATATATATATATATATATATATATATATATATATATATATAGTGGGAAGCTACCTGATTGCATCCCTACCACATGGTACCTGATTGCTTGGGATCATCAATTTTTGGTGTTTTTTTTTTAATTTCTGACCTTACAATTTTTGGTGTTTTTTTTGAAATTTCATTTTTTAACCTTATAAAAACCTATTTATGCATCAAAATCAAATGATAATTTCTAGTAAATCAATCATGCTGAACACGTCTGTAAGGTAAGAATTTCATAAAAACACCTAAAAATTCTTAGTGGGTGAGAAGCTCCAACACTATTAATGACAAAAATTGACATGTGGGACTCACTGTGATTAGGCTATGTCAATATAGACGATGTAGGTAGGAAATGATAAGAGAAACGCGGAGTGAAAGTATAGAGTCATAGACATGGTCTCTTGAAAGGACGTCAAGCTAAGGCCAAACTTTCTGAAAAAAAGCTCAAAGTGAAATAATGATGATGTGATCGATATAGACAGGCATTATAGTTTAAGGATAGATCATCTGATTGCGTGGTACGTTGGTTTTCATTCAATGCATTACATTTTCAAGGATTGAAGAGCCCAATATTTCTGCGTTGAAATCCCTGAATCCAAATTACAATTTTTAATAAAACAAAAATCATGTCAATATATATATAAGGTTATACAGGTAATTTTAAATGTGATGTACATATTAAGTTCAGTTCCTTTTGGGCTCCTTGAGCTTAATTTTGGTATTTTTTTATATTTATACAGAAACAATACACATGATCATAGACCTAATTATCCCATTGGCTCTGCCTACTATACTTAAGGTCATTGTCCTGACAGCATAAAACTCTATGGACTTACCCCCCTTGCCCTCAAAGCTTTATTTTTTTTAATTTAAATGAGAAAATGCCCCAAGTTATATGTTTGACATCTTTATGAAAAAGAGGACGCGCCATCCTCAGAGAGAGAGAGAGAGAGAGATTGCTTTATTGGGCAATAAATAATTAAAAAAGTTACCGATCAGATCGCTGCACATATTAAAGCTATTAAAATAATATTAAAAAATAATTTTAAGTATTTTTTATGTTTATTAGAAATTAACCTATTCAGCGGTGATGTGTATCAAACAGATACAGGCAACATTGTTTTTGAGTTTTTTTTTTTAACATGATTAAAATATTATTTTTATAACACGTGTCATCTTCTAGTTAAAAATTGACCCATTCAGTTCAGAATTGAAATTAGCTTTGAAAATCGGTTAAGGGCCGATTCCAATTCTGACAACATTGGGTTGGAACATAAAGCAAAGATGGTTAGTGGTACTTTGCCCGTAGAATGGCAACTCTCTACAACAACACAACAATAGGGCAAGCAATCCACAAAATTCAGAAAGGATTCACTGACGTTTACCAAATCAAACTCCCTGCCCCTTTTGGGTGGGAGAATAACAACGCTTTATTAGTTTTTTTTTTTTTTCGAGTTTTACTTTGAGAAACCACCCCAAGCGCAGAGACCGAGTTGCGCTGGCTCAGCCTGCCATACTTATGGTCTCTGTCCATGTTGGCGTAAAACTCCGAGGGCTTACCCGTAGACCCTAGGGGAGTCTCGAAACTTCGGCTTACATATGAGATTTGAACCCAGACCGCACATCAAATGGTCTAGGCCCATCCCACTACGCCAAACCCCTTGAGTCTTAACAACACTTTAATAGTTGTGGTTTGACATCACCTCAGTTTCTTACCCCATGGTGACAATAGGACCGAGCCTAAACCCAGATTGTGGATGTGCTCTTGATCCTCTATTCGATCTTTCACTAATGGTATTAGCAATCTTGGACTACTAATTAACTAGTCAAACTTACCTCCTTTAATCCATCCTGAAACATTCTAGAGCTGTAGATATAAAACCCAAGGTTCAAGTATCTTGGGATCAAGAATTTCTACCAAGATATTGTTGATATTTTGTAAGTAATTTTTCAAGGTTGATGGCATGCCCGAAAATGCAACAGCTCAAAATGTTCATAAATTTTAAGGCTCCAAATATCATTTTTTTTCATTGAAAACACATGATTCAGGCATCACTTCTTGGTAAATAGATCATGCTGAACACAACTATGGAGTCAGAAGCACGAAAAAGCCGAAAAACGGATTTAACATGTTTCCATCTCTCTCTCTCTCTCTCTCTCTCTCTCTCTCTCTCTCTCTATATATATATATATATATATATATATATATATATATATAGAGAGAGAGAGAGAGAGAGAGAGAGAGAGTGTGTGTGGTATTGGGGGATGGTTTAAGACATAATTGTTACTCTCTCTCCACACACACATACAAGTATGCATGTATGGATTGGATAGGGGTGGACCACATCAATAAGTTTGTTACTCTCTCTCTCCCTCCACACAAGTAGGCATGTGTGGATTGGCTAGAGGTGGGTCCACCCTTTAGGTCAATGGTGGAGGTCCAACATGGGCTATATCAATGCATCAATCTAGCTGACATTTGTTGGCTAGTGTCTTGAATGCCATAATTTTTAGGCTTGATGATCACATGTTCATCAACCATGGGTAGGTAGCCAACCTTTACTACTCATTAGTATATGACTACTTTGCATCAATCCATTACTTGGTGGGTTGATGAAGAAAGAATGAGCTTATAAATACCCGATTACAGGGGCACTTGAATCATCACTCTTAGTTGTAAGCATTTGAAAGCAAGTGAGCTAATTGAAAAGATTATTTAGGAATAAGATCTCATTACAATAAGGATAGAGAAATTACTCTTGGACGGGCTATACCCTTTAAGTACTAACCTTCTTGTACTTAAAGGAAGGTGTTGCTTAATAAGAGATTTTGTATTACTTCAACTTTTGCAATAAAATTATTTATGTTTCTCTTCGTGAATGTAGGCTACTTGACGAACCATGTAAACTGTGTGTATGATAATTGTGTATTTGCGTGTGTGTGTGGTTTTATCTATTTATCTCAATATCCTCTTACTTGGTATCTATCCTAATTATACTAAGCTCTTGAGTTAGAGACGACTTGTAACGCCCCCAAAATTTTAGCCCTTTTAAAATTACTTAAAAATTAAAAAAAATCTTTCATATTTAAAAACCACAGCGAAAATATTTTCAAACAAGGTCCAAAACCTCAGGCGAGTTACATTCTAGTCAAAAGTTTGACAAATCATTTTTGCATCTCTATGCAAATCATTATTCAATGCACAAGGTTTTGGCACAAGAAACATTCATTCATTTGAAATGTAACAATTCTAGAATATATAATCTATTCTCAACAAAGCACCAAAACGAAAAACCACACAATACTCATTAGAAGTCTGTGAGTCTTTTGTGCTGCACCTTCCGCCTATCCACTAAGCACCTGAAAAACAGTTAAAGTAATGGGGTGAGACAAACAATAATGTTTCAGCATGATCCAACACTCAACACACATCAGAAGACAAGCACAACAAGCATCCACAATTGGAAAGCCTCTGATGGCTGAAACTCAAATTCAAAGGATCACACTAGCATATTCTTTCAATTTTATACAATCAACAAAAGAGTGTAAATCATCTTAGTCTAAGATAAGACAACCCAACATCGGTTAATTAGCATTCAACGACATAATCCAATTTTCATAAGATCATAACTATTGAGCAACATTCAGCAATTTATTTTATTCACGTAGTGAAGACAAACTCGAGCTAACGCTCTACGTATCGCACCCTTATGGTGCCAAAATCTTGGCCAAGACACAACTACCGCCACAAAACACATGGCATACAGTCATCACACATTGTACCCTCTTGGTATCGGCTCTCACGACCAAAGCTCACAGTACCCCTCAGGTATGAGCCACAATAATAATCATGTCCCCGTACTCTCAAGTATGGGCAACTAGGCATCATACCAGTACTTAGGCTTGGGCCAAGATGCAACATACACAACGGTAGTCAATACAAAGGTTAACCCAAATTATCTACTCAATAATATAGATCAATATTCAATACTCAATCAGGTACATATGGGTCAATACCTGATCATACGAGCTCATGCTCATCAATACCAAAACACTTCTTGCATCACATGCAAACGATTGCACAACCAAGTTTTTGGTTTCAACACATCTCAAGTCCATCCTACATAGATCGAAGACCACATGATTCAATGATGATTGATTTCATACACAAAAGCATAACAGGGGAGTTGACCCTCAACAAAATGAGATCATCCAACATTAATAGGAGGAAATTCATTCAATAGCAATAGGAGGAGTCGACCCTCTGATTTTAGGGTTAACCCAAGCATAAACCTCGATCAAACCAACTAGAGATGGTCTTACCGACCACATCATATTACAACCAGGTAGGGTCACTCAGATCCCAAACTTAATCACATCATTTCATACTCCAAAATCCATGAAGAAACCTTTTACAAGCAAAAGAGTCGACCCAGACCACTCAAGGGTCGACTCACGAGCTTCAAGGGTCGACCCACAATCAGCTGAGATCGATACAACACTACAAAGGTCAACCCTTGTCAAGTGGGGGTCGACCCACCCACTGGAAGGGTCGACTCACGAGCTTCAAGGGTCGACCCACAATCAGCTGAGATCGATACAACACTACAACGATCAACCCTTGTCAAGTGGGGGTCGACTCTTCAAATGACAAGAGTCGACTCTTCCCTACAGGGGTTGACTCTTCAAAGACAAGAGTCGACTCTTCCCTGCAGAGGTTGGGCTAACTAAACTGAAACATCACGAGAAAGGTTGACTCATAAACTACAAAAGTCAACTTTCTAGCAAAACCGAATCCAATTTCACCACTTTTGGGAGACCAAAACATGAAAACCTTGCATCCATAACATCTGAAAATCTCCCCCAACATACCCAAGGAGGAAAACATTCAAGAAGAAAAGCTCTAACATGGATCTTTTACCATAACTTAATTCATGTTACTCTGAAACAACACATTTGATCGTTCTTTGCAAGAATATATATATATATATATATATATATATATATATATATATATATATATATATATATATATATATATATAAGCTGAACTCACTACAAGAAAAATGTTAATTAGCGATAGAAATAATCTGTCATAAATCTATGACGGATTAGCTAGAGAAAACTAGTCATCCCTAAAATTGGAATTAGTTACAGAATTAGCGATGAAAAAATTTTGTCTCAAAATCCATCACTAATTAGCGACAGAAACATTTTGTCTCAAACTTCGTCGTAACTTCGCGATGGATGAGCAACAGAATTTTGCCGTCGTTAATTCGTCGCTAAAAAATGATGGATTTTGAGATGAGATTTTTTTGTCGCTAATCTATCGCTAGTTTTTGATGTAAAATGCCCCATCTTGGGCACGAAATTAACTCCTCCCCCTGCTCTCTCTTTCTCTCTCCCCTATTCTACCGATCGCCCTTGCGCTACTTGCCTTCTCCACCCCCGCTCTCCAGTGACCCAACATCCGACAGCTCGCTCCGGAGACCTCGCCGACCACCTCCCGTTCTCCTCCCTCGGTCGTTCTCCCTTTGTCGCCCCTTTCACTCGGGTGATCCCTCTCTCCCGCTCACCGTATTTCAGCCACCCAACGTCAGCGACCCCCACTCCGCGTCTGGCCCTCTCAGGTGATCTCTTCCACCCTCTTTGTTGTCTTCTTCTTCATCTTCTTTCTTCTCGTCTCTCTTTTCTATCCTTTGTCTTCTGCAGCTCGCCGGCAACCTCACCATACGTTCGATCACCTACCACTGTTGGCTACCTTATCCAGAGCACCTTTGAACCTCCTATCCCCATTACCATCTCCCTCTCTCCAGTTTTGGTTTGTTAGACACCCAACCCCCTCCCTCTTCGACAGCCTCGTCGGGCATCCGACGCTGACCGACACCCTCTGTTCCCACTCTCTCTTTCTTCCCTCGCTCATCCTTTCTCCCTTCTTACCTTCCACGGTCCTGCTCTCTGGTGATGATGCCGACAGACCCTTCACCGGCCCCGCTTAGATGACTCTCTCTCTCTCTCTCTTTCTCTCTCTGGCATCGCGGGAGGGGCACAGACCCCTCCCTACCTTCTTATTTGTCGACAGGCTGAGTCTGTAGACACTTCCTTTTTTGCTGGCAGGTTGGCCTGTTGACTCTTCATTCCGGATAGGCAGGAGCTTGCCATCTCTACCTTCCCGACAAGGGGCTTTGCCTCTGTCCGTTGTGTCTTTCTCTGCAGGTAGGGGCAAGGCCCCTGCCGCCTTTGGTTTTTCTGGTAGGGGCGATGCCTCTGCCCCTCTTAGTCTCCCTCTTTTGTTTCGATCGGTAGGGGCGATGTCCTTGCCGTCGGTGGGATTCCTTCGATAGTGACTTTGACCTTGCCCCTCTTTTTTCCTCGACAGACAGGGGTGCATTACAGGTGCATAACAAAGCAAAATGTGTGATGCTTAATGCTAAGCATCACATGCGGCTTAAAATGCAATGCGAAAAGAAACAAGAAAAATACAAATGCAAAAGTATGTAAATCAGGTAAATACCCATGGTAAGTAAGTGATACAAGTGCATCACATGTTATTTACTTTCTTGGATGCAACACATTTCTGCTCACACACTCACTTAGTTGTGGATATCTATGACTGTTTTGCTGGAGTTTGGAGATCATGCTGAGCATGATTTGAATGTATGGCAATAAAAGTGATCTTATTTTTGTAGTTCGGATTTCATGCTAGTCATGGTAGTAGTTAGCGGGATATTATAGTATGTTTGTTGCAGGTACATATTTGATATTGTTGTGATATGAATGATTGAATGTATTACAATATTTGACATGACTATCCATGCGTGCATGAAGTTATTTTTTATTTGATTATGCATCCTATGTAAAATTGTATCATAAAAATATGTTTAAATTGAATATATCATATTTGTGAATGTGATTTTATCTTTCTAAATATCCTTATGATGTGTGTAAATACGATATGATGGTGTTACACACAAAAATATTAAATTATCAATGCATGCATAATAGTTCATGGAATTACATTTTATGTTAAGCATGTTTGTGGTAGAGAGGGGAAGAAAATTTATGGATTAACTGAAACAAAAAAAATTGCTCACCAACAATCACCAAACAAGAATTTCTAACAGATTTATAAACCACAACAAAGTATTAACCAACTTAACACAAGTAAAAAGCAAAATAAAGACTTTATGACCTACAATATTCAAATTATAGCAAACCAACAAGGAGAAATCAGTCATTATACACACACACACACACATATATATATATATATATGTGTGTGTGTGTGTGTGTGTGTGTGTGTGTGTGTTTGATAGATATATCAAATCATTACATACACCATCAATGCATGATAAATTAGATATTTTCTTAATCATAGCATTATTATGATTCTATTTTAACTAGTGAAGATAATATCAGTAATATTATAGGACAAAATGGTTGTAAATCATGAATGGATGTACTGTAGGATAGTTGATAATAAGGCATCACTTGAATATATGGATGATGTTGACAATTTTATTGAATTTGCAACGGCAAGTGTCAGTACCATGAATCCCACCGGTCGGATTAGATGCTTCTGCACGATGTGTAAGAACAATCGATTTGTAGAACCTCATGACATTAAACATCACCTATACAGGAAGGGTTTTGTGAGTGATTATCAGAATTGGAAGCTTTATGGTGAAAAATTTTAGAATAATTTTGATGCATGGGTGGATGTCGTGCACGATAATCCATATATGAATTTGATATTTGATACCGCAGGACCAGAACTAGGTCCTGTTATGGGTCCTAGTGATAAACCAAGTGGGATAAAAGAAGAAGCAACAAACGATGCATCTAGTATGTTTTATAACTTACTTAGAGATGTTGATGAGCCACTATGGAATGGTTGCGAGAGTCACATTATCTTATATGCAGTTCTTCAACTACTGAATTTGAAGTCAGAGTATAATTTGAGTCAATCATGTTTTGACCGTCTGTGCTTTATTGTGAAGAGTATGTTGCCTCAGGATGAGAAATTGCCACAAAATTTCTACCGTGCAAAGGTTATGGTCAACGCTCTAGGTATGGGGTATCAAAAGATAAATGCTTGTCCAAATCACTGCATGTTTTATTTTAAAGATTAAGAAAATAGTAGATCATATCCGTCTTGTGGGCATCCTCGGTTCAAGCCAAAGACAAGGGGCAATGCTAGCACGAGGTCAAAAGAAGTGTCATACAAGTCACTCTGTTACTTCCCTCTCACCCCTACATTGCAACGATTGTATATGTCTTCGAGGACAGCTAAACACATGAGATGACATGCAAATAAAGTTCGATATGATGAAGACAAAATCATGCATCCTATTGACACAGAAGATTGAAAGCATTTTGATCGTACTCATCAGACCTTCGCAATGGAAGTGAGAAATGTTAGGCTCAATTTATGTATAGATGAATTTAATCTATTTGGGGGTAGATCAACCTCATACTCGTGTTGGCCGATATTTGTCACCCCATACAACCTTCCTCTAAGCTTGTGTATGAAGCGTCAAAATCTTTTATTGTCTCTATTGATCTCTGGTTCGACGTCTCTCGACCAAAATCTTGATGTATATTTGAGGTCATTGATTGATGAACTAAAAATATTGTGGGATGATAGTGTTCTCACGTACGATGCTCATAAAAAACAAAACTTCATTATGAAGGTTATTGTTCTATGGACAATTAGTGACTTCCTTACATACGGTATGTTATCTGGTTGGAGCACACATGAGAGGTTGGCATGTCCATACTGCATAGAGGATACAAAATCTTTTAGATTGAAGCATGGAAAGAAGTTGTATTGGTTTGATTATCATCATCGATTTCTACCCAGCGACCATCCGTTCTGATGACAAAGGAATGTGTTCTGAGCAGGTATAATTGAAATAGGAGGTTCACCTACACGTTTGTCTGACATAGTGATTTTAAGATAATTATGATACTTTCCATATGGACTGACAGATGCCCGCAGTGCGACGCCTTTCCTTGGATTTGAGAAGGATCACAATTGGACAAAGAAATCTATATTTTGGGAACTACCATATTGGCCAACCTTATTGATATGACATAATTTGGATGTGATGCATATTGAGAAAAATGTGTTTGATAATATTTTCAATACATTAATGAATGTCAAAGAGAAAATAAAGGATAATCCGAAGGCTCGTATGGATTTAAAAGTAATATGTAAAAGACCAGAATTAGAACTCCAAGTTTACAATGACAAAGTACTGAAACCAAAGGCAAGGTACGTGCTTGGACCAGATCAAGTAAAGCAGGTATGTCAATGGTTGAAACAATTGAGATTTTCATATAGATATATCTCTAACATTGCTCGGATTATGAAGATAGATGAGGGGCAATTATATGGGTTGAAGAGCCATGATTGTCATGACATCATGCAACAGTTGATTCTCCTAGCATTTCATGATATGTTAGACAAACCTATATAGGGGGTATTATCCGAGTTGAGTCGATTTTTTAGAATATTGCGTGCATCGAAAGTTGTAGTAACTAAGGTAAAGAATTTTGATGATTCTATCGTCACTATTATTTGTCAACTAGAGAAGATATTTTTGCAAGCATTTTTCGACGTTATTGAATATGTGATGATATACTTGCCATATGAACTTACGGTTGATGGTCTTGTGCAATATCGGTGGATGTACCCATTTGAAAGGTATATTTTTATTTATATTTTTTTCTATAATGCTATTGAGAATTTATTGTATTACGAGATGTATATTGTTGACAGATACGTGTTTGAGCTCAAAAAAAAGGTTCAAAATAAAGCAAGAGTGTAGGGTTCGGTTTATGAGGCATACACTTTAGAAGATATTTTAAATTTCTCATCTATGTACTTTGAGCCTCACATTCCAACACACTGCACTTGCCCACCTCGTAATGATGATGAAGAACAAGTTATTATGGCTGACAAACTATCGATATTTAAACCACTTGAGAATGCCTTTGACAGTTGTCGGTCAAGACTCTTGGAAGATCGAGAGCAAGATGCAACACAAATCTATATCTTTTTTAATTCCTTAGAGATCAACCCCTAGGTATCGGGTAGGGGTGACAATCGGGTCGGGTCGGGTTGGCGGGTCAGAATACCTCAACACGAACACGATCCGTTTATTAAACGGGTCGAATGTGGCAAACACGAACACAACCCATTTATTAAACGGATAACCCGACACGACATGGTTAACCCGCTCAATAAACGGGTCAGGTCGACACGACACGACGACCCGTTTATTAAACGGGTCGACCCAATAACATAGACACGATAACCGCACAGGCGCACACCACCACTGGAGAGGAGAGGTCTCGGGCTCTCGGCTGCGGCTGGGTAGGAAGGAGTTAGGTGGGTGACTAAAGTGTAAAGTTAGAAGTTAGGGTTAGATAAGTAATGTATATATAAACGCGTTGCGGGTTGACGGGTTCGTGTAAATGGGTTGACCCATCCGCCTAACCCGTTTATTAAATGGGTCAAACGGGTTGGCGGAATTGGCATACCCCTAACACGAACACGACCCGTTTAATAAACGGGTTAGGCGGGTCGACCCGTTTACAACACGAACCCGTTTAAGCCAAACCCTAACCCGACTAAGAAGCGGGTTGGCGGGTCGGGTCAGATTTTGCCACCCCTAGTATCGGGTCCAAACCTGGGTCTAATCAGACCCACCATATGAGAAATCATACCCAAACACGATAAGAACCAAATGAACCAGACCTGGGGCATACCCGGTAAAACCATATTTTTTATCATTTTTACATTGAAAATTTACGGGTCTTAATCGGAACTCGGGTCAGGTCCTGGTCTGGTATAAAATTTCACAAACTATACCCCCAGTCCATGTATTAATTGAACCTTCGGGTCCTCGGGTCTTAATTGAGCCTTCTTATTTATCACCGTACCGGGACCCTGTAGGGTTTGGTTCGGGACGGGTCGTGGTAAACCCGAGCCGTTGACACCCCCAACCTAAACCGCTAAGCGTCTTCCTTACCAAATGCAAATAGGAACGAAGCTCACAAACAAAACTCTCTCTCTCTCTCTCTCTCTCTCTCTCTCTCTCTCCATTGTTGGGGATTTCGGGACCCTCCAGGGAACCCCAAAATCTCTAACATCTCATCATCATCATCTTATTCTTCTTGTTTTTTGTTCATCTGAGAAGATGAGCAAAGGGCCCGGACTCTTCTCCGATATCGGGAAGAGAGCGAAGGGTGAGCGTTTTTCCTTCCTTCTTTTCCCTTCTCGTTCTTTGGTCCTCTTTGCGGCTTCTGATTTTTATGGTTCCGTCTTTTTCTTTTTGTTGTTTCAGATCTGCTGACGAAGGACTACATCTACGACCAGAAGTTCACCATCTCCACTCACACTGACGTCGGTCTGGTATGCATCCTCCGTCACTCAGGATCCATCTTTTCTTTTTCCTTTTTTCTTTCTTCTTTCCGTTTTGATCGATCTTCTTTCTTTCTATTTTTGTGAACAATGAAATGCCGATTTTAGTGGACGGTTTTCCCCTTTGTTTTTGCTTTTTTATGCATGTGCATTGCGGAAGAAGTAACACTGTTATTTCTTGTTCTTATTGGTATTGTTATTATTACTTTTTATGTGGGATAAATTGGTGGCTTCGTATGTGATATTGATTCGATCTCAAATCGAACTAGAAATTTGCAATGATGGAAACTCGTGTTGAGTTTGTGGTGGTGGGATGTTGGGTCCTTTTCCTTTATTCCTTTCTCTTTGTAGCCTGGATTTGTAGAGAGAATGATTGGATCGTATGAGTGAAACTTAATAGTTGTCTGGTTTGATTTGATCAGTGATTTCTGGATACAGTGAAACATTTGGATCATATGAGTGGATTTTAGTTTTCTGGTTTGTTTTGATATGTCAATTGTAGATGCAGTGAAACATTAGTCCACTTGTCTGGTTCGCACGCTCAGTTGTTTTGTTGTGATGTTGATTGTCGTTAGATGGTCTAGTAGCCATCTTTGAGAGGATGTGTATTGCGTATGTCAAAAATGTGTTGTGGCTTGGACTATTTGGTCATGAAGCAGTAGAAAAAGAAGTTTGAACTGATTTTAGTGAATTTCCTGCATAATAGTAATATAGAGACAATGTAAACTTAAATGTGAGATTAGAGGGTTTATGCAAGTAAACATAGAAGCTATGTAGTCAAAAGTGGTAGTCAATAGATCCCTAAAAAGGACTAGTCTGAGACTAGGCAGGACTAGTCTCACTAGTCAGTACCCCAATTAAGAAAATAACAAATACAAGATTTACAAATCGATAACATGATTAAATAAAACTGAACATGCTTTCACGGAAGCATTCTATGTATAGGAAAAGTGGTAGCTGCCTACTGTTTTTCTAGCCTACCACCAGTCTACTGCGAGTGTTTTTTTTATCGAATCTGACCCTACAAATGTGTTCAGCATGGTCGATTTACTAGGAAATGGCACTTGGATCATGTTTTTTTGATAAAAAATATTATTTTTTAGGCCTTCAGTATTTATGTAAATCTTAGATCGTTGATTTTTAAATCTTATAAAAAAACCTATATGCATATCAGAATCAGAGGATCCAAGAGTTGACTCCTATAAAATCAAGCATGTAGAGCACATCTGTATGGTCAGATTTAAAGAAAACCTGACAAAAACCTTCAAAATCTTGGTAGGCAGGCAGTAGGCTAGAAAAGTGGTAGGCAGCTACCATATATATATATATAGATAGATAGATAGATAGATAGATAGATAGATAGATAGATAGAGAGAGAGAGAGAGAGAGAGAGAGAGAGAGAGAGAGAGAGAGAGAGAGAGAGAGAGAGAGAGAGAGAGTAATGGGTAGGTGCTAAATGATACTTGCTAAATGGGTTTTTCTGCTCTTCTGGTGTTTTTTTTTGCAGTTCTGACCCCATAAATGTGTTGGGCATGGTCGATTTATGAGGAATCCATACCTGGATCATGTGTTTTCGATGAAAAAAATGATATTTGGAACCTCAAAAATTTATAAATATTTTGAACCATTGATTTTTTGAACCTTATAAAAACCCACCCATGTGTCAAATTGAACACTTCAAGAGCTGATCCTTATAAAATCAAGTACATAGATCACATCTGTACGGTCAGAATTTAAAAATAAAAGAAAAAACCCTGAAAAACTCATTTAGCATATTTCATTTAGCACCTACCCATTACTCATTATATATATATATACATATATATGAGAAGGGGGATGGTCCTATCCCTTTTTTCGTTAGGACCATAGTTATAAAAAACGAGCCTTGAGGCGCACCTCGCCTTGAGGCGCGGCCCTATGTGTCTCAAGGCGCAAGCCTGAGGCGCATTTTTTTTTTACTTTCCAACAAGATTTCTGAGACATAATCAGCAAAGTTTTTGTAGGTTAATCTCATGTATTTTCCAGTTATTTCAGTTATGTAATAAATTTCTTAATATATTACTATATTTTAACTTTTGTTGGTTAATCTCGTATATTTTTCAGTTATTTCAGTCATGTAATTAGTTTCTTAATATATTTTAACTTTTGTTGGTTAATCTCATATATTTTTCAGCTATGTAATCAGTTTTTTAGTTACTTTTATATGTTAATCTCATATTTTTTAGAATAATATCATATATTTTAACTTTTGTAGGTTAATCTCATATATTTTCCAGTTATGTAAACAGTTTCTTAGTATATTTTAACTTTTGTTGGTTAATCTCATATATTTGCCAGTTATGTAATCAGTTTTTAGTTACTTTTATATGTTAATCTCATGTTTTTTAGAATAATCTCATGTATTTTAACTTTTGTAGGTTAATCTCATATATTTTTCAGTTTTTTCAGTTATGTAATCAGTTTCTTAGTATATTTTAACTTTTGTTGGTTAATTTCATATATTTTCCAGTTATGTAATCAGTTTTTAGTTACTTTTATATGTTAATCTCACATTTTTTAGAATAATCTCATATATTTTAACTTTTGTAGGTTAATCTCATATATTTTCCAGTTATTTCAGTTATGTAATCAGTTTCTTAGTATATTTTAACTTTTTGGGGTTAATCTCATATATTTCAGTTATGTAATCAGTTTTTAGTTACTTTTATATGTTAATCTCATATTTTTTAGAATAATCTCATATATTTTAACTTTTGTAGGTTAATCTCATATATTTTCCAGTTATGTAATCGGTTTCTTAGTATATTCTATCTTTTTTTGCTTAATCTCGTATATTTTCCAGTTATGTAACCATTTTTTTAGTTACTTTTATATGTTAATCTCATATTTTTTAGAATAATCTCATATATTTTAACTTTTGTAGGTTAATCTCATATATTTTCCAGTTATTTCAGTCATGTAATCAGTTTCTTAGTATATTTTAACTTTTGTTGGTTAATTTCATATATTTTTCAGTTTTTTAGTTACTTTTATATGTTAATCTCATATTTTTTAGTACTTATTTGAGATTTTCTATTTCTTATTGGTTGTTATTTCATCAATAAAGCATTTCTTTATTTATTTGTATTTTTATATATTTTTTTAAAGTTTTCAAAAAAAAAATTGAGGCTTACGCTTTACGCCTCGAGGCTTACGCCTCGCCTCAGTTTTTGGTGGAGCGCCTCGCTACGCCTCAACGCTTTTCACAACACTGGTTAGGACCTTCTGAAAATTGTTCTTTCAGTTATTTATTGCTTGATCTATACCCTTAGATGTGTTTATCATTGTTTACTCAATAGGGTGCATTTATTTGATTACGTTTTTTTATGCTCAGATGTGTATTTTAAAGATGTAAAAAAAATCAATGGTTGATATTTTACTAAAATATGATGATAAAATATTTACATTTTTTTACATCAAATCAATTTGAAAGAAAGCTTATTTTTTAGTAAATAAGCAATGATAAACACATCTAATGGTTCAGATCGAGCAAAAAGTATTGAAGGTATGATTTTTAGAGTGTCCTAATGGGACCTAATGGAAAAAGGGGTAGGAGTAGGACCATTCCCTTTCTCTCTCTCTCTCTATATATATAATATGTTCTCTCACACAGTCGAAAGATAAGAAGAAGAGGAGGTGGAGGAGGAGAGAGAGACAGCAAAGGGGGTAAGGTTTTTTAAACTTCCCTTTAATACCTTTTTTTTAAAAGAATTTCAAAATGAGTAAACTACCCTTGCGACTAGGTGGGGGCAGCTTATCTCCGACTAGGCTCCCTAGTCGGCAAGACTGGTGCCCTGTTAAGTTCCCACCACGGAATCACTCAGACTAGGTGTTTTACCTGTGCCGAGGGCAACTAGGCACCCAGTCGGCCCATAGTCGCTGCTTTTAGCTACATAACATAGAAGAGAAAGGGGTCAAATGTCAATCTGACAGATCTTATCAGGCCCTTTTGTGTTGGTTGTTACACAAATGTTCCAATAATGATAGTAGTGGAGGGTAAGGGAAACACTCATAGGATAGTGGGGTTTCAAGTTCCAATTTGTTGCAGAGACTTTTTAAGGAAATCTTATCATGGCAGAGTTCATCTAGTTGAGAAGAATTCTGAATTTCTTGAGCACAGTTTGGTACGTTAACTGGATTAGCCTTGGATAATAAGGGTTAGATTTCATTTCTAGATGGTTGCATCACACTCTTTGCTTTTTAGATGTGAATATCCAAAGTCATCTATTAGCATCATTACCAATTTATTCTTTCTAATATCTCACTCACAAATCATTGAATTCAGAGGGTTGTTCTTGCTTGCACCACTTAGAAATGGCTTAACACTAATCGTACATGGATCAGTTCTCCTAGAATGGGCACCATAACTATGCCTTGTAACTCTATCTCCTTAATTGATGGTGATTTCTCATAGCCAGCTTTCAATAGAAATTCTATTTTCTTTCAATAAAAAGAACCTATATTGATCCAAAACCAGGACCCCCTTAAACCTATTTCATATCTCACCCATTTATATAACCAAATGAATTCATGCCCAAAACTGATTCTACCGAACCCAATTTTAACCAATCCCAGTTAAACATGGTTTGCCACCTATCCTTATATATGAACATCAAAATTTCTAATTTTAGTTGTTTATGGAACTTTTGGATCGAGGTTGAACTAAATTTGTTTCATATGATACCAATCCGAACCTAATCTTGTATGAACAGTTATGGACCCAACCCATCTCATACCCAAACCCATGAGAACCCATCCCAGAGAAATAACTCGACCTAAAACCCTTCTATATCCGTATGTAGTTTCAAGAGGCAAGTTCGTTAAGGACGTAAGCAGGTCATCTTTACAGAATCCAATCTATTGGGGTATTGCCTAATCAGATTGATAGTCGAGCTCAGTTTCACATGAAAAATAGCTAACATTGAATCCTTTTCTGACTAACTTAAATAGCTAATCCAGTTTACCTTTTTTCATGTCATGTCACTTGGAATCCGTTGGGTTCGTATTTGTAATCTGATTATTAATGGGGTGTTGTTTGCTTTGTCAAATTCAACTAAATGGATTTGGATTTGGTTGGATATCCGACCAAATCTGAATTGCTGATATCCCTAAAATTTATCATAAAACTGTCTGAGGCCCAATTTTTTTGTTAGTCTTGTACATGAAACAGAAGGTTTCTTATGGATGAGGAGACATCTGATGAAGTTGGACAGTTGGAGAGGTTTATGCAATTTTTTGACATGTTGGGTGTATTTCAGGTAATTTATACAAGCTAGGTTTCATCCTCAACCATAGTTAGCTTGAGGAACAAGTTAGAGGTAGGGATGTCAATGGGCCAAATTTTATCTGACATCTGACCTGGATCCAGCTGCGATTAGTCAAATTTGATAAAGGGAAACTGTTTCATAATTGGATTCAGATTCGGTATGGAGTTTTGTAACTGAATTTTGGTTCAGATTCAGTAGGGAGTTTTCTAACAGATATTCGAATCCAATTGCATGTAAATAGTCAGATTCAGTATTAGCCTTTCTCCTTTGACTCCTACTCTGATTAGCCAATATCTGATTAGTCAGATTCAGTAGAGGCCACATCAGTCCCGCACCCAAACTGTTCATCGCCCCTAGTTAGAGGTAGTTTTAGGGGGTAATGACTAATTTTAATTGTTGCTGCTAGCCAGTTGACCATAGCAAAATGGTGGTATTTCTTAGATTTGAGATGAAAAGACAGGTAGGTTTAGGATTCTCAATCTTAAATGCTCAATTCTAAAGGTATTCTCCTTTAAAAAAAATACATTGATGACACCATGATAGATTTTTTCTTTGGTGCTGCCTAGAAATAGCAATTTTTTCTTTATAAGTCTTTGACCTCTTTAAAATTCACATGATAATTGTATTTATTATTTGCCTTTGTTAATTTCTGTCACCTTGTTCTCGACCTTTATAAATTTGTAAGTTCCATAATTTTTCCTTTTTTTGATAAGAATATGACTAAGTTTCATGGTTTGTCTTTCAAGTTAATAAAAGAAGTGTATGTAATTCATGATTCTGCTTAGTCAAATTGATCTGTTTCTAGTTAACAGTAAATTCTGTGTTTTAATTTTGTTCACAAAAAAATATAAACAACAAGACTACAATATCATCAAGTAGGCCTAATTATAAAATAAACTGAGCTTGAACAAATATGTATCAATTGACAAATAGTAAAAATGTTAGATAATTAATCAGCCACATTATATAAAATTGTAAATGAAGCACCAACTACCAACTGCTAATTTCAAGGATATAAGTTCTAATAAGTATTATGTGCAATATAGCTGATCTGATGTATTATGCTCCTCTATCAAAATATCTCATATTTCAAAAATATCCTAATATTTTGCTTAGATTTTCCAACTGCAAGAATCCCAGCCTTGATATCAAAATAATGGTAAGTTATTTTCATCTTGAAAGTATCCCAATATTATCACCATAACGTTGAAAGATAATTCTAATGAAGTTGCAATGCTTAAATTAGTAATGAGTGGTAACTTTTTTACTTTTTCTGTTAAAGTTCTTTTCTTGAGATTTTGCAGAAAAATAAAAATTCCAGAGAATGACATAGATTTGGTGAATGCCATGGGATTTGTGATGGTGATGCCTACGATGGACATGGGGAACGAGAATGAAATTGGACACTAATGCGCACAAATACTCACACGCGTCAAGCAAAGCCTAAAGAAACTAACTATGACTGAATTTTGGGAAGCCGATTCAGGTACCCAAATGAACCGAAACGAGAATCTAAACATGCAGCAAAAAATTCAACTTATTCTAACCCATTCACGCTCATTGAGGAATTTCACCCAACACTTGGTGAGCACCTCAAAAACATTTTTCTTGAATTTCACCCAACACTTGGTGAGCACCTCAAAAACATTTTTCTTGAATTTTTCAACATGAAAAATTTGTGATAGTATGTATAGATTCAATTTCAAATATAGAATCGATCATTCAACATATATAACCAAATCTAATACGAATAACCCCAAATCAAATTTCAACTTAACAAAGATCAGATTCAATACAAATAAATCTGAAACAACTTAAATCAGAATCCAACAAAACAAAATCAGCTTCAGCATGAAAATCTAATTAAACTCAAATCAGGTTCCAACACAATGAAATCAGATTCAACACACATAAACGAGTCACAAATTTTGTTCGAAACTCCTGGTTGAGGAATTTCAACAAACACTTGGTGTGCAGATTCTGAATTTTTTCAGAGAACAAGTTCATTAGATGCTGTCATGAAGATCAATCATATGTACACCTTTCTTTAACAGAAAATCAAACAAACAACATCCAAATCTGGAACAAAGACACTCCAACGCACATCAAAACACCTGCACAGCCAAAACAGAAACAGAAAAAAAAATGCTGGTTAGGGAAGAGGATGGAAAGAGAGAACCGTTAAAGGTGATTCAAGTAAAGAGGGGGTCCGGCCGATGGGGGAGGAGGCGACAGCTGCGGCATTCACACGCTGGCCGACGTCAACCGCTTCACAGCACACGAAAGGACAAAGGATGGTCGACGTTCGGCCGTCTTCCTGATGGGAGCTCTCCCGTCTTCGAGCAGCTGCCAAGGAGGTGAATCGAAAGGGGTGCCTCCTTCACCACGCTCACGAGTTCAATGGGGATTTTTTTTCTTCAACAGCAACAACCTGCGCTCCCTCACGGTCTGCCCTTTTTTTTAACAGCAAAGGAAGAGAGAGAGAGAGAGAGAGAGAGAGAGAGAGAGAGAGAGAGAGACGTTGGGAGGCTCCTTGGTCTTCACACCCCCACCCGTCTCTTTTCTTTTTCGAACAGCCAAAAAAAAAGGGGGGAGGAAGAAACGTTAGAGAGAGAGAGAGAGAGAGAGAGAGAGAGAGAGAGAGAGAGAGAGAGAGAGAGAGAGAGAGACGTTGGGAGGTTCCTTGGTCTTCACACCACCGCCCAAGGGAGCCAACCCCACCCGTCTCTTTTCTTTTCGAACAGCCAAAAAAAAAGGGGGAGGAAGAAACGCTGGGGAGAGAGAGAGAGAGAGAGAGAGAGAGAGAGAGAGAGAGAGAGAGAGAGAGAGAGAGAGAGAGAGAGAGAGAGAGTCATTTTTGGCATTCATTGAGTCGCCCAACACACCCAATAGGGGGTCTTGGGTCCAACGGGTGGGGGGCACATGAGTGCCCCCAGTTGGGTTAGCTTGATCCAACCCGTGGTCAGCCGGGTCCAAACCTGCCCAGGGTTGGATCCAGCTTGGCTGGTTTTTTAGCCAAAAAATTATAAAACTACCAAAATAAACTTGCAACACCCGTTGACCTAAATAGATCCTAACGTCCTATAGAAATAACCTAATAAAAATAAAAATTGCAAATGCGTAAAATAAATCTAATCTACTAAAAAATTGAGTTTCGGATTCCTCACGCTTGGAGTAAGCTAGGTTCGGGGTGACTGGACTTGGGCTTGCTGAGATGCACATCAGTTTCCCTATGGTCAAAAGGCTTCGTTCTCAGAGCCTGTACCTTGTTAAATCTCCTTGGTACCTAAAAATAAATTTGACATAAAATACATCAGCATTATGATATCAAGAAGGGAGATTTAATCGGTAAGCATTCTCATTAATAAGTGCAAGGGGAACAAAATAACAATTGTTAGGAAAAGACTAAAACCTTTTAGAAAAGTTTAAGCCATCAACAAGTAGCGAAATAAGCTTATCAACTAATATATCAAATAAAAGAAATGATTTTCACATGATAATTCAAGACCTAATTCAGAACAAAGAATTGCATTGGAAGAAATAAAAATACAACCTAAAAGTTAACAATTCAAAAGACTTGCTAATTCTTAGGATCAACTGGACAATGCAATTAGCAAGGGATATTCCTACATTAATGAAATGAGAAATAAAGCTACAACTAAAAAAAACTAAATTATAAAAAGTAAAAACTAAGAACAAATATAGGAAATGTGGGAGTCGGTGAATCTTGGGGGGACTCTACTTTCATTGGATCTACATAAATACTCTTATTTTAAACCAGGGTTACCGGAAGCGCCTAGCTAAAAGGGGAAGCGCGAAACGTCGCGCTTCCGAAGCGTGGGGGGAAGCGTCCCCCTTTTTTGGGAAGCGCGTTTCCCTTTAATGGGGGACGCGTTTCCCTTTAATGGGGGACACACTTCCCTTTAATGGGAAGCGCGCTTCCCATCACTCTTCCCCCTCGCTTCCCCTGTTTTTTTCAATTTTTTTGTATTTTTTATTTTTATTTTTTTCGCTTCCCCCTCGCTTCCGAGACGCTTCCTAGGTCGCTTCCGAGACACTTCCCGAATCGGTCCTAAGTGGTCCCACGCTTCCCCGCTTCCTAAAATTTTGAAAGTGCCTCGCTTCCCGCTCCCGCTTCCCGTATCGCTTCCCGCTCCCGCTTCCTCAACTGGCAACCATGTTTTAAACTACATAACCTAGGCATAAAATGTCATTAACTAGGAACAAATAGTTTTTTGGTGCAACAAAAACAACAAATACAACTTGTAAATGAAACAGTTGATCAGAAACCAAACAAAGATAGCATACAAATGCTTCAGATAAAGGTTCTTCCATTTTAGGCCTAGCCAGAAGTGCACTAGATGGTTCTAGTGGATTTGACTTAGGAGCTGGAGTATGAGTAGGTAGGTCTCGAGATGGTGCAAGGTTGAGCTTCCTACCTTCGAACATGAAGGAGTACGTAATGGATTGGCCATTAGGCATAACCGACCGATTGTATGGCCAAGGCCTACCCAAAATGAGGTGACTAGCATCCATAGGGAGCACCTCACACCAAACCTGATCAACATATGTATTGGCCACAAAAAGTTTCACTGGACATTGGTAACCCTAACATCGACATTCTTTTATAACCAAAACATTTGATAGTGCCTAGGGTGTTTGTGGGTTTCTAAATTTAACTTATAAACGACTTCGATAGATATCACATTCTCACAACACCTAGACTCAATGGTAAATCAACATACTTTTTCACCTATAGTCTTAGATGTCATAGGCGCTAGGCGGAGCCTAGGCGGTGAGTCCCTAAAAGGCCTAGACGGGGCCTAGGCGGTACCTAAAATAAAAAATAAAAAAACATAAAAAGCATAATAAGAAACATGTATATTGTCTTCTCTTTCTTCTTCTTCTTCTCCTCCTCGAAGAAGAAAACAAATGATATGTCTTCAAAAAAAATAAAAAAAGAATTAGGCTTTAAAAAAAGCCTAGGCAGCAATATAGGGCCCCACCACCCAGACCTGGTCGCCCAGGCGGTGGGGCTGCCCCTAGGCACCTGCCTTTGACAACTAAGCTTATAGTGCAAGCAGACTGAAATATGTTGGTTCTCAACCAATGATCTCCGGACTCCTGCCCTGCCAAACAAATGCGGTGGGTGATCAAAGCTTCACCCTGATCTGCGTAGAGTGTTTCCTCTACTGAATCCTCCTCAACCTTTTCATCATAAATTGGTTCACCCTCAATTTTCTGTAATGGGTCCACGTGAACCTCATCCACACGACTTTGACCGGCACTCCGATGCCTGGTGTCCCATACCACCACCAACCATGACATTACCCATGAGAGGTTCAGCATTGTGTGAACCTTCTCCTTCCTCACTATCTTTGACCTCGTTAAAGGACGGATCACCGAGGATCTCACAGAGAGGCTTCTCATGCTGTTCCTTTGTGAAAACCGTAGAGGCATCAACCTCTTCTTCCTCATGGACATCAATCTGGTCCTCTACTTCCATATCGTATCCTTCTAGCGCAACAATACACCACGTTAGATTTTTGAATTGCCTATGCAAAACATGAGACTCTATCCTCAATGCCAAGATGTTGATCGATCAATGAAGGTCATAGTTTTGTTGACATAGATCCCGAACAGTCTCAGGAAACTCCGGACTCATGTCTAGGCCATACCTTCTTCGAGGCATCGTAACGATAGGGACCGTACTGAATTAAGAAATTCAATAGGCTGCGCTCTGATACCACTTGATGGCGACGCCTATGAGGAACACGGGGAACGAGAATGAAATCGGACACTAACGCGCACAAATACTCACACGCTTCAAGCCAAAGCCTAAAGAAACTAACTACGACTGAATTTTGGGAAGCCGATTCAGGTATCCAAATGAACCAAAACGAAAATCTAACACATACAAATATTTTTAAAAACTATCCTAAACATGCAGCAAAAAATTAACTTATTCTAACCCATTCACGCTCATTGAAGTGTTTCACTGAACACTTGGTGAGCGCCTCAAAAACAAAATTTTGACGGTTTTTTCTTGAATTTTTCAACATGAAAAATTTGTGATAGTATGTATAGATTCAATTTTAAACAACGAATCGATCATTCAACATATATAATCAAATCTAATACGAATAACCCCAAATCAAAATTCAACTTAACAAAGATCAGATTCAATACAAATAAATATGAATTTCCAACGAAACAAAATCAGATTCAGCATGAAAATCTGATTAAACTCAAATAAGGGTCCAACACAATGAAATCAGATTCAACACCTATAAATGAGTCACAAATTAAGCGAAATTCTTGGTTGAGGAATTTTGACAAACACTTGGTGTGCAGATTCTGATTTTTTTCAGAGAACAAGTTCATTAGGTGCTGTCATGAAGATCAAACAAACAACATCCAAATCTGAAACAAACACACTCCAACGCAGATCAAAATGCAAAATACCTACGCAGCCAAAACAGAAACAGAAAAAAGAAAAACGGTGGTTAGGGAAGATGATGGAAAGAGAGAACCGTTAAAGGGGGTTCAAGTAAGGAGGGGGGTCTGGCCGATGGGGGAGGAGGCGACAGCTTCAGCGTTCACACGCTAGCTGAGGGCAACCGCTTCACAGTACATGAACACAGCATGCGAAAGGACCAAGGATGGTCGATGTCCGGCTGTCTTCCTGACGGGAGCTCTCGCATCTTCGAGCAGCTGCCAAGGAGGTGAATCGAAAGGAGTGCCTCCTTCACCATGCTCGCGAGTTCAGTGGAGATTTTTTTCTTCAACAGCAACAACCTGGGCTCCCTCACTGTCTGCCCTTTTTTTAACAACAAAGGAAGAGGGAAGAGAGAGAGAGAGGGAGAGAGATGTTGGGAGGCTCCTTGGTCTTCACACCACAACCCAAGGGAGCCAGCCCCACCCGTCTCCTCTTTTCTTTTCGAACAGCCAAAAGAAAAGGGAAGAAACGTTGGAGAGAGAGAGGCTTGTTTTGGCTTTCATCAAGTCGCTCAAGACACCCAATGGGGGTCTTGGGTCCAACGGGTGGGAGGCACATGAGTGCTCCTAGCTGGGTCAACTGGATCCAATCCAGACCCACCTAGGGTTAGATCAAACTGCCCAAATAAACCTGCAACACCCGCCGTTGTCCTAAATAGATTCTAAGGGCCAACAAAACTAACCTAATAAAAATAAAAATTGCAAATGCGTAAAAGAAATCTAATCTACTCAAAAATTGAGTTTCGGACTTCTCATGCTTGGCGTGAGCTGGGTTCGGGTAACCAGACTCAGGCTTGCCCAGATGCGCTGCATCAATTTGTGAGGGTTTAATACTAGTAAAAACCTTTTTTACTGCATAATGAGTGCATATTCTTCAAGAGAGTAAATACGGAAGATAATCCCTTTTCATTAAGGATCTATGGAGAGTGCATGTATCATATAGTCCACGTCACATGGATATGGATGTGGAAACAAGACAAAATGCAGATACACTTAGTACGATATGACAATTATAAAAAAATTGGACATAAGGATATACAGACCAGAGTTACCAGAAGCTTTGGGAATCCCGCTTCCCAAAAACTCGCTTCGAAAGCATGATACTCCTCTCTTCCGAAACTTTATGAGAATCTCGATTCTCTCACGCTTCTCCTATGCTTTCCACACACTTCATCTATTCTTCTTATATGTTCTCACTCTACTTTTCATGTTTTTTATGTGTTTCCTCACGCTTCTCACTAACTTCCATGCGCTTTCTCAAAATTGGCAATGATTATTTTTAGGTTTTACTAAAAATTTAATTCTTACACTAAACAATCATGAAATTTAAGAAGTCACTTTTATTTTAGTTTTTATTTGCGTTCCATTTTTATTCCATATCAATTCTTATATTGTTTTTTTTTTATTCCTCGCTTCCCACTTCCTATTCATTTTAAAATGCATCACGTCTTGCTTCCTAATCTGGCAACCTTGAATTACAGACCATAATCACCTATAGCGTTTAAGGTATTATCTCAGCAAGGGAATTTCTCATTGAGATTTTCAAAAGTTGAAAAATCTTGTGAGTTTAAAAAATTGAAAAGAACATAAATAATAACCAAAAAATAAGAAAATAAGTTTTGCCTTATTTTTTCATCCAGAAAATTTAAAGAAACAAGTTTTAAAAGGTTTTAAAAATATAAAAGAACCAAAAAATAGGAAATGAAAACTTAAAATATAAAAGAAAGTTTTTCCCCCAAAAATATCATGATATTATCACGATAATATTGCGATATTTTGAAAATATTGTGAGATATTACCTTTAATATCAGCTACCTTGAAATAGCCGATATTAAAGTGATATTTTCAAAATATCAGTGACACTAATACAGACACACACATATCTGTGTGTGCCAGTGTAATTTTTAACCTAAAGAAAAACATGAATATCATATCAAGTGCGAACTCTTGAACATCAATCCTGAATTACTATGATTAAAAACATGAAATAATAAAACTAAGTTAAAATTGAAATATGATGTAATTAATGAAAAATTTTAAAAGAAAAAGAAGACAAGTAAATGCAAACTAAGTAATGGAGATCATAGTAAAAGGAAATATATAAAATTGAAGATATAATGTTGACTGTGTCTGGCACTGTCCTTGTGTGTCCAAGTGTTGTGTTGTGTCGACATGGTTACACATGCTAAGTGAAGTGCCAATGTAACATTGGATATGGTACATGTTTCCTCTTTGTACCTTCATAACACAGCTAGCTGAAGCATATAATCTAAGATGTCTCTTTTGCAAGCATTATTCGAATCTGATCTGTTTGCAACCTTATCCACTATTATGTGATTGAATCCATGGAAGGTCATCTGCTCTTTCAAAACCTCCGAAGAAAGGATCTAAAGTTGAATGAAGTGAATGTGATCTTTCATTTGGTAAGGATAGAAGTTACAAAGTTATTCAAGGGAATTAACAAAAGAAAAACAAAGAAAAGAAGAAATCAACATTTCTATAAAAAAACATCTCAATCTGCTATTACCAATGTTTTTGTATATTTCCCATACTTAGATATTTTGTACAACTACAGTTACGTATCTGTTAAATAGTTTTTGTTGAAGAATCATCTGATAATGGTTGAATACTGCCAGGGCCTCACATCGACTGCAATTAAAAAGGGCGGACTCTCTTCTGGTGAGGTTGCTGGAGTATACAAATACAAGAATGCCACTATTGATATCAAAGTTGACACAGAATCCAATGTATGAATTTCGCCTGCTATTTTTTATGTATCCTTGATTTTGGTTACTCATTATTTTCATTATTTTTTTTTGTTTGCTAGATTTTTACAACAATCACCGTTTCAGAAATTCTGCCTTCGACAAAGACCATAGCTAGCATCAAGCTGCCTGATTATAATTCTGGCAAGGTGAACTTGATTCCGTTCTTCTTCTTCTTCTTCTTCTTCTTCTCTCTCTCAAATCTGCAATGGGATGGAAGAAGAATATTACAAGCAGCTCTTTTCATCTTAATTTTTTTGCTCTTTCAGCTGGAAGTACAATACTTCCATGACCATGCGGCTTTGAGTACAACTGTTGGTTTGAACTCGTCTCCTGCTATTGATCTTTCAGCAACAATTGGCACCAAAACTTTTGCCTTTGGTACTGAGGCAGGCTTTGATACAACCACTGGTAGTTTCACAAAGTGCAATGCTGGTATTAGTGTTACAAAGCCAGATTCTAGTGCCTCATTAATTCTGTAAGTCCATATCATCATGAACTTTGATGATGGAAAATTTACACTATAAAATCCTAAGATTTATCATTTCTTAATTGCAATATAAATCTAATAAAACATGAGAACTTCTCCAGGGCAGATAAAGGTGACACACTCAAGGCAGCCTATGTTCAAAGTGTTGATCATTCGCAAAGGACTTCAGCTGTTGCTGAGATGTCAAGAAGATTGTCTACCAATGAGAACACATTCACAGTTGGTGGATCACATGCGATTGATCAGCTGACTGTGATGAAGGCTCGGTTGAACAGCCATGGAAAGTTTGGCGCACTTCTGCAGCATGAATTGAAGCCCAAGTCAGTGCTGACCCTTTCGGGTGAGTTCAACACAAAGTCCCTGGACAAACAGCCTAAGTTTGGATTGGCCTTATCTCTTAAGCCATAATTTGCATTTGGTAAGATAGGACAACAAAGTTCTGTCCTCATTTTTTTTAAAGCAGTGATGTTGATCGAGTGAAGTTCAATAAATATTTTTCTGTAGTTTTAGGATATCAAACTGTTTGAAAATTGGGCTTTTTGTGGCCCACACTGGGTTAATTTTTTCAGTGGTTCTGAACAGCAGTACATTTGTAAAACTCATCTCATATGACTAAGCACCTTCTTGTGAGCTGCTCATATGTGCTTGCTTGTCTATTTGTTTCAGTTCAGAAGCGTACCTCTCTCTCTCTCTCTCTCCTTTAAGGATTTGTGTATGTAACAAAGCATCTGTCGGCTGCTGTATATTGAAAATTTGTTTACCGTGAACCCTGGTGCAAGCTGGAGATGCTTGATCACTAGAACAGTGATTCATAAAGGAAAACAGATTGAGGATCTCCATTACCGAGAATTTTCATAAAAAAATGCTTATGTGCTGGTACCTTGGCTCTAAATCGACTTGGATATTTATGCAGTAGGAAACAGTGGCAGATATCTTTCTTGGACACGATAGCTTCTTATGATAATCTTGGTGTGTTTAGCTTCCCTGTCTTTTGTGTTAAGGTCTCGTTGGGAGTAGTGAAAAGCTTTCACATGGGGAGTTGGTGGTTTGATTGTCTGAAGTTGGAAATGCTATCAATGACTTAGTAGGTATCCACATGGTTTCATTATTTCCTGCTGCTGACTTTCCTGCTGGGTTGGAAGCTGATAACCGCCTTGGTACAACTGCTCTGAGGGGCATCGGATGGGAAAATCAAGAACCATTGTTGTGGGTTTTGTTCTGATTGAGTGGTGCAAATTGGCTGGATCTGTGCTTTGGATACCCTGATAACAAGTTAACTCTTGACAGGCCCATGTTTCAACTTGGTTGATTAACTGTAGGAAAGCTAAAGATGGTGCCAGAGTTCAATTAATTTCTGATAACGAGAACAACCACAAGCTTTTCAATGGTGTTAGGGATATAACGATCAGTTGATTTCTTGGAGATCATGGGTCCACAGAATCATAACAAATGTTGGAGAATTTTCATCTGGAAACGGTTTTTATTTTTGATGTATTTATAATTTTTCATATGTGAATATATTTTGCATATTTTTAAGTTTGTATATATGCCTTTTTTTTCTGAAAACCAAGATTTTTGTTTGCTGATATTTTCTCAAAATAGTAATTTATGGGAGGCTAGCGCGACCTGTCATTCGACACACCCTTAAAGGAATCTGGAGCTGTTGTCATGACCATGCCAGTGTTGGTGGCACCATGAAAACCAGGCATCCAAGCATTGTGCAACACATGGAGCTGGTACTGTGGGCCCTTTCCAAAAACAGCAGTTACAGAGATTAAAAATGGTCATGTGATAAACTTGCTCAAGACTATCTGATCTCATGGAAGATAGGCATTGACATGGTGCTAGAAGGAATCCAGCTTATTTAGAGTATGAATTACATGAATGAAACTTGAAAAAGGCCTTAGGAATATCAGAACAGTAACTAATAAATCCCTCTTCGAGTTTGTTGCAAATCCCAATTTTGCTCTACGCTACGTTTGGTTGTTTTTTTATTGCCCAATTCAAAGGTGGTGTGTGTGTTTCTATTTCACGACAAATAAAAAGATTTAGCCTTTTTGGGAGCCTTGAATCGAGGTCGTGGTTTCCTCTGGTGCTCTTATGTTCTCTACTATTTGGAAGCAGTGGTGTTGCCAAAACACTGAATTGGGAATGGAGTTGGCAGCCTCAACGCCCCCATGGTGTTTTGGCAACCCTATCTTCAATACCACATTTTGGCAAAAACCATATTCTCACCACATGGAAATGGTTTTCCCATCTCAATGCAAGACTCCCAAATAACAACCAACGGGGGCTCTCCTTGTCTGGCAGGAGCAGTTAGTCCACGCCACCTTGTGTTGGGACGTTCCAAGTTCGAATCCCAATGGTATAGTTGTATAACTAGTAGGGGTCTGCCTAACCCCAGCTTTCTGGCGTAAAAAAAGACTCCCAAACAACTAAACGAGTAACCTAACATGCCATGAAGCTAATGGACCCAGCGACATTGCGAAATGGCAATGCTTTGTGGATACAGGGTGGAACTCAAGCAAGAGAATCATAGCTTACCTGAAGCTAATGGGCCTCAAAGAGTCAAAGAGCATAGCATCGATACGCGAAGAGTTTCGCTTCTCTCATGCTTTGATATTACTAATACGATTCGTTAAAAATGGCCTTTCTTTATGTTGAGCTCCAACCATAGTTCTTGTACATGTTATATTACCTATTTTCATGTAGAAGGTTATGTCACAAGGACACACCATTTTCACAGTGTTCCTAGTAACACGATCAGACATGCACAGACACAGGGACACGGATATTGACACGTACTGTTATTATTTTAATAATTTAATATTATTTCAATAAAAAAATAATTTTAATATTAAAATATCAAATATTTATTGTTTAAAAATAAAAAAAATCGTGTGTGCTTGTGCCATATTTTTCAAACACTTCTTGAACTTTCAAATTAAACGTGCTTCAAGTGTAGGGATGCAACCGGTCCGGATCCAGTATGCCACTTTTATGATATTTGGCTGTTCCAACCCGACCTGGATCTGACTTTTCTATGTATTTAGCTGATCCAGATCGTTTGCATCCTTAATCAACTATTCTCGTATCCGCATGTCGTTGTGAGATAGATAAAAGCATGAAGATACCATATAAGATCATGAGTTATAAAGGTTCATGCTTGAAGGGATCACACAAGAAACACAGACTGACTAAATATATCATGACTATCCACGCAAGAGGATGGAGGCCAGTAAACAACCAAGCAGTGGAAACTGTGGCAGAGTCAGGAATTTAACCTAGGTTTGGTATAAATACACAATGAAAAGGAAAAATAAATACTAGTAAACTATACAACATATTAAAAAAAATCAAATAGTAATGTTCTAAAACATACCTTTTATAATTGAGTTGTTGCTAATAGTGTCAAATATGTTCTCGTCGGAGGTAACTAAAACATCATTCATTCATTCATCTCAAATTCGGTTACACAATTGAGTCTTGATAATATTCATAGCTGAAAATGCCCTTTGAATACTTTTGTGATCACTAGAGTCAAAGCTAACATGATAAGTAGCTAATCCAGAGGAAACACATTATGCTTTTTAATCATTATCATTATTTCTGCAATCTCTATCAAGCATTTTTAATTTGAAAACCCTATATTGTGTTGCATATCAATGATGTATGTTTGTAGTTGATTGTCAATCTTCAATAAATCTGACATAGAAAAGTCTCTAGGATAAAATTTAGTAAGACTTATCAATTTTTTTTTTGTGAAATATAAAAAATAAAATTTTTGAACTTAAATATGCCACGGAAAGAAGTATCTATGTATTTGCTTCTTTAAAACAGTTGTTCAACTCTTGCAGCTGCATATCAATAACCCTATAAAATAATTTAATATGATAACAATGCAACACTATGATATTTTCAATCCTACATCTTGATCGTCCGTGAGGTCTTATGTTTGTCACAAAACACATTTTTTTTTCAAAAGAGAATCTCATTTATTATCTCTCATTTCTTGATTATGTTGTCTGAATATATTGTGCTTGCTTCATTGGGTTTTCACACTTCATCCATGCATTATTTATGACAACTATCAAGACCTCCAACATGCCCATCAAGTTTCTTCTTGTATTTTTAATGATCAAATCCTTGATAAATAAACGACTCTCCACTTCCTTGACCAACACAATTTGACTTGAAGAGAACAATACAAGTAAAATGCTGAATCTTTAGATTTGTTGTAGTCTAACCAAGCTTTGTACTAATCAAACCAAGCCTTGTTAAACAGTCATAATTTATTATCAAACTTCTTTTGCAAAAAAATGTGATTACGTGGTTGACACAAACCTCTTTGAAGATACTCTCTATGGATATTATCTTGTTTATTGGGATGATAATAAAAAATAGGAATACGAAGCCCAGGATCTACAGACAATTATGCTAGATTAATTTTTTTGACTTCGTTTCTCACATAATTTTCCTTTATCACATCTTATTTCTTTTTTATTTGAAGAAGATTGATGAGAAGCGGGCTTTCATATAACAAATTTATCCATCCCTATAAATTAAGAAATCAAATAAGAAAAAAGAAGAATAAAATAATAATCATTTATCATGTACACACTCACTTTTTAATAAAATAACATTAATTTGTATTTATATAATAATATAATTAAATAAAACATGCTTGATTATTTATCTAATCAAATCACTAAGCAATTAAAATGTTTCAAATTACTCCTAAAAAGATCATATATTAATGATTTGCAACAAGTATTTAACAAATGAATAAGAAATTGAATCAGTTCAAATATTCAAGATATATAAAGTGAAAATAATGAACTTTATAAATGTACTCACAATGATGAGTCTCTTTGATTTAGTTTAACAGAGCCTTTTGATAAATGAAGTCCAAAGTATAAAATATCAAGCCAATGACAACATTGAAAACATATTGATTAAACATTCATTATTGGTTGTTGCATTTATACTAATTGACAATGTTTGCATTTATGCTAATTGTCAAAAAAACAAAACCCATAATATTTTAACTAAAATCAAGCATTCATTATTGATCACTCATGGATTCATGCCTAATGTTAACTGAAAAATATATATAAAAAACCCTTAAACTATAACTAAATATTTATGCTATTTTATAAAAAACCAAATCAAAACTTGTAATCCTAACACCATTCATATATAGGCTAATTGAACAAAAAAAGGATCTAAAATTCTAACCAAAATCAAGCATGAAGTATCATGTTGAATGTTAAATAAAAAACAAAAAATACCTAATTAAATATTTATCTTATTTAAAAATAAATAAAAATCTAACTAAATATTCATGCTATTTAAAAAAACTAACTAGAAAATCTCAATCTAAATAAACTAACTAAAAAACCTTAATCTTAACAAACAACAAAAAAAACTAATTAACTAAATGCTATTTGAAAAAGCCTTAAAATCTAATTAAATATTTATGTTAATTAAAAAAAGTAACTAAAAAATCTCAACCCTAACAAACATTATTTGTATATATAGGATAATTGAAACAAAGAAACTAAACCTCCAAAATCAAGCATGTGAAATTATGTTTAATGTTGATTAAAAATAAATAAATATATAATTAAATATTCATCACATTAAAAAACCAAAATAAAAAAACTAAATGATAATTAAAAAAAACACAAAAATCCCTAAAACCTAATTGGATATTTATGCTATTAAAAAAATATAAATAAATAACCAAAATCCTAAGTCCTAAAAATAATTTCATATTATATGATAATTAAAAGAAAGAAATCATAGAACTATAACAATCCTAATGTTAATTATTTCAATTAATCTTAACTTAATTATGAATCATATGGAATCATGTTTCATGTTAATTAAAAGTAAAAAAAAAAACAAAAATAAACATTCATGATTCATCTCACTTGAAAAATAAAATCAAAAGCCTAAATGTTAATTGAAAAAAACTAAACTCGACGGTTGGCCACTCGATCCAGGGCGCATGTGGCATAGCTGAGTGATGTCTTCTTTTTGTTTTATGAAATATTTTTGAAAATATTTTTATATAAAAAGCAATGTGAAAACCATACACCAAATATAAAACCAGTTCTCACAAATGGTAGAGACCGGGTCGAACTCGGAGAACGGAGAATACTTTGTATTCAAACAAGCAATTAAACTATGCTTTATTGTCAAAATAGAAAAGTACGAGAAAAATAAAACTACTTTAACTATTACATCAAATGTTTACCCTACGCAGAGGGTTCAAAATGATTTTATTATAAACCTAAAAATTGAATTAAATTCTTAATTTTAAAAGAAAAGTAAAAGTGTCTTCTGCGCTCGCACCTCGTGTAGCGTATTGAATGCGTGCAACAAGATATCACTTGCTTGCTCGCTCCCACTCCACGCTTTCTTGCAAAACACAAAACTCACAGTAGCAACACAAGACAACTAATACTAAAAATGCGAAAATATACTAAGTGACACTAAATGCACAATATACGTAATGGCAAAGTATGCTAAATGCAAATATGAAATTGCAAAAATTGAAATGATAGGAATACTTGCGAAATGAAATTTAAAAATGCAAATTCACGAAATAAGAGGAAAGCACAAAACTAAAATGCAGTGTTTGAAATGCCAAATAAAATGTGAAATAAAATGATATGCTTAAAATGAACTACTGTAAAAATAAAATGAGAATGTTGTTTACCATTAATGACTGTGACCAATATCGTGAAAATGAACGTGAATATTGCCATGAAAATGAAATTCAATATCGTGAAGTGCAATACCGTGGAAAAGGGGCTGCCGTGAACAGAGATTTCACGGTAGCTATTTCACCGTGAAATCAGAGGATTTCACGGTGATGAAGAACTGACATTCACCGGAAAATCAAATACAGATGCAAATCAAAACATTGTCGTGAACATTCAAATGCAAAGCATGGCTTGAATTCACGACAGATCAAAACATTCAGCAACAAATCAGATGCAGATGCAAGACCTGGCATCAACCGGTGATTTCACAATGATTTCACCGTGACTGCAAGGTATTTCACGGTGAACCAGAGATTCACCATGAAATTTGATTCCGGCAGATCTGCTTTCACGGCAAAATAAATTCGGCGACAGCAGATCAGGTTCGGTGGATGCAGAGATGAGTCCGGCCTCACGACAGAGGAGATGAGAACCCGATGATGAAGGCTCAGATGTGAATCCACAGGATTCAGGTGCCGTGAATGTGAAATTCACGGTAACTGCTTCACCGTGAAGCAGAAGATTGGAGACATTCCGGCAGAGATAGCAGAGGGTTTCAGCAGAGGTCCGGCAAATCAAAATCTCTCCTGCTGCAGAACACGCCGAAATATGATTTCACGGCGACTGAGAGGCGCCGACAAATATGAAATTGCAGATATGAAATTGCAAATCCGGCAGAGACAGCAGCAGGTGCTTACAGAACGGCAGATCATGTCTGCTCTACCGGTGAACAAGAGCTTCAGAAATTGCAGATTCACAGTTCAATGAATTCAGGCGTGCAATGCTATTTAGATGCAATGAAATGCACGAATGATGCTAGATCAGGTGAGAAATGCACAGATGAATGAAAGAAAAAAATCTAAATGCAAATGACAATACATTGCATGCTGAAATGCTCCAAAATGAAGATCTGATCGAACAAACTCTAAAAATACTTTCAACAGAGGAAGATTAAACTTTTTTTTTGATTTTTTTTTTCTTTTAAAACAGATTCACTAATCTAAAACAAGATTTGAAAAAGAAGAAAAAGAGAAAGAGGGAATTCCGGAGGGAAGAGAGTGGGAGGTCATGGTAGATGCCTTTTCTCTTATCTACGTGGTTTTTTTATAAGTTTGAAGTTAACTCTAAATAATTTCAGAAATTTCAAAATGCTATACTACTAAACAAAAAGTTTATTTGCTAAAAACCTTAATTTCACTATCTTTTAGTAAAACTAAAAATTAAACCTATTCTAAACACATTTTTTTCATTATTTCTAGAACTTAACCTTCTAAATTATTTACAATTGATAAACTTTGAACTAAATTGCAAAATAAATGGATTTTCAAGCATTTTCTAATTTTTATTCTTTTTACACGTTTTCTCGAAACTAACAATAAACTTGAGATTTTAATGCATTTTTTCTACTGAAACATGCATAGTTTAATATGAATTAAACTCTAAAATGTATGCATGATCACTGAGGCCTTGACCCAACCTAAATAGGATAAGAGAGAGATAACCTGCATAACATGTGCCAGAGGCCATGGTCGGATGACAACTTGTCGAAGGTGATGGTGCTTTAGCCTTTTAGGGAGAAATCGAGAAAGAGTGAGTCTAGAGCCAGAGGACCAGAGAGAACGTGGAGAGAGGGAGATATGGGGTCAAGGTTGGGGGGAGCACTAAGAGAATGTCTAGAGAGAGACATGGGCTTAGATCGAAGGTGGGCACACTTTGTGCCTTTGGGTTGGAGTCAAGGCACTTTTTTGAATCAACCTAAATTAAACCTCAAAGGGGTTTTTTTTTTGGCCTGGCTCTAATGTGGCTTCGTTGCTGGGTTGGGGGGAGTGCATAGGGAACACCGAGAAAGGGAGACGCGGGGTCAGATTGGAGGTGGGGTACACTTGATGCCTTTGAGTCGGGGTCTGGCACTTTCCGGGTTAGAGTGGGCACTGAATATATATCTCAAAAGAGAGATTTTTTAGGCTAGGGTGGGCACACGCCCACCCTTGCCCTAATGTAGCAATGCCATTGAGTGGAAGATTGGCTTGTAGATTATATTGGCAGTCATTGTCAGCTAGGGCTGGTAAACAAGCTGAAGGAGCCAAACTTTTCTTGTCTGAGATTTGTGCTCATTACATATTTGAGCCTAAGAGCAAGCTCATTCTGTCATAGTCACAAGCATAGTATTGTGCAACTCGCCATGAGCACGAGTCAAGTTCGAGTTGGTTTATTAATATATATATATATATATATATATAGTAACTTGTATCTTCAAACACATAAAGTATTTGAAGATATGTTGGATGAACCATCACCGCCGTTGATCGTGCATGATCAAACGACGATGATTCATCATTTTTTTGCTCACTCTGGAGATTTAGTAGCGGTCTTTACCGCCACTAAATCTTTAGGTGAAAAACAAAGATTTAGTGGCAATACAAAACCGCCGCTAAATCATCTTTAAAAAAAAATGCATGGTGTTACACCTCGCATTCGAATGAGTTTAAAGGAAAACTCGTTCGAAGATACAGGTTTTTCTATATATATATTGTAAAGAGGAATAATGAAGAAAGATTGAACTTTAAAGATTGTTCAGATAGTCTTGTTTTTAAAGAACGATAAAGAGAAGAATTGAACTCTCAACCTCTTGTATCTCAATCATTCCAAATAACCAATTTAGTATGAATTATTATATGGTGTGCATATTATAAAACATGTACATATTGTGCTTAGAGGCCTACCTAATTAAGGCTAGCCTGAAAAGATTCAACCACACGATTTCTGAGAAGGCACACACACATAGGGAAATATATTTTTATGTGGTTCAGTCTTTATCGTGACCTAAGTCCATAGGAAATTCTCTCAACTTGACACAAAGATGGAGGATGATACCTTTATTTAAATAATCACATACAAGAGATAGTTCCCTTATTTGATTGGGTCTCTCATTAGTACAATCCACCTTGAAAGGACTCTACAATTCATAAGCTTCATACAAGATTGATTTCCCTAATGGAGAGGAGTCTGACTAGGCATCCCACCTGGAGGTAGTGTCTTTTGGTCAGGAATTTCCATACAAAGAGACCTGCTGCTGCTGAGAAACCTTGTCTCTCTAAGATTCATCATATGGGACTCTATACCCACGTTGGGTCTTGGATTTGGGCAGAAGTCTATTGGATTAGCTGAATGAAAGTTTGTTTCCTTAACACGCCCCCTCAAGTTGATCTCTTTGAGATTAAACTTGTCTCTAAGCTGATTGAACTTTGGCCATGCTAGAGGTTTGGTGAGGATATCAACCACTTGATCTTGTGAAGGGATAAACTTCACATTAATATCACCTCTGGAAACATTTTTTGAACAAACTGATAGTCAATTTCAATATGTTTAGTTCAAGCATGAAATACATGATTAGCAACTAAATATGTGGTGCCTAGATTGTCACACTATAAATTTGGTGCTTCTTCAGATGTCACATTCAGCTCTACCTGCAACTGCTTGAGCCAACTAAGCTCAAAAATTGCTTCTGCCACTGCCTTATACTTAGCTTCTATACTAGACTTGACAATTGTATGTTGTTTGATGGAGCTTCAAGACAAGAAATTTGGTTGTATGAAGGTCAAGTAATCACCGGTAGATTTATGATCATCTGGGCACCCTACCCAATGAACATCAGAGTACGCAGACAAAACAGAGATTTTGATTGTTGAATTTACAAACCCATATTTAAGGTTCCTTTAAGATATCTCAAAATTTGTTTTACGTACATGCACCCAATGACCTTCAATATGTTCAGGCACAAATTGATAGGCTTTATTGGTCGAGTAGGCTATATATGGCATGTGAAGGTGACGTACTGCAAATCCCCAATGATGCTTTTGAACTAAGTTGCGCCTTCTAATAGAGTACCATCATGCTTAGAAAGAACCACATTAGGATCAACAAGAGTAAAGATAGGTTTGCAGTTTGTCATGAATTAACCAAAAGATCTAGAATATATATTTTTTGGCATAACAGTATCTCTGAGGGCTCGTGAATCACCTCAATCCTAAGAAAGTAATGTAGATTACCTAAGTCCTTGATAGAAAATTCACTGCCAAATCATAGATAACCTATCTAACATTCTCATACGAGTTTCCTGTAATAATAATAAAATATATGTGAACAAACATGTGAAAACCATTCTTATGGCAGATGAACATGGACTAATCAACTTTGGATTCAATAAATCTCAACTTTTCTAGGTACACATAAAGTCTCTCAAACTGTGTTCAAGGAGGTTGTTTCAACCCATAGATGACACTATTGAACTTATGTACAAAATTAGGATGAATCTTATATTTAAAACTAGGGGATTGATTCATATAAACTTCTTTTAAAATACATGTAGAAAAGCATTATTAACATCTAATTGATGAATGAGTCATCCTAAGCTAACAACAACACATAAAACCATCAAGACAGGTGTGAGTTTAATGACAGGGTTGAAGGTTTCAAAATAGTCGACCACCTCTTGTTGACTCTATCCCTTGGTTACTAGGTGTGCCTTATACTGAGCTATGGTTACATCTGAATGTCTTTTAACCTTATAGATCCACTTACACCCAACAAGATTTGTGACTTTATCATAAAGGACAAGGGTCCAAGTTTTGGTTTGGTGAAGATCTTTGATTTCTTCTTCCATTGCATGACACCATTTAGATTAATAAAAAGTTGACTAAAGGATGATGGTTCTTGATCATCTTGACTCAATTCACTTAAGAGAGAAATGAGATATTTGGAACTAAAAAATAATCTAGGTTTTAATGTACCATCTTGGGAACTTATAACCATATGATGGGATCTGGGGGCGCAAGACTTGAGAGAGCAGCTAATGGTTCAATGCTTGGAGGAAAGAGTTCGATCATGACACACTCACTTGCAAGACTAGATTGGTCAGACAGATCAAGAGGTAATACAGTTTCTGGGCTGGATACATGAGACAATTCAGCTGGTAACACACTTTTAACGTGACTGGGTAATAATATTGGGTTCATAGGTGGATTCTCTTATAGAGTCTCAATGAAAGTTAGATTCTTAATAGGACTAGATTTCTAACTCTATATCCACTTGGACCCTTGCATTATAACAAGCTCTTTCTTTCCAGCATAAAAAAAAAATCTTTTATGAAGACAACATGTCTTGACATAAACGTGTTATTGGTCATAAGATCATACCAAATATATCCTTTGTAGCTTACACAATATACTAAAAAATGCAAGGCTTGAACTTTGGATCGAGTTTGGACTTGGCATAATGAACCAAATACAGATAACAAGCACATCTAAAAAAATTTAGATGATCATACCCAGACACACATTTTAAGAGAACTTCATATAGTTATTTCTAGTTAAGATTTGGTATAGGAAACTGATTAATGAGGTACACAACTGTTCCAAAAGCATCTACCCAAAATTTATGTTCTAGGGAAGAATGATACAATAAAGTCAGCTCAGTTTCAACATGTGTTTTTTCTTTCTACATCATTTTGTTTGAGAGTGTGAGACAACCAACATTTATTACCACACTCATTTAAAAACTGTGTAAAGCTCTCACTGACAAATTCTCTTCCACCATCACTATGGAATATCTTGACTTGGCTATCAAGTTGCTTTTCCATAATATTTTTAAAATTTATAAATCATGAAAGAGCATCATACATTTGGCTAGAGAAAATAGCCATAAAGATTTAGAAAAATTATCAACAAGCAAGAGATAAAAATAGTATCCTTCATGAGAAGGTGTCAATATAGGGCCCTAGAGATCTGCATGAATCAACTCTAAAGGGTTTGCGTAGAAAATTCAGCACTAGCAAAGGGAAACTTGTAAAATTTACAATTTGTACAAGTCGAACATAAATCAAATTCATTCTTTTTATCATAAAAAATTTTTTTTATTGTTCACTAATTAATGTTTCCAAAACTTTAACCCCGGGATGACCCAACCTGTAGTTCCATACTTCATCAGAACATCTAAATTTATTTGGGCTAACAGTAGCAAAGCTGGCTTTAAGAGACCAATTTTCTTGTCCTCGTTGTCCTTCTGGACATGGGTAATGTCCTCTCTTACTCGGTCATCTTAGGAGAGTAGTCCCACTCCGTATATCCTTAACACAAAAGTCATTAGTATCAAACTAAAATAAGTAATGATTATCATAAGAAAACTTAGCTATAGACAATAAATTTCTCTTAATAGTGAGAACATGAAGAACATTTGATTGCTTAAAACACTTAATTCCATACCACTTTAATTGGAGATAGGCAATTGTGAATCACTTCCTACCATAACACCATCTGTCTCGTGATATTCACTCTTGTCAGATCTTATGAAGTTACATGGTGTGTGACCTTCATATTGGGGTACCACATAGAATTTTGCCTATTATTGAGCGCAATGGCAACATATGCTTTTGGTATGTCATAGCACATGAGAGCTATATGATTTTGTGATCACAAAATTAGCAAATGACCTGATCATCTCTCTAGTCACATTGTGACACCTTGGACTATACTTGAGGATTTTGAAAATTCTGGAAGAAGGGATTGAAATGTCCCCCTCTTCCTCTACCACCATGGCCACCACGGTCTCTATCATGCCCTTTTGAGAGAAAAAGGCAGTGGTAGATGATTCAACTAGTTGGGGAGACTTCATATTCAACATTTGAAGTTTTTTCTTGATTTAGAAGTAAACCAAAATCTCAAAAAACTTAGGCAACTTATTGAGAGCTGTGGTTATAAAACTTTCATAATCTTGGGAGAGACAATTAAGAGTAAACTGAACCAAGTCTCCATCATCAACATGTTCATTAAATATGCACAAAGAATCCGCAAGGACCTTGACATGATTCAAGTACTCCAACATAGACTTTTCCTCATTTTTCATGTTTTGGAGGTCACACTTTAATTGAAAAATACAAATACTCAAGTGAGAGGCATATGATTGTTATGATGCAATCCATGCTTCCTTGGCAGATGAAACACGGATAATATGTGCCAATACAACTTATGTAACTGTGAGCTTTATCCAACTCAATGCAAGTTGGTCAGCCCATTTTCATGAAATAAGATCTAGACTTGGTAACAACTCACCTTCTCTAATATATGAATTTGGTGTAGGAAAGGAGCCATCTACATATTTGATAAGGTTATAACTATATATCACAGACTCGATGTGGGAGCGCCACAACAGATAATTGTCTTTGTCCAGCTTGATGGACGCTAGAGAGGAAAATGCATTGAATTTAATTGCAAGGTTGGGACTTAGAGAAGAAGAGCTTGCTAAGCTTGTTGCCATATCAATCAATGACTCAAAGAGCACACTACGATCATAATTTTGTAAGGGCTAGACTCAGATCTGATACCATGAAAAGATTCAATCACACAATTTTTTAGAAGGCACACACACACAGAGGGAAACACATTTTACGTGGTTTGGTTTACGTGACCTACATCCACGAGAAACACTTTCTTTTTCTCTCTACTTGATGCAGAAAGGGAGGAGGATACCTTTATTTAAATAATCACATACAAGAGAGAGTTTTCTTATTTGATTGGGTCTCTCATTAGTATAATTAAGCGACTCTACAATTCATAAGCTTGTTAGAGTCCATACAAGATTGATTTCCCTCATGGAGAAATGTTTTACTGTGCGTCCCACCTGAGGTTGGTGTCTTCTGGTCAGGAGTCTCCATATAAAGAGACCTCCTACTGCTGGGAATCCTTGTCTCTCTAGGATTCATTGTATGGGATTCTGTGGCCATGTTGGATCCTGGATCTGGGTAGGAATTTACTGGATCAGCTGAATGCATGTCTGTTTCCTTAACAGAACTGAGTCAACCGTAAGAGCCCTTATTGATGGAGCTCATATCAACCTAAGCATGAGTCTAGCTCATTACTGAACCTAACCTAGCCAAAGTTATGAGCGGCTTGGTTCATTTATCAGCCCTACCAGTCACTATTCTTTTAGTCATTGACCTGGTGGTTGCAGATAGAATTTGAAGATACAACATCGTGTTCTGAAGCATGCAAGGAAAGGGTCAGGTGCTTGCTGCATGTGACGCTTGAAAAAAGGGGTTTAAACTGGTTAATCTAGACCCAAATCATGGTTTATTCAGTTATAGATCCAACTTTTAGAACGGTAAGTATGAACTGGATAAAAAATGTGGTCGGATCCAGATCCATTATTTGCATAGTAAATGGAGTAAACGAAAAACTGTATTCCAGATGTTGAATCAAAAGGTAACTCCGACAAAAACAAATCAAACAGACCATGTTTTTTTAAAATCGGAATCCAAAATATTTTGTGGATCTGGGTTAGAAGTCTAAGTATATCTATCCTTGAAAATATCTTGATTTTCTCCATAAATTCAAAGTCTGATATTATCTTGAAGACCTACTGTAGTTGAAAAATCTCTTCAAAATATGTTGGGCATCATCCCTTCCTTTGTGGATCAAGAGTAATTTCACCTTCATATTTGCATGCCGTTGCTCTCTTTGATCTAAATTGGGTCAGTTGTCAGGCTTCAGACTTGTACCACTGATGCCCATGATCTACCAGAGCAGAACCAGTGATTAGGCTCGAGTACCCAGGGTAGATAATGAGATATGGTTAGGTGATCGGGTCGAGTACCCAGGGTAGATAATGAGATATGGTTAGGTGATTGGGTCGAGTACCTTGTAGTACTTGTGCTACACAAAGCACAGAAAAATCGCTGCATGCATGTGTACGTAGTGAATATCACTGCATGCATAGTGATTTTCTGTGTTTGTGTTTTACACAAAAAATCCCTGCACGTATTAATGATTTTCTGTGCTTTGTGTGGCCCGAGTACTTTGTAAAGTACTCGACCCAATCACCTAACCACGTCTCGTGATGGGGGAGCATTTCCTAGGTCACTCAGCCATAAAAATGAATCAGGTTCAAGATTATGTGTTCACCCTATGTTTATAAGCAGACTGAATGGAGTGAACTTAAGCATCTCTTGACTAGCCTATCCCTATTGTTAATTGAGTGCCTTTTCTTAAAGTTACAGTTGATATCAACATCAACCAAACCTTTCTTTTTTATAAAGTCAAGCTTTAATAGTTTCTAATTAAAGTAGGACTTCTTAAAATTATGGAGATCTAAAAGATACTAAAATTAAAATACAACAAATACAAATTTGAATGTCCCATAATTTGAAAGATAGGATTCTAGAAATCCTATATATTTGACCTTTCTTTCTTGATAAAGTCAAACTTTAATAGTTAATTACTAATTTAAGTATGACTTCTTAAAATTATGGAGATCTAAAAGATACTGAAATTAAAAACCAACAAATACAAATTTGAATGTCCCATAATTTGAAAGATGGGAATCTAGAAATCCTATATATTTGGCAACGATCCAGCTTGACTTTACACACACACACACACAAATTGGTATATGCTCACTCGTTAGGTGATCAAACAAAGGCAAATCACGCTGACCGCGATGGATGCTCAACATATTTTTTTGCACAAACACTACAAAAAACCTGTGGATTAACGACGACCTAAATTTGTCGCTAATCCGTTGCTAATCCATCGCTAAACAATTTAGTGACGGATTAGAGACGGATAGCTTTCATCGCAATTTTTTTGACACTAAGTAGCGATAAAACTTATCCGTCGCTACTTTCGTTGCTAATTTGCGATGGATTAACGATGGAAATGATCCGTCGTGAGTCTGTCACTATTTTAAATTAGCGATGGATAATATCCGTCGCGAGTCCTTCGCTATTTTAAATTAGGGACAAATAATATCCGTCACTAATCCGTCGCTAAATTTAAAAAAAAAAAACTTTACACCCTGTCGGGCGATATTTCGACAGCAATAGGCCGGACTTGGACTGATTCGTCGGCGGCGACAATGGCGGAGGAAGACGACCCACCACCAGATCCCAGCAAGCCGTGCTCCCTCGGCCCCAAGATCTCTGATTGGGTCTCGCAGAGGTCGGAATGGACCGATCTCGTTGTTGACGGCCATGACGGAGACGAGGCCGATGTCAGGGCGGATGGCGTCGCAGAGGTGGTCGAGGTCGAGGAGGCCGTCGGAGCCGATGGGGAGGTGGGTGGCGTGGAAGCGACCTGCTCCTTGGCGCGCTCGATCGCCTCATCCGACTCCCAGTCGTAGAGGTGAGTGCGGGAATGGGGGTTGCCGAAGCGGCCAGTGAAGAAGGGCATCATTGCGCCCAACACCCGTGGGTCCACTGGCGACATCGCCTGCATGTCCAGGTACAGCGGCCGCCCCGTGATCCGCACACCCTTTATTGAGATTCCCCCACCCTCCTCTGTTGCACCGGAGTTGGGCGACGGCTCGACGACCGTCGCGACGGTCGACATCGACCAACGGGATCGTTCGCCGACCTTATGGCGGCAAGCATGAGGCTTCGCTTCATCGGTCAGCGGGATCATCGGCCAGCGGGATCGTCCGGCGAGCCTTGCCAGTGGTCGCTTGACCTCCTCGATGCCAGGGATCCGATGGGGCTGAAGGGGAAGATCAGGAAAATTGCTCACAAGAACGCTCATTTGGGAACAGTTTAAATTTCACATCAGTTTAAATTTTGAATGGGGGAGAGAGGGAAAATTTTGTGCCTTAGGTGAGACAGTTTAAATAAAAAAGTAGCAACAAAATTAGTGAGGGAATTTTTCTGCCGCTAATTCGTCGCTAATTAGCGACATAATATTTCCCTCGCTAATTCCGTCTCTAAGTTCCTACAGTTTTTGCAATGAAAATTTTTTGTCGTCTATCTGTCGATAATTAGCGACGGATTTGAGACAAAATTTGTATCGTCGCTAATTTTAAAAACATTTCAAAGATTGGCGACGGATAATGTTCTCTCGCTAAGTCCGTCGCTAATTTATGACGAAAAAAAATGAATCGCAAATATCCGTCGCTAATGAGGGTTTTTCTTGTAGTGAAAAAGACTTTTACTGGCACTAAAATAGCGCCAATAAAAGTCTAAGCTAATACTTTTAGACTTTTACCGATGCTAATTTTAGCACCAGTAAAAGTCTAAGCCAACACTTTTAGACTTTTACAGATGCTATTTTAGCATCAGTAAAAGTCTATTTTCGCAAAACGAATGTTGAGCATCCAATCATGCTGCGCGATAGAGACTCAACATGAGTGACCTTCGTTTGAGCAACTATGCATCTCTCTCTCTCTATCTATCTATCTATCTATATATATATATATATATATATATATATATTCCATAAAAACTTTGTTTAACCAAGGCGGGGTGTGGGGGTGAGGCGCTCCATGTGGTTGGTAGGACTCTCTGTGGTGTGACATTGAATAATAACTCGTGGGGGTCTGCCTAACCCCAACTTGCCTTAAAAAAAAAACTTTGTTGAACCAATATATTGTCATATGCTCTAATAATAGATCACATGTTTGACTGTCAAGGTTCATTTAACTAATCCTATCTTAAATATAACTAGTTTGTGTATACCAAAATGTTTAATTGACCCCAAAAACAATTGTGGGTCTACTAGAAGCATGTGTATAGAATGTTTTACAGTTTCTGCTGGGTCTTAAACAATTTCTCAATGCATCATGATTAAGTTTATTTCTTGACGGTCTTATCTTCAAGAGACTACTATTGAAATACATGCGACTTTTCATGAATATTCTTATAAATAATAAATGGATAATGATAATAAGAGGTATGAAATAAATAAATTAGATTTTAGAAAAAAAAATGACTAAATTGACCTACCGACCCTAGTGAAAGTCACTCTTAAAATTAATTTCAGTAAAAATGACATTTCTAAGAAAAGAATTTAGATAATTATGATAAATTAATCATTTGAAAGAATTTCCTATGAATTTGAAATAATTTGGTTTAGTGTCATTCTATATAAAATTTAGTTTTAGAAATTTAGAAATCCAAAATACCAAATAAAGATAATTAATAAATTAAATATTATAGAATGAAAATTTAGATTTAAACAAATTATATAAATTAGTAGAGGTCTATAGCTGGAGCATCCCTATGGGGACCATCCTATGTAACACCTCAAGTTAGTTTGAAAAAAAAAATGTTAAAGCTTTAAAAACAAAAGAGAATTTTAAAAGCTTTTTAAAACCAAATAGGAGAAAACAAAGTCAAAACTTTTCAATTTACATGGAAACCCTCCCAAGGGGGGGGGGGGGGTGGTCTCATCCTAAAAGATTCTAGGATGGGTTGATAAGCCAAAGAAGAAAAAAACAAAGATATGAGAAGTTTGAAAAAAAAAAAGAAAAAAAATAAATGAGAAAAAAAGACTTAGTCAAATTGCTTGCCAAGCAAGCAAGGATGACTATTTTAAAAAATTGAATAGCTAAGTAAGAAGAAAAAATATAATGCATATAAAAAAAATAAAGGCTTAAAAAAATTAAGAAAAGGAATAGAAAGAAAGTGAAAAGTTTTATTCAATGGATGAGATTCAATCTCAGCACCTCGAGAGAGACAATGGAGGTAGGGCTCTATAAAAGAGAGGGTGGGACTCATGTCCCCCTTATTTGCCCCTTTTGAAAAAAATTGTTTCTTCTCTCTATCTCTATCTTCTTCTTTTTCTTCTTTTTCTTCTTTTTCTTCTTCTTCCTTTTTCTTAAGTTTTCCTCTTTAACATCACAAAGAGGATTGTATCAAATGTTGGAGGGAGGCTGAGCATTGGGCTGTAGCCACCACACAAAGGGAAGGAGGCAAATCGAGTAGAGAAACTAGTCTTTCAGAGAGTAGAGTTGCTATTTTCGCAAAAAGGCAAAGAGTTCTATTCTTTACCCGTAGATCGAAACTCATATGCACGAGTATATTCTGATTCTAAATAGATAAACCCTACATCATGTGAGGATTTGATGTTGGATCTATCATATTTAGAGTAGAGTCAGTTTTTCAGATTGAAAACACTTTCAAAAACTCGATTATCACTAGAATCAGTTTTGAGGATTTAGAATAAAATTGGGTTGTATACACATATGCACGTATACCTATTGAATCTGATATGTATACACCTATGTACGTGTGAGAAAGACTGATATAGAGTATTAGCTAGCAATATATATGTGCATTTTAGCTGAATACTGGCAAAATGGGTATAGCCGATTAGCCTAATTTTGATACACTAATGGTTTTCGAATGAAAACCTTTTATAAATCCAAAAGGGTGTGAAAGAAGTAGGGATTGTTCAGATCCCACAGTAGGAGTCAATTCAGTCCCTAGAAAAAAAAAGAATTTGAGAATGCATAGGATTATGCAAAATGTATGTGTTAGTGTATTTGAGAAAAAAATGGCTTTTGAGTTCAATAGGAGGATGTAATTATTTTTTGTAAAACAAGTTAGCGTTCTTGCTTTATTTCTCTCATTCATGGTATATGTTGTCAATAATAAAACATTGAAAATATACAATGGTTGTTGTGAAAAAAAATGTAAATGCATGAAATTAGGAAACATACCAAAATTTTTTTTTGAGAAAATAGTTTTCAGTGGGACAGATCAATTTCTCGGTTTAATGGATATGGAAATAGGATTTGTCTGCAAGAAAATATAAAATTTCTCGTTATTGTATATATTTGACTATTTCTGAAAATTTAATTTGGTTTGTCTATTTCTGATCCTCTGAATGCATATTTCTCGTTATTGTATATATTTGACTTAACATCAGTCTGGTAAATTATTTGTAGCTCCTTTATTTAGAGGAGTTTTTATAAACAATTTACTACGTTAGAAAGCAAAAAAAAATTCAAACAATCTGTAAAATTTTAGGCTTTGTTCTTGAAGTGCATCGAACAATGACAGTCAAAATATAAAAGTATAAGCAAACACTAAATCGGTCGTATCTTCCTCGTTCGGAGGTATTTTTATGAATGATTTATGACATCTGTAAGCTGATAAAATTTTCTATAATCTTTTAGAAATTCAGCTCTACCCATAAATTCTACACAGTTTTGTGATAGTCATAATAGTAAGACAGTTTGGAGGTCCGATGGATCCTGAATCGGCTAAAAAATAGGTTACCGACGTATGTGTACCTTATCGATATTCGAATATGATTTTATGCTAAAGTGAATGGTTCTGCATATATAATTTCATACTGATTGTATATAGGTATTGAGTGTCCATATAGGGCACGATTTGAATATGGTGCTTGTGGCAAAAATTACTTTCATTGCAAATTGATATCAGAGTGAATGAAATATGCATGAAATATGAATATTTTTGGGGTGCATCTATTTGCTTACGGCCAATGCTAAAGTCAAAAAATATATAAATGTTCAATAATACATGGTTGTTAAACTGCATTTGAAGTATGTGCATCCATGAGCCCAAAAGGGGCCAAATCCTTAAAGTAGATTTATAGTGTGAAATGCATGGACTTAATGAATTAAAGAGGCTAATCATGCAACACTAAAGACTGATGCTTACAAGGAAAGGATAAGTGATATGTTTGACTTTATTGATATTATTTTTTTGAGTATAGAAGGTTGCTCATCCCCAACCACAAAGATAAAGGAAGCCTCCACAATAAATTATAGTATGGATGGTAAGATACTCATGAGTGAAAAACTCATGTATCAGATAGATGATGTTAGGAGCGCTTTCTCGATACGCTCATCCTTCACCCGTAGGATTGGTGAAAGGTGTTCAATCAGGCCAAAGCCATAATTATATAAAAACACTCATACACCATGGCCTTGGTCTATGCTTAAGACTGTGCTCGTACCCACGGGGCTAAAAAGTGAAACCTAAATTGACTATATATTTAGTTAGTCTTGGCATGCATCATTTAAAAAGAAAATCTAATTAAAGATAATAAAGTCACTCATGCATAAACAGTTGATCATTCTGTAATGCTAAGTGCATGCATTATTAACTGCTCATGCATATTTAAATGTTCATGGATATATAATTGCTTATGATTGAAAAAAATATGCAAGTATCTATGATTGGTATTCGTGTGAAGCATTGCAATATACACATCTTTAAAGTGCTGATAGATATCTGCGTGTGTAAGTCTAAGAATATTCTTTTACATGCTTGTTTAAATTTACGTATATTGAATAATACTTTTCTATTGAGGACTTGTCACTACAACAAGGCAGTAGATTAGCGACGACCACATTCCGTCGCTAATCCGTCGCTAACATGGTTAGCGACGGATTAGCGACAACGAGGCGACAGTATGCTTACGTCGCGAATATTTCGACGCTAACTGGCGACAGAATTATTCTGTCGCCAGGTCCGTCGCTAATTGCGACGGAATAACGAGCACTATATTCCGTCGCCAATCCGCCGGTACTCAACGTCGACCACCGCTTGGTGACGGATTTACTTCCGTCGCTATGCCGTCGCTATATTAATATGAATAGCGACGGATGGTTTCGTCGCTAATCCGTCGCAAACACGAAAAAAATTAAAAAAAAATTATTTGAAAATTAATTACCGAGAACTGTACAATTTCTATTTCCTGTACAATTTATATTTCCTGTAAATAAAAAACAAACCACACAAAAAAATTCATATAACAAGAATCTACAACAATTAATCGTTCCACCTTAAAATTAAGAAGTTTAATTATTTACAATTCAACAATTACAATTAGGAAAAATAAAAAAAATAGAACTTCTTCAACACAGTCCTCTAATCATCGCCAAGATTTTGTGCGTCTTCTTGTTCATTGTCTTTATCTGTCCCTTCAGCTCCACTACCCTGATTATCGCTAGCAGCCTACACAAGAAAAGAACAGTCAGTATTGATAAACAAAATATAATAAAATAAATTACACACTATATGTGATTCTATCATGTGTTCATGTGTGATCTAAGGCAATAAAAAAACTCTATATGTGATTCTATCATGCTCATATGTGCTCTAAGGCAGCCAAAAAATTGAATATGTGATTATAGCATGTTCATATGTGTTCTAAGGCATCTAAAAAAACTCTATATGTGATTCTACCATGCTCAGATGTGCTTTAAGGCAGGCAAAAAACTATATATGTGATTCGATCATGCTCGTATGTGTGCTAAGGCAGTAAAAAAATTGAATATGTGAATATAGCATGCTCATATGTGCTCTAAGGCAGGCAAAGCCAAAAATTTTATATGTGATTCTATCATAAATGATATATAACATGTTCATATATGTTCTAAGGCAGTAAAAAAACACTATATGTTATTATAGCATGCTCATATGTGTGCTAAGGCAGTCAAAAAACTGAATATGTGATTATAATATGCTCATATGTGTTCTTAGGCAGTCAAAAAACTGAATATGTGATTATAGCATGCTCATATGTGTTATAATGCAGTCAAAAAAACTTTATATGTGATTCTATCATGCTCATATGTGCTCTAAGGCAGACAAAAAGTTATATATATATATATATGATTCTATCATGCTCATATGTGTGCTAAGGCAGTAAAAAAATTGAATATGTAAATATAGCATGCTCATATGTGCTCTAAGGCAGGCAAAGCCAAAAATTTTATATGTGATTCTATCATAAATGATATATAACATGTTCATATGTGTTCTAAGGCAGTCAAAAAATTGAATATGTGATTATAGCATGTTCATATGTGTTCTAAGGCATCTAAAAAAACTCTATATGTGATTCTACCATGCTCAGATGTGCTTTAAGGCAGGCAAAAAACTATATATGTGATTCGATCATGCTCGTATGTGTGCTAAGGCAGTCAAAAAATTGAATATGTGAATATAGCATGCTCATATGTGCTCTAAGGCAGTCAAAAAACTGAATATGTGATTATACCTGAGAGGGACCTGGAATCGAAGATCCCCTATCCTGAACAGCGGCCTTGATCTCATTTCGGAGAAAGGGGGCGACAGTGTATTGAAAGTAGTTATTCAGTGATTCATTAATGATCTCGCGTACATCATCACCAGAAAGAATAGTCGGCTGCTTGGAGCTTATGTCAGCGCAAGAAGTCGGTGAGCCGTAACTGGAAGAACCAATAACTGGTGAAGTGTTCATATTACTCCCAAACCCGAACACGCGACCTTTTTGGGGTTCACCTGCTGCAGTCACCCATGCTGTATGATCAAATGATGGATGCTGAGTAGCGTCTTCGCCATATCGCTCTACCATTTGTTGCTCATATGCCTCCTACAAAATAATGTTTAAAGTATTTATTAATAATTAATGATAACATTATGATAACTTGCATATATATTGCAATGATTATTAATAGAATTAATACATACCGTTGTCGTTCTCGCCTTCTCTGATACGAAGACTCCCGTGGTCTTCCGTTTATGTGTTTCTACAAACACATCCTTATATGGTACACTGCCTCCTTTTTCTGCTTCCTGCGAAGTTAAATGACAAAAGATTTAGTACACAAGTTTGCAACAATACTTATAAAATTAATATTATATATTGATGAGTTACCATTTTCTTTAGGTGGCTCCCAAATGTCTTAGATCCACCTGTGTGTAGATGGGCTTTGGGCATCTTCGATCGATTTTGTGGAGCCTTCGCAGAGCGATTTTTAAATGCATCTCCCGCCCACTTATCGCATATTTCATCCCAGTAATCTCTCCTGATAGTAATAGGACCATGGCCCTTCCACAATAATGGATCATCTACTACGCCAGATGCTTTTTTTGTTGCAGTCTTCATAGTGTGCAGCATGTCTGCAAATCGATTGGCAGCCACCTTCTGCCACACCTTCCTTGCATCATTTTCTTCCACCGTAGTTGCGAAGCGATTCGAAGCCTACAAATATTTTTAGAAAGTTAGTAGACATTGCTTAAATAAATTAAATATGAAACACATTAACTATGAGGAACAACTGTATACCATGAATGAGGACCACAATCTGTCTAACACCTCCTTTGGGTACTCTTTCCATTGAGCAACTGAGCAACTGGTCCTGGTAGATGTTGAAGAAGTGAATTCCTAATCTTCCGTACTACTTCTTGTTGCTCAAACCTCGTGCTGTACATGAATTGTTACACAGTAAATATCAATATAAAATATTTAAAAGATATGCAATAATTTAAAACAAAATACTTACGGTCGATTATCGATATACACTATTCGAATGAGTCTTGTTGTGCCAGCCTGAGAAGACCCTGTTTCCTGTGTTAGCTGTTGACTTGTGTCATCAACTGGTGTATGTGGGTCGTGTACAGGCGCAACATCATCTGTAAAAAAATACATTAGAAATTCTCAGAATGTGCATTTGAACTAATCAAACATCTAATTAGTTATATGATATACCTATCACAGGAGCCCGTGAAGATGAAGGCTGAGCCTGGCTACTACTGGATGAGCGACCACTATAACCTCCACGAACCATATTCTAACAAATAACATATGTCATACAATATATTCAAATAATTCACATCAAGTATTACAATGCAATCAAGTCATTCACATCAAGCATTGCAATGCATTCAAATAATTCAAATCATTGGCATCAAGTATTGCACTAATTCAAATCATTCGTTAATTGCATAAATTATAATACATTTAGATAATTCAAATAATTCACATCAAGTATTACAATGCAATCAAGTCATTCACATCAAGCATTGCAATGCATTCAAATAATTCAAATCATTGGCATCAAGTATTGCACTAATTCAAATCATTCGTTAATTGCATAAATTATAATACATTCAGATAATTGAAATCATTCACATCAAGTATTACAATGCAATCAAGTCATTCACATCAAGCATTGCAATGCATTCAAATAATTCAAATCATTGGCATCAAGTATTGCACTAATTCAAATCATTCGTTAATTGCATAAATTATAATACATTCAGATAATTGAAATCATTCACATCAAGTATTACAATGCAATCAAGTCATTCATATCAAGCATTGCAATGCATTCAAATAATTCAAATCATTGGCATCAAGTATTGCACTAATTCAAATCATTCGTTAATTGCATAAATTATAATACATTCAGATAATTGAAATTATTCACATCAAGTATTACAATGCAATCAAGTCATTCACATCAAGCATTGCAATGCATTCAAATAATTCAAATCATTGGCATTAAGTATTGCACTAATTCAAATCATTCGTTAATTGCATAAATTATAATACATTCAGATAATTGAAATCATTCACATCAAGTATTACAATGCAATCAAGTCATTCACATCAAGCATTGCAATGCATTCAAATAATTCAAATCATTGGCATCAAGTATTGCACTAATTCAAATCATTCGTTAATTGCATAAATTATAATACATTCAGATAATTGAAATCATTCACATCAAGTATTACAATGCATTCGAATCATTCGTATCAAGTATTACAATACATTCAAATAAAATTTATGATCATTCACACCAAGTATTGCAATACAACTCACATCAAGTATTACAATGCATTTAAATAGAGGTTTGTAGTATAAGATTTTGCTCACTAGCTTGAGAATTCTTCCTCGTCACTAGTTTGACTTTCTTCTTCTTCTTCTTCTTCTTCATTGTTTGCCCATCCACTTGGTACATCATTTGGATCACATTCCTCTATGAATGTTTCATCGGCCAATGGAGATATGACATGCATATCATGCGCAACATCGTGACCATAAGCAAAGTCATAGACATCATCTGATTGATAGTAATCACTGTCTTCAGCTAACTCATCTTCTTGTAACTGATCATACTCGGGGTATAGTTTGGATTTCACCTTGCAAACTGCCCACCATTCATTTCTATCTGACTTTTTTATACTCGGATATGAAGTATAATAAACTTGTTGAGCTTGCGAGGCTAATATGAATGGTTCATATGTTCCAAACCTGGATTTATGATTCACCTCCACAATGCCTGAAGCTTTGTCGAGTCTTGTTGCAGTTGGATCAAACCAATGACACTTGAATATCGTAACCCTGTTATTCATGCCTAAGTAAGTCAACTCCATTATTTCCTCTATAACACCGTAGTAATCATGTTCATTTTCACCGTAGCTGCTACCCTTGGTCGGACCATTTTCTAAATCACATATTCCTTGATCTTTAACATCACCATTGCGAACCTACGCACAAACATAAACAATGATTGTGATCACGATCAATTAAGTAACTTAGTGTTGTTTATAAGTACAAAATTTATGTTAGCTTCTTTACCAACTGTTTCAACCACTCCACAAACTTAGTTTCACGTTCTTTTTGTACTTCTGCATCAGTGAGATGTGAAACTTCGTTTTGCAACTCCAGATCAAATCGTCTGCAAACCACAAATACTTATATTACCGAGCCATGTATCCACATATAGAACATAAAAGGATTTATAATTGAGTTGCATATACATATACCTACTCGATGTATGGGTCGATCGCTGAGCAATTAAAAAGAATATAGATGTGTGCTGCATCTTGCTCTCGATTTGTCAATAGCCTTGATCGGCAACTACCAAATGCATGCCCAAGTGGTTGAAATATCGACAGCTTGTCAGCTACAGTTACTTGTTCTCCATCATCGTTACGAGGCGGGCATGTGTAACGTGTTGGAATATGAGGTTCGAAGTACATAGATGAGAAATTTGAAATCTCTTCTAAAGTGTACGCCTCACAAATAGAGCCTTCTACTCTTGCTTTATTACGAACCTTTTTTTTAGGTCAAACATGCATCTGACAAGAATATACATTTCAAATTTTAAATATCTGTCACTAAAGAGACAAATATAAAAAAACATATACCTTTCAAATGGGTACATCCATCGATATTGCACAGGGCCACCAACCCTTAGTTCATATGGCAGATGTATGATCAAATGTTCCATAACATCAAAAAATGCTGGCGGAAATATCTTTTCTAACAGACAAACAGTGGTGATGACAGAGTCCTCGAGATTCTTTACATCTGATACAACGACCTCCCGTGGGCACAATGTTCTGAAAAATCCACTCAACTCAGACAATACCCCCCATATAGGTTTGTCTAACATATCATGGAATGCTAGGGGTATCAATCGTTGCATAAAGATATGACAATCATGGCTCTTCAACCCATATAACTGTCCATCGTCAATCTTCACAGCCCGAGCAATGTTAGAGACATATCCATCTGGAAATCTCAGTTGTCTCAACCATTGACATACATGTTTTATTTGATCAGGTCCGAGCACGTACTTCGCCTTTGGTTTCAGTACTTTGCCATTATACTCTTTGAGTTTCAATTATGGTCTTTTACATATTAATTTTAAATCCATACGGGCCTTCAGATTATCCTTCGTTTTTCCTTTAATATTCATTACTGTATTGAACACATTATCAAACACATTTTTCTCTATATGCATCACATCCAAATTATGTCGTATCAATAGGGTCGGCCAATACGGTAGTTCCCAAAAAATAGATTTTTTCGTCCAATTGTGATCCTTCCCAAATCCACGGAAGGGTGTAGGACTGCGGGCATCTGTTAATACATCTGGAAAGTATCGCAATCTTCTTAGAATCTCTATGCCAGACAATCTTGAGGATGGACCTTCCGTTTCAGTTGTGTCTGCTTTAAATGCATTCTTTTGACGTCGGAACGGATGATCGCTGGGTAGAAATCGACGATGACAATCAAACCAGCAAGGCTTCCTTCCATGCCTCAATCTAAAAGCTTTGGAATCCTCCATGCAGTACGGACAAGCCAACCTCCCATGTGTGCTCCAACCAGATAACATACCATCTGCAGGGAAGTCACTGATTGTCCATAGAACAACGAACTTCATGTTGAAATTTTGTTTTTTGTGGGCATCATACATGGTAACACCGTCATCCCACAGTACTTTTAATTCATCAATCAATGGCCTTAGATATACATCAAGATTTTGGCCAGGTGAGGTCGGACCAGGGATCAACAGAGACAAGAAAAGATTTGGACGTTTCATACACAAGCTTGGTGGAAGGTTGTATGGAGTTACAAATACTGGCCAGCATGAGTATGGAGTTGATCTACCCCCAAATGGATTAAATCCATCTGTACATAGACCGAGTCTAACATTTCGCACTTCCATTGCGAAGTTCTGATGAGTACGATCAAAGTGCTTCCAAGCTTCAGCGTCAACAGGATGCGTGATCTTGTTTTCATTGTGTCGAACTTTATTTGCATGCCATCTCATGTGTTTAGCTGTCTTTAAAGACATATACAATCGCTGCAATCTAGGAGTGATAGGAAAGTAGCGGAGCGACTTGTATGAAACTTCCTTTGATCTCGTGCTACCATTGCCTCTTGTCTTTGGCTTTAACCGAGAATGCCCACATGACGGGCATGATATGTCGTTTTCCTGCTCCTTGAAATACAACATGCAGTGATTTGGACAAACATCAATCTTTTTGTAACCCATACCTAGAGCGTTGACCATAACTTTCGCACGATAGAAATTTTGTAGCAATTTCTCATCTTTAGGCAACATACTCTTCACAATCATGCACAAACGGTCAAAACATGATTGACTCAAATTATACTCGGACTTCAAATTCATTAGTTGAAGAACTGCAGACAAGATAGTGTGACTCTCACAACCGTTCCAAAGTGGCTCATCAGCATCTTTAAGTAAATCATAAAATCTACTAGCTGCATCGTTTGGTGATTCTTCATCTATGGCAGTTCTTACATCACTAGAACTCATAGCAGAACCCAGTTCTGTTCCTGCAGCATCAAATATCAAATTCGTATATGGATTATCGTGCACCACATTCACCCGTGCATCAAAATCGTTTCTAAATTCTTCTCTATGAAACGTTCAGTTCTGATAATCACTCACAAAACCCTTCTTGTATAGGTGATGTCTAACGCCATGAGGTTCTACAAATCGATTATTCTTACAAATCTTGCAGGGACACCTAATCCGACCTGTGGGATCTACCGTACTGACACTTGCCGTTGCAAATTCAATAAAACTATCGACACCATCCATATATTCATGCGATAACTCATTGTCCACTATCCTACGGTACATCCATTCGCGGTTTGCAGTCATTCTGTCGTATGATGTTACGAATAGTATCCTAACCAGTTAAAAGAGAACCATCAGAATGCTATGATGAAGAAAATATCAAATTTATCATGCAATATATGATGTCATACAATCACAAGAATTATGATGCATGCATTGATAACTTAATATTTTCATATGCAAACTATTCATGACACGATACATTCATTTGAAGCATGCTTTCAGTATACAATTTCACATGGAAGACATAATCAAATTGAAAGTAACTACATGTAAGCATGGATACAATCACATCAAACATTGCAATACATCAAAATAATTCATATCAAACAAATGTCAAACATGTACCTGCAACAAACACACTTCAATATCCCACTAACTACTACCATGCATAGCATGGACTCCGTACTCCAAAAATAAGAACACTTCTATTCTCATACATTAAAATCATGCTCAGCATGATCTCCGAACTCCAACAAAGCAGTCCTAGATATCAACAACTAAGTGAGTGTGTGAACAATAAAGTGTTACATTCAATAAATTAAATAACATGTGATGCGCTTGCATCACTTACTCACCACGGGTATTTACCCGATTTGCATTGTTTTTGTCACTTACTTACCACGGGTGGCGGGGCACAAGCGAGTTCCGTTGAGAAATCTGCAAAAAACACTGTGTTAAAATGAATATTGAAGCTAATTAGGGAAACACAAACACTTATGCAATGCAAAAAACAACTAAACTGTTGATGATATATCTAATGATGAAATGCGATGAAATAAAGTGAAAAAGAAGCATTGATGATATATATTTTTAAACTAGCGTCTTCCCCTAAAAAAAAGGGAGAAAAATTATAAGTGCACTCCGAACCTTGTTTTTGAAGCTTGAACATCAAATTGTAGTGAGAACTCGATGAAAAAACTAAAGGTTAATTTTTCAAATTGCTCCCATGTTTTCAGTATAATTCAAAATTGCACCAATGTTACAAAACTTTTCGCCCAAAGTAGGAAAAAAAAAGAAATCTGATTCTTTCATGCTTGATGCACACATTCATGATCATCACCAAAGTGGAAAAAAGGAAAAAAAATTAACACAAGCATGTGGAATCTTAAGGAAGAAATGTGATTTTGATGATTCCAATAACAAACCAAGCAAAAGACCCACAACTTGAAGGTTTGAGGGACCAACGTGAGGGCGATGGAAGGATTGTGGATCTTGAAAACATGCACACAAGGGACAACGAACAGGCTGGCGATGTTGCGTGGATGAGCAAGACCTCAAGCCTGACTGAAGTGAGGAATGAAGGCTAGGCTGAGGTGAGCTCACCTCAAGGGAGGCTCAGACGTGAACCTGGCCCAGGCGAGGGCTCAACCCTGGCCTCAACGAGCACACCTTATGGCTCGAGCATGAGGCTGGCTCAAGCGAGGACTCACCTCAGGCTATGAGCCTGAGGCAAGCCCGGCTCAGGCGAAGCCTCACCTCAGGCCATGAGCTTGAGGCAAGGCAAGCTCAGGCGAGGTTCGCCGCCAATAGCCCAGGCTCAACCTCATCGGCCATCGCCGGGGCGTACAGCGTGAAGAAGAAGAAGAAGAAGAAGAAGAAGAAGAAGAAGAAGAAGAAGAAGATGCAAGTGATTACCTGCGCGTCGCCGGGCGGTGGCAGGAGGTTGACGGGGAGCGGCAGCTGGCGAGCGCCGGCTGGCGAGCGGTGGACAGGGAGCGGCGGCTGGCGAGCGGCGGCGGCTGGCGAGCGACGGCGGCCGGACGGTAGCGAGAGCCGACGGGCGGCGGGAGGGAGAGGGCGGCGGGCGGGAGCAATACAGCGAAACAGGAAAAAAAGAAAGAGGGATGGGATTAGGGATTTACGCGACATTTAGCGACAGCTTAGCGACGGAATGTTTCCGTCGCTAAGCCGTCGCTAAATCAAAATACAAAAAAAGCGACGGAATATATTCTGTCGCTACGTCGTCGCTAATTAGCGACGGATTAGCGACGACAGAGTTCCCTCTCTAAATCCATCGCTAAAATGGTGTTCTTGTAATAAAAAGTAGCGACAAAAAATTGCAGTCGCTAATCCGTCGCTAAGTAGCGACAGATTAGCGATAAAAGTTGTTTCCTCGCTAATCCGTCGTGAATTAGCGACAGATTCTATCTCTAGCTAATCTGTCGACGGAAAAAATCCGTCGCTAATTTCCGTCGCTAATTAACAATTTTCTTGTAGTGTGTTAAGTCTGACACTATTATGAAAACTTTTTTTTTAGGTAATGAATAGTTGGCCAATGCGATGGCGGAAGGTTGCGGCAGGACCTAAGCTAAATCTTTTCTACTTGTGCTAGTGTTTTGGATTGGAGACATTCACATTCTTTATGGACTTTGAAGAGACTCTAATATTATTAATTTAAATTTTATAATGAACTTTTATTAAAATGTGGATGTTGAGATTTAAGTTGATATGTTGAATTTAATAATGGATTTGTAACTCGCCCAAACCTTTTATCCAATTTTAAAATTTCACTATAATTTCTAAAACCATTTAAAAATAAAAAATAAATTTTCATAATTTTTTTGGATAAAAATTTGGGGCGTTACTCTGGTGAAAGGTGCCCGGCCAGGCCAAAGCCACAATTATATGAAAATATTTCTGTGCCATGGCTCTGATCCAGGTTTAAGTTTGTGTTCATACCCACATGGCTAAGAAGTGAAATCTAAATTGATTGTGGATTTAGTTAGTCATGGAATGCATCATTTAAAAAGGAAATCTAATTAAAGACAATAAAGCCTTTGATGCATAAAGGGTTGATCATTTTGTAATGATAAGTACATGCATTATTAATTTCTCATGCAAATTTAAATATTTATAGATATGTAACTACTTATGATTGAAAAAAATATGCATGTGTATATGATTAGTATTCGTGTGAAGCATTGCAATGTACACATCTTTAAAGTGATGATTGATATCTGCATGTGTGAGTGTATGAATATTTTTTTGCATGCTTGTTTTAATTTGCGTGTATTGAATAACACTTTCCTATTGAGTACTTATTAAGTTTGACTATATTATGATTTTTTTTCATGTAATGAATAGATGACCAACATGATGATGAGAGGTTGCGGCGAGACTTGAGCCAAATATTTTTCACTTGTGCTAGTGTTTTTTATTGAGGACATTCATATTTTTTATAGACTTTGAAGAGATTCTGATATTATTAATTTAAATTTTGAAATAAACTTTTAATAGAATATGGATGTTGAGGTTTAAGTTTATATGTTGAATGGAATGATGGATTTGTAACTCGCCCAAACCTGTTATCCAATTTTGAATTTCCGTTGTGATTTCTAAAACCATTTAAAAAGAAAAAAAATTATATGATTTTTGGGATAAAAATTTGGTGCGTTATAGCTTTGGTATCAGAGCAGATGAAAAAAATTGTCTCAAAACTCATCTAACTGGCGGACATCCCTTGGTGAGTGTGTTTCTTTTTATTTTTATGTATTGTTATGAAACTGTTCTTAAAAAGTTTAATTTTTATGTTTCATGCAAAATTTGAACCTAGATGCTAAATAGGGACATCAATAGAAATTTTTGATTATATAAGCATAGAAATTTATGTAGAATTTGAAAATTCTTGTAGATGGTCGCACGGCAGCTAACGGGTTGGAACGCATAGAGAGATTTTTTCCTGAAAACTCTAGCAACTTTGACTACTACTTGCTAGAACCTCATAAATAACGGGGTTAATGGTAATGGGAACGACCATCACCCTGATGGCAACAGAGCACTGAATGCAGTGAACTATGGGTGAGCTATAAGCACTTTATGGAAATGAGTCTCCCAACCTTTATTAGGAAGGAGGACCCTAACACAACTTTGAAGTGGATCTATGCTATAAGCGAGATCTTAGATATTCTCAAGGTTCTTGCAGATAGGTAGGTTGCCTTTGCCACCTACCAACTTCAGAGCGATGCCAAGAGTTGGTGGAAGACAGTATGAGAGGTGCATTATACACAAATGCAGCGACATGCGCTTACTTTGGGTGCAAATTTTTAAGGTGTTTCTAGACACCTATTTCCCCCAATTTATAAGATATCATAAGAGGCAGAAGTTCTTAGACCTCTAACAAGGCAGCATGGAAGTGATGAAGTACACTACTCGGTTCAAGCATTTAGAAAAGTACTACCCAAACATGTATACTATTGATGAGGCTTGTGCGAATAAGTATGTGCATGGGTTACAAGATAGACTGAAGACTCAAGTTTTGACAAGTCGATCCGAAAATCTCAACCAGACCATCAAAATGGCTATGGTACTTCAGGTGAAAAAAATAGAATAATTCTTTTTATAACCCTAAGATACCCCAACAAATAATAACGACTATTTACGCATCGCAGAATGATTGAGAGTCTTTCAAGAAGACTCAGTCTAGGCATTTCAATAGGTTGAAGGGTAATGAAAATAGGACCCAGATAGGGATGGCAGTGGGGCGGGGCGGGGGACAAGGTTTCCACCCCCGCCCCGCCTCAAAATTTTATCCTCCACCCCCGCCCCGCCTCCGCGGCGGGGATGGATTTTATCCTCCACCCCCGCCTTCATCCCCGTTTCATGTCCTCCACCCCCGTCCCCGCCCCGCCCCCGCCCCGTCCCCATTTGTCAAATTGCATCCCTACTTAGAAATCATTCACGTTAATATTTCAGTTAATGATAAATGAATTCATCCACATGGAAAACAGGATCTCCCCGCCTTCATAGCACAGACAAAAATTAGATTTTACTTGTGCCTAGTAAACTAATACATAACATCCATGGATCATGCTCTAGAAGATATTGAATGGACTCAATTCCTCATCCTCCAATTTTTTCTGAACTGGAGAATATTGTTTAATAATTAGAAAAATGAATATGCAAATAAGTTGATCTGAAATGTTAAAAAAAATTAAGCCAAATCAAACAACCACTATAAATGAAAAAATTAACCTATTGAAACCTGCTTTATAAATTTATAATCACAGAAAAATGTGTCCACTATATGAGAAGATTTGACAGCACAAGCAAAACCACAGAGTGCAACACAAATTTAAAACATGAAGGTTCAGAAAGAAAGCAGGATGGAAATATTGCCCTTATGCTTCTTCAGAATGTCAAGCAAAACCCTAGTCCAGTAGCCACGATAACTTAGATTACCAAGATTGGAGAGTGGTCTCTCAGGTGTCCCAACCTTACCTTCTTTTTTTGATAGTTCATACGCTGACAAAAAAACAATGCATCAGCCATGTCAAAAGTTGTTTTTAAGATCTCAGAAGATGTCAAACAATGCATCAGCCATGGAAGGAGGGAGAGATCGTGTCGGCCAACGGTGGTCGGTGTCGGCAAACAGTGGTCGGCGTCGGCCAACGGTGGTCGGCGACGGCCCAGCTCCAATGATAATGCGGATGGGGAAGGGGAAGAGGCGACGGCCCGGCTCGGCGGCTCCAGGGTTAGGAAATTAGGGAAGGGAGTTAGGGTTAGTAAACATGTAAAAAAATATAAAGGGTTGGGGGCGGGGATGGGGTAGGGCGGGGCCGGGACGGGGATGGGCCGGGGCCGGGGCGGGGATGGGCCGGGGCGGGGATGGGGCGGGGCGGGGCGGGGCGGGGCGGGGCGGGGGAACGTGCCAGTCCATCCCCGCCTCCACCCCCGGACGGGGATGGATTTTAACCTTCGTCCCCGCCTCCATCCCCGTTTCATACCCTCCATCCCCGGTCCAAACGGGGCGAGGCGGGGCCCCGCTTTCCCCCGGTCCACTGCCATCCCTAGAGCCAGAGACTTATAACCGAGTCAAACAAGTCACCACCTACTAAGAAGCTTAAGGTGCAGCATGGTGGGACTAGCCGCCCACAACAGACTATCTCGATGTGTTCTTTCTACCAGAAGCCGCATAAGGGAGTCTGCCATAGGGCATAAAAAATATGCCTATTGTGTGGGAAGATGGGACACTACATCAAGAATTGTCCAATAAGGCTAGCATAGGAAGGAGTGAATACAACACCACAAGGGCAGCAACAACAGTGACCACAGTAGCCCCAACAACAGTCACAGGCACATAGACAAAAGAGGGTGATAGGCAAAATTTACACGACTATTGCAGAGGAGTTACAAGAGGATGTTGATGTCATCAAAGGTATTGCTTGCATCATCAAATTTGATGTTAGAGTACTTTTTGATACGGGCACTACACACTCTTTTATGTCCATGTGATTTGCTAAAATGATTTATATAACTCTGATTATATTAGGCTATATTTTAGAAATTATCACACCTTCGAGCATTAGGAGCATCGCCCACACTTACTTACCATATATGGAGGTTATTATTTCAAGACAGAACCTCTCTGGCAACATAATTATATTAGATATGATTGGGTTTAATATAATTCTAGGTATAGATTGGATGTACGAGCACTACACTTGTATGGAATGTCATAAGCGATGAATATGTTTTAATCATCTCGGTCAGCCTATTCTTGAGTATAAGGCTAATAAGACTGTGAGAAAAGAGAAAATGATCTCAGCATTGACGGCCCAATGTTGTATGGAGAAGGCTTGTAAGGCCTTTTTGGTCAGTATTTCCTTGGTAGAACCCAACATGACCCCGATAGAAGACCTATGGTTCATGAATTTACAGATGTGTTCCCTGATAACTTGCCAAGCCTACCGTCTATAAGAGAGATCAACTTTGCTATAGAGTTGGCGCTTGACACGACCCCAATCTCTAGATCTCCTTATCGCATGACTCCCAAAAAGTTGAAAGAATTGAAGAAACAACTCCAAGAGCTGATGGACAAAGGATTTATTAGGTTGAGCGTCTGTCGTGGGGTGCTTCAGTGTTGTTTGTCAAGAAACAGGA